>NC_050577.1:119114566-119436122 GCF_011100635.1 Trichosurus vulpecula
TGGAGGCCCCTGAGGGGCAGCCTTAGACAGAAGGCACTAGCAGCTGTGGAGATAGAAAAGGCCTCCTGGAGGAGGTGACATTTGAGCTGAGTCTTAAAGCTAGCTGGGGATCCATGAGAGGTGGGGGAAAGCATTCTAGGTATGGAAGGCATAGAGAGATGAAAGATGGAGCTTCATGGGATTAGGCCAGTGTGCCTGGAGTGTGGCATGCATAGAGGGGAGTAAGGAGGAAGGGATCAGGTTGTGAAGTATTTGGACCTATTTGTTCAATCCATACCTGCACGGTAATGAGTTTCTTCTCCTTGGGTTTTCTGTCTGGCCACTCCTCCCCAAAGCAAAAGAAAATCTCAAAGGCTGGTGGAGTTGTGGTTTGGCCCTTTTGAAATAGGATCAGCTCTAGGGTAGGGAATAGAACCAAGAGACCACAGTAAGATCCCATCTTCAGCCTGGCCCCCATCCTTCAACACCCAGAATGGTCAGTGGAGGAGCAAATGTTTGTGATGAAAGAGGTTTTAGGAGCAGATGGGGGTAAAAAAAAACACTAGAGAAAAGCAAAGCCAGATGGCAGGTGGGGCAGAGAGCTGGCCTCACCATTGAGGAACTGCTCAAGACTGAAAAGCTTTGTCTTCTTCTCTCGTTGGATGGGCCGTGGCATGGCAGAGGGTGTGGCACAAGGTCCGCTCCAGAACACTTTGCACTGGCAAAGGCGGATGGCATAGATATCCTGGCCCTGGAGTTGTAGGATAAGTCCTCGGTCTAGCACGTCTAGTAACTGGTGGGTATAGAAGCGCTGCTTCTCACTGGGGATGCCCTCTGGACCAGGAAAACGCACCTGCTCCAAGCTCACCGGGCCAAAGAGCTCCACTTGTTCCTGGGTGGCCTCCAGCTGGCTGTAGAAGAGGCGGCAACCTTGGGGGTTGCTGATGGTGAGGGAATAGGGTGGCTGGCCTCGGTACTGGAACTTGATCTCCAGGTCGGTCACTGTGGAAGGGGACAACCCAACCAACCCAACACCCAAGTCCCATATGAGCTCCCTCTGTGCCTTGATCCCAGCTCCCCAGACAGATGAGATCACCTCAATTGTGTCTTAGGCATAAACACTCTACCTTCCCCCTCCTTCTCAACTTAGTTTTTCTTTTCCCTAATAATGTCCTTGGGCCAACACTCCCACCCTCAGTCCCATACTTCTTCTTACTACATGAGTGCTTAGTTCCCTCTGAGATGATTTCCAACTCTATCCGTTTATATTTTGTAGTACATGGTTGTTTGCATGCTGCCTCCCTCATGAGAGCAGGGACCATCTTTAGCTCTTGTACCCCCCGTGTTTACCACAGTGCCTGGCACCGAGTAGGTATTTCACAAATGCTTACTGACTTGACTTGTTGGCAAGGATGCTTTGGCTCTTCTGTTTCCCCACGCTTATATATGAGAGTCACATGATCTCTCAAGGGAAGAAACCCTCATTTAACCTAGCTACTTCAAACTGTTTTCTATTCCTTCCTCAGTTCCCGCTGCTTCTCTCCACCCTCCCCATCCCCAGCTAAGAGGTCCTTACATGGCAACATGTGGGGACTTATAAGCAGATCGGGAAGCAGTTGTTCTGGAGGGGGAGCCAAGTTGGCAGCCAGAGGCCCAGGCTCCAAGTCTGGAAGGACTTCGGGAATCAGTTCCCCAAAAGTAGCAGGGGGGCCAGGTGGAGGGGCCAGGATGGTGGGCTCAGGAGGGGAAGGTCCCAGCCCAAGAGGTGGCTGAAGACTGGTAGATGGCCACTCCTGTTCTTCCTTCGGCAAAGTATAAGGGACCATGGAGGGGGCAGATTGTGCTGATTCTGTAGCCCAAAAAAACAAACCAGTCATTAACCCCCCCCCCCCCAAGAGCCCTCCCAAGAAAACCCCAGACCCCACAGCCTCTGCTACCAGGTTCAGAACTCAGGCCTTCCACTTCTCTCCCCCACCCCCAACCTAACCACAGTACCTCTGGTACCCTAAGGGTTTTTTTTCTTTACACCAAGCCCCCATGCCCCACCTGTGAGTCTCAGAGTTGGCAACATCCTTTGTAGCTAGTGGGGAAAGAGAAGGAAAAATAAATCATTGTTATTGTGATAATAGGATGTAAAAACTGGGATAATACATATGGAACACAAAGTAACTGACTTAATTCTTCAGCCTTAGTTGGGCCTGGACTAGCAGTCAGGAGACCTAGGTTTGGACGCCAGATCTGTCAGGTGATCATGGGCAACTCTGTCTAGTGAGTATAATTTTATCTGTCCTAACTTTTCTTACAAGATTGTTGTGTATATGAAGCCACCTTGGAAAGGAAAAAGACTACACAAATCGGAAGCATTGGTAGGAAGGATCCTTGGGAGAAAAGGAGACTCGGAGAGCTTGGGAAAACAGCCTCCAAGATGGGGAAAGCATCCCTCTATGGAAAAAAGAAAAAAAACCACAACCCTTTAATGGCTCTCCAGCATCTATGAAATGAAGTGCAAACCCCTCCGAGCATTCCCAGACACCACAATCTGGCATCATGCTCCTTTCCTAGTTTTATCTTTCATGCCTTTGTGGACTCCAGCCACAGATCAGTAGTCCCCTGGATCTGTTCTCATTCTGGCTTTCCAAATGCCTGTGTAGCTCCCATATTGTAAGCATATATTATGTGCAAAGAATTGCACCAGGTTCTGGAGGTGATCAATGTTATTTAAGACATGGTCCCTACCTTCGTGGATCTTGAGAGAGGGTAGGAGGAAGGTTATGGGAAATACACAGATAATTATAATATACAGGGCACTTTCTTCTCTTTCTCTACCCCTACCCAACTTCTCCTAATGTACTTCATGCGAGCTCTCAGGGAAAATGAAAGGGTCATTGTCGCCTTGGGTGGGCTTTCAGAGAAAGCTTACAGGACAAAATGGAGCTTGAGTTAGAATGTAAACTGGGAAGTAAGTATTTTTGCTTTTTCTTAGTGTCTCCAGTATTTAGTACACAGCATACAGTAAGCACTTGATAAACTGGCGAACTGTTTGAGGTGGGAATCTAAAGGATGAATGGGAATTTATCAAATGAAAAGGGATTCCAGGTATAGGGAACAGCATAAGCAAAGGCACTGAGGTAAGAAAGTACAAGGTACATACAGAAGACAGGGATCAGTTCGGTTTGGTTGGACCACAACATATACAGAGGGACCTATTATGAGAAAAAGGCTGGAAAGCTAAGGAGGCAGCAGAATATGGAGGACCTTGATTACTGAGCAAACAGTTTAAACTTTATTCACCTGGTGGGCAATTAGGAACCGCTGAAGATATTTCACAGAATAGAGGAATGAAGTCAGATTTATGCATAAGGATATATTTGGGTCGGGATAGGGATGGGCAGGCTATAAAAATGGGAAGAGCTGCTAGGTTAGTGAAAGCATGGAAGCAGGTGGTGATAAGGGTGAGCAGATCGAGATGGATATGAGAAAGAAACGTAGAATCAGTAGGACTCAGTAACTGATTGGTTTTGTTGTGAGACGAGGAAAAGGGAAAGGACAACAACATCCTTCAGGTTTTGGACATGGGAGACAGAAGGAACAATGGGGCCCCTGAAATAGTGATGACAAAAAGAACTGGCTCGTGGGGAAAGTGATAAGACTGGCTTGGGACAAGTTGAGCTTGGGGCACCAGTGGGATGCCCAAGTGGAGATTTTGGTCTGTGGCTCAGAAAGAGGGGTCAGGGCTGGAGATAAAACTCCTGGAGTAATCTGTATGGATGGAGGGAATGGACAGTACCCCTCTTGGTGGCAAAGTAGAGAAGAGTGATGAACTTGGAGTCAGGAGGACCTGGGTTCAAGGCCCACTTTAGACACTGATCAGCTCTATGACCCTGGGCAAGTCACTTAAGCTCTTTTAGATTTGATCTGCAAAATGGGGGTGATGATAGCACCTACCTCCCAGGGTCATTGTGTGGAACAAATGAAGTAACATGTAAAGTGCTTCGAAAGCTCTGAAGTAATATAAATGCTAGCAGTCACTATTGTGGACTTGCCTTTTCCTCCTTATAGACTGTAAGCACCTTGAAAATAGGGTCTATCTACTGTATATCCCTCATATCTATCATGGAGACTTGGAAATGCCTTGTGATGCATATTTGTTGATCTGGGGTTTAGAGGCACCCTACTCCCATCTCCACATCCAGTTCTGTTTCAGAACTCACCTCCTCATCCTCCTCATCCTCTTCTTCACCAGGCAAGGACTCTGAAGGAAGGAAAAACAGGAGAGGGGAGGGAAGCTGGGCAGCACGGGCGCAAGTGATGTCCAGGGGCCCAGGGGTTCCATTGGGATGACAACCAAGGAAGCTAAGACCACAGATGGGATTGACACTACCTAACACTGAAAACCCTGAAGAGACTGCCTCACACTAAGAGCAGGAAAGATGCATATCCATTCAGAGTATCCATCATACAAACCTGCTCCTTCTCTCTCCTTCCCAGGGAGGTTCCTGAACTTACTGCTGCATTCACAAACCCCATGGCCAATCCCAGGCCGAGCAGGGTCACCTCAGCAAGGAGCTGCGTAGGGGTCAGTTCCGAGTGTGCTAGACTCCCTCATGGAGGAGGGGAATGTTGTCTCTGGAGACCCAGCCGCTCTAAATTGCAGGAATACTCTTCCCTAACTGCTCTCCCAGCCCCTTCCCTCAGGGGGCATCCTGTAGGTCCAATCTGAATCGAGAGATCACACCTAGAACAGCCTATAGTTCGAATGGACCCACAAAACCAATAATGATTCCTCTTGTACCTACCTGCTGGGTCAGAGAGTCAATCAAAAGTCTAGAGCTGTAACTCCAAGGTCATCCACTCCAACCCACTCATTTTACAGGTGAAGAAACTGAGGCTCAAATAGGTTAAGAGATTTGCCCATGGTCACACCGAGGCAAGATCCGAACCCCTGTAGTCCCTCGTACTACTTTTCATTCCCCCACACTATCTACCTGAGGAGAAAGGCAACTAGCTGCAGGAAATCAGGAACCAAGGCTGCTTCCAACCCAAAGAGGCAGATGGCCACGGATGAGGCTCGAGCGGCATCGTTTGGAGCACCCCCAGGTTTCATCCCTAGGGATCTCACAGGCCCACTCGGGGCAGGAGAAGTACCTGCGGGAGTAGGGCAAGAGGCGCAGACCTCATAGATCTTGTATGGCTGGGGTGGCATGTCTCGAGGCCCATCGTAAAGCAGTCGGAACTCTCGGCTCTTGTTGAGGGCACAGCGAAGGTTGGCCTTCCACTTGGCAGGATCTGCCTCATCCACACCTTCCGTGTACTTCCCTGTCTCCTTGGCCCAGGCCTGGAGAGTTGGAGAGAATGGAGGGGAAGAGTGCGGAGGTCACCTTGAGGCTAGCGCAGCAGCACCCCTTCCCAGGGTAAGACTGGAGCCAAGACAGATCCCATCCTATTCTTACATCTCTGAATGGGTCCGTGAATCTTTGGAGGAGAGACAGAGAAGGCACCAGGTAGATTTGCTGACAAGTAGGTAGGTGCCCAGAGCCTGAAGGAAGTACGACTGGGCTGGTAGGAATTTTATTTTAGGAAGCTTTACCATCTCTCCTCCCCCAATTCCCCCTCACCCCATCACTACTTTCCCCAGGCAGACACTGACTCCGAAATCTCTTCTGTTTCTGCTGCAGATTCAGAAACACAACCTTTCCCTCCCTTTTCCTAACTACAATCATTGTTTCTAGTCTCTGCTCTGCCACCAACAGATCCGTTAGGTGAGTCTCACCTTCTTTATTCCTCAGCCTCCTCGTCTATAGAAATGGGGACTGCAAAGCTTCCCCGCATGGAACATGGTTGGTGGGGATCAAATGAAAAGCAGTGCAGTAGAGAGCAATTGGACTTAGAATGAGAAGGGCCCTGGGTTCAAATCCTCCCTCTGGCAGTTACTAGCTGTGTGACTACGGAGGAGTCATTTAACATCTCTGAGCCTCAGAGTCAGTGTCACACAGCTCCAAATTAACACTTTCCACTAAGTGCGAGCTGTTTTTGTCAAATGGAATCAAAGGTGTTATGAGTATGTGGAGTCAAAAAACAAGTATGAGAGATTACCGTCACTAACAATGTGTCTGTCCCCTTATGCTCTAAGTGTGGGAGGGAGAACTGGGTAAAAGCCCAAGTCTTTTTTTTTTTTTGGAGGGGGGAAGGCACGGTAATTAGGGTTAAGTGACTTGCCCAAGGTCACACAGCTAGTAAGTGTGTCAAGTGTCTGAGGCCAGATTTGAACTCTGGTCCTCCTGACTCCAGGACCAGTGCTCTACTCACTGCACCATCTAGCTGCCCCCCAAAAGCCCAAGTCTTTATCCATAATAAAGAGTAAGAGTCAACTGCTAGATTGGCAGTGAAGCCTAGCCTGCAGGGAATTCATCAGCTTTTCTGCAAGGCAAAGGCGTCATGTGAGGGTCCAAGGTTTAAATCCCTTGCTCTCAGTCTCCTCCACTGTCTCTTTATGTCCCTGCACACCTTGAAGATGGTGTTGTCATCCTCATCCTGGGTGGGGCCGTGCCTGGTGGCATGACGCCAGGGGATATAAAAGAGCTTGCGCTCCTCGTCGACCCACTGAAGGCCTGGGTACTGGCAGCTGTTCACTTGGGCAACCAGCCAGGGCTTGAGCCGCACCCGTCGAGGTGGAGGCGGCACAGGTAGGGTCATGGCAGACTGGCGGACCTGTGGAAGAAGTCAGAGGGGAAGGATGCTTCATTCTCTCCATATACCGAGGAAAGCCTGAAATCCGACAAAGAGACCTGAATCAGATCTGCGATGAAAGGCCACTAAGCACAGGTATATTGGTTCCAGGCCCAGCTGACTCCTGTGGTCTTCCATCTGCCTGGTCCTGTCTTCAGAGAAAGGCAGAAAAGTAATTAGGCCTACTCCTCCAAACATCTGCCTTGGTCCACTTGAAGGGGCTAAATAGAGATGAGGGAAGATGGCACAGCTGGGCCCTGTCCCCAGGCTGAGTGGCCAACAGGCTTAAGGACTGGCTTTCTGATCCTTGTGTCTGCTTGGGCAACTTGGACCTCATTTCCTTGGAAATTCACCTTCCCACCCTGCAGAAGACTAGAGAAGGGAGCTGTGAAGAACTTAATCCCAGTTATCACGTGATAACCCTGAGACTAGAAGCCTTGACCCTGATCACCGTCATCCTCCTTTGGATTTACCTTCCAGAAGCAACCTTGGAGGTCACCTAGTCCAACCCTACCTCATTTTACAGTAAAGGAACTGAGGTCTAAAATGGCGAACTGGGGGCAGCAAGGTACTGAAGTAGACAGGACACTGGCCCTGGAGTCAGGAGGACCCGAGTTCAAATCCAGCCTTAGACACTTACTACTAGCTGTGTGTGGTGTGTGTGACTCTGTGCAAGTCACTTAACCCCAATTGCCTCCAAAATGGTGAACTGCCTTGTTAGTGGAAGACTCTGAATCACAGGGTCTTAAATTCTTAAGTGAATCTTCATCCTAAATCTAAATTAAAGGGACCTCAGAGATCATCTGTCTACCCTAATCCCCACTGAACGAAGAAGCCCCTCTACAGGAGAACTGACAACCAGTCTAGCTGTTCCTAGGTCTTTTCCTGCATTTTTGTCTTCACATCCAGTGAGAAGGGAAGTCTTTGGCTGGCTCTGATTGTCAGGGAGCTTTTCTTTAGCCTAAATTTGCTTCTTCACAACTTCTACTCATTGCCCCTAGTTCTACCCTTTGTGAATAATAATAAACATGGTTTCATATGCAGCTCTCTTTTTGCATCCTTTCTCATAAGGGAAAATATTCGCTTGTTGATGTTTATCAAGTTCATAATAATAAAAGGATTTTTAATTTAAAATTTTAAGGAAATAAGGTTTTTTTTAATTTTAAAAAATTATTTAAAAATAGGGAATATACTGCTTGCCTTCTCAATGAGGGGGGAGGGTAAGGAGGGAAGGAGAGAATTTGGAACTCAATTTTAAACAAATGTTAAAAGTTGTTTTTTATATGTAGTTGGGGAAAAATAAAATATTAAATAAACAAATTTTAAAAAAACAAAAAGGGAGAAATCCTCTCTTCCACGTGGCAGCCTGTCAAGTAATTGACATAGTTCTTATGGTCCCTTCTAAGTCTTCTCAACTTGAACCCAGCTGGGTCTCCTGATTCCCAATCTAATGTTCTTTCTACCGCCTCTTCCTCACCCGCACCCAGGATAGACACTAACTGTCTCCACCCACAACAGAAAAGTCTAGTTTGTGATTACTGTGTCAAACTATATTTGATCTGCCACTTTGCAAATATCTGAATTTTCTTGTGTGTCTGTGCATGTGTGTGCTCACACACATATGGAAAGATGCATTTAGAGCATGCTTGTTTGTGTGTTTCTTGAGCAAGATTAAAAGCTTCTCTAGAATAGAGACTGTCTTCCATTTCCTTGGCATCTCTGCCCCTATAAGACAACAGGATTATCGGGCAAATAGTGAGTGCTCAACAGAGGCATACCCAGGGAAAGAGTTGGGGTTTGGGGTTTAGAAGGAGGTCACCCAAGTGCATCTCCTCAATTAGGAGGGCAAAAGGAAGGAATGATACAAAGAAGGGGGTGGGGCATGTAATCAAAGATGGAAGTCTCCTTCCCTTGCACAAAGCAAAAAGCATCAAGGTGGGGTGCTAGGAAGGGAGAACATGATGAAAAGTAATTGCTCCCCTTATCAAGTGTTTTTGATGGTTGCAAGGCACTTTCATATTCATTATTTGATTGGATTCTCAACAACCTAGTGAAGTAGATAGGGCGGGTATTTCTGTTCCTGGTTTACAAATGAGGAAACTGGGGTCCAGCGGTTGGCATTTCCCCTAGATCAGAACAAATAAGTGACAGAGTAGGAACTCAGCCCAGGTCCAAATCCAGAGCTCTTTCCACTAAGAGATGATGTTTTCTGTCCCAGTACTTCTAAATATCATAGGATCAAAGATTGGCATCCACAGTTTATCCGATGGGTACCTCCTCCACACACAAAGATTACAGCCTTCCTGTGTTGCAAAGAAAGTGGTCCTTAGGAATTTCTGGAGCCTCCCACCCCCTGCCAAATTACATTCTGGCCAACTTTCTGAGCCTCCTTAAGCTTAGCCGATTCTTGGGTGACCAACAGCCCATTACTGGGTCCATAATCATAGAACTGGATAGTACTTGCAAGAGCCTGTGCGTCCAGGCTCACTCCTATGTCATGATGCTGAAGGAGGGTTTTGGTGTAGGCCTACAAATATTAGTTCCATTTTATAAATGAGCAAATGGAGGCATAAAAAATGGTTAAATAACTTGCCTAGATTCACACTTCTAGGAAGTGTCAGTCAGGATTAAAGTCTATCTCACTTGACTCCAAGTCTGGAAATTTTTCAATTATGCCGATGGGTCCCAAACCATGTGAACTCAAAGAGGAGCCACCGGCTCTCTTAAATTTTTGAGAGAAATACAGCAATACTCACATGTGTCTCAGGTACCCCACGACCTCCTCGGTTGAGTTGGTTCACATTTTCAATATTAGATCACGCTACATTCCTTTGGATTTGAGGTATGTTTAATATGTTTTTATTTACTTGTACATTCGGCTATATAAGTAACTTTTTTTTTTTAACATTCTTGCTGCAACTAGCGTGGAACAGGAAATGAGGGGGATGGCATCCAATCTGATAACAAGGTTTAAGAAGTTGTGCATGCACACACACATACACACCCCCTATTCATAATAGCTATGACAGGTAGGTTGGCCCAATGGATAGAATGCTGGGTGTGGAATCAGAAAGATCTGAGTTCAAATGTGACCTCAGACACTTACTAGCTGTGTGACCTTGGACAAGTCACTTAACCTCTGTTTGCCGCAGTTTCCTCATCTGTAAAATGAGCTGGAGAAGGAAATGGCAAACCCCTCCAGTGTCTTTGCCAAGAAAATTCCCAATGAGGTCACAAAGAGTAGGACAGGACTGAAAAATGACTCAAACCAGTAGTAGTAGTAGTAGTAACAGCAGCAGCTAATATTTATATACAGCACGTCAAGGTTTGCAGTGTTCTACAAGTATTGTCTTATTTGGTCTTTACAACAGCCTTGAGAGGTAGGGACTGTTACTACCCTCTTCTTCAGATGAGGCAAATAGAGGTTAAGCTAGTAAATGGCTGAGTCAGAATTTGAATTCAGGTCTTCCTGATTCCAAGTCTGGCACTCTACTATACCACCTAGCTGCCACAAGTAAGTGTGGTTATTTACGAATGAAATAAAAATATTGTTTTCTCTTTCAATTTATATGTTTATTTTTTCCCAACAGCTACTAAGTTAAAAGGACGCAAATACTTATTAAGTTGTTTAGACCTAAATACATAATAAACAGAACTATTAGATATTTCTTTTGGCCTGGGGGGGTATCATAAAAAATTACTGAGACAGTGACAGTGCCAAGAACCAAGAAAGTCTGGTAGATTTTCTGAGCTGGATCATAAGTACCTTAGGGGCAAGAAACTTACCTCACATATCTCCCACAAAGTTAAATGCCTACTGTGTTCTAGGTGTAGGGATACAAAGAAGTGAGACATGGTCTGTGACTACAACTTAAAATCTAATTGTTTATAAGACATTATAAGACACCAAGAAATAATAAAACTAGAGAAAATAGATGAGATTCTGAAACATCTCATTAGAAAAACAACTGATCTGGAGAACAGACCAAGAAGAAATAACATAAGAACTGTCAGACTACCTGAAAGTTATGATAAAAAAAAGAATCTGGGTACCATATTACAAGAAATTATTGAGGAAAAAAGCCCTGAATTTCTAGAACAAGAGGGTAAAGTAGACATAGCTGTTCACCAACTGAAAGAGATCCCAGGAGGAAAACTTACAGGAATGTCATAGCCAAGTTTCAAAACTCCCAAATCAAGGAGAAAATATTGCAAACAACAAGAAAAAAAAACCAATTTAAGTGCTGTGGAAATATGGTCAAGATTTCACAAAAACTAGGAGTTCCAGAGGCCTTGGAACATTATATTTCTAAGAGCAAAAGAGTTGGGGTTGTGTCTAAGAATAACTTACCCAGCAAAGTTGAGTATAATCCTGGATGAAAAAAAATGGTCATTCGATGAACTGAAAGACTTTTGTAACAAAAAGACCAGAACTCATTGGAAAATTTGATATAAAAGATCCAGAAGAAATATAAGGAAAACATTAAAGACTAATTATAAGATACTCATTAAGGTCTATTTACTTATTATATATATGAAAATGTTATCAGTATTCTTTAAACATTATTACTAAAGTAATATGAAAGAAAGGTTGGGGCTGAGTTATATATGATGGGGTGATTCTGAAAAACAAAATTGGGTAGGAAAAGGTAAAAGAGAACTATCATATTATAAAAATGGGGTGTGAAAGGAAGAACTAATACCAAGGAAGCAAGTTTGGGTGGATGGCTGGTAGTGATGGGCGGGGGGGACTTTTGGAGGGATGTGTGGATTGCGATTGGGCGGGCAGAGGGAGAAAATAAGGTAATAGAGATAGGGTAAAAAGAGAGGCTGAGAAAGAAAATAGTGAGAAAAAATAAGATGGAGGGAAATTCACAAATAGTAATCATAACTCTGAATGTGAATAGGACGTTTACAGCAGCTCTCTTTGTGGTGGCGAAGAACTGGAAATTGCAGGGGTCCCTATCATTTAGGGAATGGCTGAACAGGTTGTGGTGGATGGTTGTGATGGAATGCTAGTGTGCTATAAGAAATGATGAGCTCAATGACCTTAGAAAGGTATGAAAAGATTTGCATGAAATGATTAAGAACAAAGTGAGTAGACCAAGAGAAGATCATATACAGAAACAGCAATACTGTTTCAAGAATGACTTTGAGCGACTAAGTCATTTTGACTATTATAAATACACAAATTAAAAATAGAGGACGTACGAAGAGAGATGGTGTCTGGATCGAGAGAAAGAACTGATAAATAGAAGTATGTATTGAATAATGTTACATTTCTCTATCTCTGTCTGTCTCTCTCTGTCAATCTTTCTATCTATCTGTGTCTAACGGTAGCCATCTCGAGGGTGGGGCGGGGGGGGGGAAGGGAGAAAGGGGGAAAAAAGAAATTTCCATGATAACTTTGTGGTCTATTGGGAGTGAATAGCAAGTTGTAGATTTGCAGTTTCATGTGCAATCATCTTTTTTATTGTACTGTGTTATGGAAATGCTGTTTTGTTTCCTGAATTGAAAATAAAATAATTTTTTTAAAAAATCTGCTTGTTCTTACCAAAATAAAGAGAAACAAATAATTGGAGGGATCTCTGCCCTTCATGGTTGGGAGACTAGTGCATGCATAGAGTAAGCTCCTTCCTGGAAGGCAGGGGCTGTCTTTTACCTTTTTTTGTATCCTCAGAGCTTAGTACAGCGCCTAGCTCATAGTAGGTGCTTTCGTGAATGTTTATTGGATGAATGAGTTCATCAGCATATTCAGCTGATGCAAAATCACCTGGAGAGCCTGCTTCCAAAAGAATTGTGATGACAAGGAATGGAATGCCTTGGAGAGATGTAGAAGCATGTGCAGATATTCTGCAACTGGTTTCAGTCTGCTATGTGGGAAGGGAATAAGAATTTATATATCATGTCTACTATACACCAGGCACTGTGCTAAGCACTTAAAGAAACCCCCAAAAAACCAAATATGTCATTTGTTGTCAAACAACCCTGGGAGGTAGTGCACCGAGCACTGGATCTGGAATCAGGAAACCCCGAATTCAAATCTACTCTCGGGTACTTATTAGCTGAGTGACCCTGGGCAAGTCACTTCACCTCTCTTTGCCTCATCTGTAAAATGAGGATCATAGCAGCACCTCCTTTATAGAGTTGTGAGGCTGAACTTAGATAATAATTCAAAAGCACTTAGCACAGTGCCTGGCACACAGTAGGCACTATGTAAATGTTAGCTGTCATTATTATTTGGTGTAAAATTGCCAAGGAGATACTTTTTTAGAACTAAAAAAATTAAAAGAGCAATTAATTCAGAAGAACTAAAGGACTAGAATCACCAAAGATATCATGAGGAAAAATAAAAATGAAAGGGACATAACATTACCAGACTTCAAAGCATATTATGAAGCAGTAGACATCCAAATTATTAGATATTGGGTAAGCCGAAAAGTAGATCAATGGAACACACCTGCTAAGCAGAAAGTGTGTTCTTGTTCAGTCCTGTCCGACTCTCCGTGACCCCATGTGGCGCTTTCTCAGCAGAGATACCAGCGTGGTTTGCCATTTCCTTCCCCAGCTCATTTTACAGATGAAGAACTGAGGCCAACCGAGGTAGGTGACTTGCCCAGGGTCACACAATCTGTAAGTGTCTGAGGCTGGATCGGAACTCACAGAGAGGAGTGTTGCTGACTCCAGGCCCAGCACTCTCTCCACTGTTCCCACCAGTGGTCTAGTGTTTGATAAATCCCAAAAAATCAATTACTGGAGTTGAGACTCTCTTTTTGAAATGAACTGTTCAGTGCATGACTTCACATGTGGAATTGATATCACACTGCTTTCCTTCTCAAAGGATGGAGGAGGGGCAAGAGGGAGGGAACAATTTGGAACTCAAAATTTAAAAAACGTGAATGTTAAGAAATTTTTTTAAAAATTTAAAGAGAAAACTTGAGAAAACTGGAAAGCTGTTTGGTAGAAATTAGACTTGGATTAACAACTTATATTATTAACTATAATAAACTAATAACGGATATACAAACTGAACTCACATCACAAAAAAAATTTAAAAGAAAACAAGAACAAGCATTTTCCACCAACTATAGCTAGGGGGAGAATTCTTAGACAAAGCAAGGGTTAGACGAAACAGGAAAAGATCATAGGATCATAGATAGAAGGTTAGAAAGTAGCTCAGAGACTGTGTGGCCCGTTCTCATATCACTTTATACATAAGGAAACTGAAGCCCAGAGAAATTTAAGTGACTGACTTTCACAAGGTCATGTAAAGAGTAAGTAACAGATCCAGGATTTGACTTTAGGGATTTCAAGTCCAGCATTCAGCACTCAAATAGACAATTCTGACTATATAAAATTAAAAAAAAAACTTTTGGGGCAGCTAAGTGGCACAGTAGATAGAGCACCAGCCCTGGAGTCAGGAGGACCTGAGTTCAAATCCAGACCTCAGAAACTGTGGCCTTGGACAAGTCACTTAACCCTGATTGCCTCAAAAAAAGAAACAAAACTTTTTCATGAATAATACCAACAAAGACAAAATTGGAAGAAAAATAGCAGTAGAAAAATGTTCACTTAAATATCCCTGATAGAAATCTTATATACAAAATATGCAAGAAATATATCACAGTTTTTAAAGCAAGACTTACAAACAATAAACCGTCACATGAAAATATGTCCCAAATTAAAACAACTCTGAGGTTTCACTTCTAGGTATGAGTGATAGAATGATTAGAGGAATAGGAGGTGGGAAAGGGGAGTATAAGATTGAGTAACAGTGAGTGGTCCGGTTTGGCTGGAGAACAGAGCATACGAAACTAAGTGCAATGACTATCAGAATGAATCATTTATCGTGCAATGCTCCCCAACCCCTGACCCCAAAAATGTTTATAGGTAGTCTTATGAAGGACTAATAGTCCTTAAAGGGAAGCCTGAGGGGTGCCTGTTAAAAGAGGAGGGGCAGCCTTGCTGGTTATGATGATGATAATAATAGTATTTATACAACACAGAGGCAGCATGGTCCAGTGGATAGATATGGCCTGGGAATGAGGAAGACCTTGGTCTTCTGGCCTCTGACAAATAACTCAGAACCTCAGGACACACTAAGGTATGTGCTTCACCAATATCTTTCTCCACTCATGGAGACATGGGGGGCGCATCACACCACCAGAACTCCTGGCTCCCCTCCCCTCCCCCACTACACCCTGTTTCCCTGGAAGAGAAGAACCTTTCAAGACCTCACCATTGTAGGCTGCAGAAGAGTTTCAGATCGGTACTGGTGAAGGGAGATTTCTCACCAAGAATTCCCTACCCCAGTGTAATCACAGGCCTGGATTCCTGCAAAAATGTACACATATTGTGTACCTGGAGCCTCTTTCACATACATGATCTCTTTGCAGCCTCACACAACCCAGGGAGGTAGTGTCCCGCATAACCTCTATTTCACAGACAAGAACACTGAGCCTCAAAAAAGATCTAAGTCATTTACCCAAAGTTCGTATAGCTTCTCATATAAGAGGTGCTTAAGAAATGTTTGTGGAATGAATGAATGAATGAATAGCAAAAGAACCTAGTACCTATCCAAGTTAAGTGATAGTCCAAGCTCATACAAACTCCTAGTTAGCAAAGCTGGTCCTGGAAGCCAGATCTCCCCCTTCTTCCTGTTCTAATGTTATTTCCACTCTGCAGAGAGAATGGGTAAAAATGAGCATAGCCATTTTCTGTACCTCCTTCTGCCTGCTCTCTTCCTCAGGTCACAAACCAGCGACTTCCACCTACTCTAATTTAAGCCTTAGAGCAGGCCAGTTCTCTGCAGACCCTGAGTAGTCTATCATCTCTTGGCACAGAACTTGGGTGCCAGTTCTGATGACAGAGAGGGCTGGGAGGGGGAAGGTTCCCAACCCCAGCCTCCGATGTTCCCATCCCCTCCCCAAGGCAGATCGCTCAGTTCCCGTTTTTTGCCCTCCCCCACCCAACCCAGGGGGAAACGAAAGTAGCAGAGGCTGGCCAGTGCCTAGGTGACTCTGAACCCTGACTCATTGTGGGGAGTAGGAACTGCTGATGGGGGTGGGAGGAGGGGTTCTAGAAAAAAATCTTACCCTTAGACAAAATTGTAAATGGCCACACTCCCTGACACTGCTCTCATGAACTCCTTGAGAGCTGAGACTATCTTTTGCCTTTCTTTGCTTCCCTGGTGCTTAGCACATAGCAGGCACTTAATAAATGACAGTTGACAGACTGAGAAGTCTTGCATGAGTCATTTACACCTTAGTATAAATTTAGATTAATTGGATGCCTTCTCACACTTTAAGCTCTCTGAATGTAGATCTTTAGGGCAGCTAGGGGGTACAGTGGATAGAGCCCTGGGCCTGGAGTCAGGAGGCTCATCTTCCTGTGTTAAAATCTGGCCTCAGACACTTAATAGCTGTGTGACCCTGGGCAAGTCACTTTAACTGTGTTTGCCTCAGTTTCTTCATCTGCAAAATAAGCTGGAGAAGGGAATGGCACACCACTCCAGTATCTTTGCCAAGAAAACCCCAAATGGGGTCACAACACAACAACAGGTTTTAAAAGGTTTTGCCAACAATGGGAATCTGAGCATCTGCTGGTAGGCAGTGACATTTTGGTCGGGAGAGGGTCCTTTCTACAGTTGTTCAGGACAAGAAAAGAGGGAATTAATATAGGGGAAGTGTCCCAGGGCAGGATAAATGAATAGAGATGGTCTGATTCTCTGCACTGTATCTCCCCATTCTTCTCAACACCACTCCATGAGCTAGGGGACTGGAGTAGGTGATAGTGGAAAGTCCTAGGTCATAGCTTGGGGAAAGGGGGGGGTAGGAAAAACTGAGTCATTATCTAGATACCCTCTCCCTAAACCGGAAGCGCAGTGAGGAGGAGGAATATGCTTAGCGGTTAGAGATCTGGCCAACAGCACCCCACCGGGGGTTCTTAACCTGGGGGATGAGAACTTTGTATGTGTGTCACACACACAAACACAAATATAGATACATATGTATGCATACAAATATTTTATATATCTAGACATGAATATGTATAGATAGATATTTTTAGAACTATATTTCAACATAATTTGTTTCCTTTGCAATCCTATGTGATTTATTTTACGCATTTAAAAACATGCTGTAAAGGGATCCCTAGGCTTCACCAGAGCACTGAAGGAGTCCATGACAAAACCAAAGGGTATGAACTCCTGATCTGGTTGATCTAGTTGAATAACCTTCATTTTACAGATCCCAGAGAGGGGAAGTGATTTGCCCAAAGTCACACAGCTGAGGAAAAGAGCTGGGATTCAAACCTGGATCCTCTGATCGCAAATTCAGTTTGTCCAAGGTTTGTCCTGATATCTTTGTCTCAGATAGAACTTGGAAAGGGAGTGGAAGGACAGCAATAGCTCTCATTTTCCCAAATAAGGAAGCAAAAGCAAAGTGGGACAGTTCATTCGAGAACAGGGTCATGGGAAAGATTGCCTCTGCCCTCTACCCCCAGGTGGTAAGCGAGTTCAAGTCCATACTTGCTGTACCCTCTTTGTGGCCCTGGGTCCCCAAAACAGAAACCTTAGCCTTACAGCCAGTCCCCAGGAAGTGTTTTCCTTTAAACTAGGGAGTCTTCCCTCCCGTGGGGAGTGGCAGCCTAAGGGCCAGGACTCTGGGGTTCCCATTCTGCCTCCACCCCCACCCCTTGCCCTGCTACCTGACAGTGCCCATCCTGCTCTGGCCTCTCAGCTTCATTTCCTCTCTGATATCTTCAGGGTGTTTTCTCCTGCAAGTCAGGGGCCAATGCAGTCCCAGGGGCTTCTCTAGAAGATGGAGGAGCACCTTGCCCCACCCACGCTCCCCCCAGTTTCCCTTCCTCTTTTTCTTAGTGGATAGGGTTTGGGGGATTTTTTTGTTGTTGCTGTTTTAATCAGAGTAGAGAAAGTGACGGTTGAAGTCAGTGAAATACCTCCTCCCCAGGTGAGGATCCCGCCAAAAGTTTGGACAAATCTCTTTTCTTCCTTTAAAGAGCCTGACAGGGTGCTAATGACGCCAAGGTCAGGACTTTAGTCCCCACATAAAGGAGAAGACTAGACCAAAGCAACAGTCTCTTGTCTGACCCTTGAAAATTGCCTTTTATTTTTACTTATTATAGATTTATATATGCACACATAAGTATTGTATTACATTTATTAAACAACATTTATGAAGCCCCTACTGTGTGTCAGGTATCATGCTAAGTGCTGAGGATTTAGAAGGGCACAAGACAGGGCACTCACAATCACAAGGGGAGATAATATACATGCAAACAAATACCTGCCAAGAAGCCAAGCACCTGCCAAGAAGCCAAGAAATAAGAAGTAATCAATGACAGAAACACTAGAATTAAGAGGCGTCAAGAAAGGCTTTTACAAATGTGTTTTTCTGGTCACCAAAATGGGGCAGGGTGGCTCAGCAGAGCCCATCCTTGACTACCCAGCGCTAGGCAGGCTACAAGAAGGGAGCCGGGTCCCCTTACCTCTCTCTATCAGCCAGGATTCCCTAGGACCTCAGAGTCATTCAGAGAAACCGGAGTCACACAGATTCCAGTGAAGATTCTTCAGGCAATGGTCCTCAGGAAGACCAAACACCCCTGAGTCAGTCGATGGTCCTGAGACCCAGGATGCCCCAGGCCTCACCCGGAGGCCACCAGCCACATTTCCACAGTCTTCCCTCCCGGGTTCTAATTAGTAAGCCCAAAGGGTCTATCTCCTTCCCACCCAAGGCACATTCTCTCCACCCCAGGGAGATGGAGGAAGGGTTTCCGGAGTGGAGGTGAAAGAGTCAATTCTTCTCCACCTAAGGAGGTCCCTGGGGGGAGCCTGAGAGAATTGGACCCTCTTTTCCACGGAAGGGGAATCTGAAGCAAGCAAAGGGACCCAGGCAGCCAGGCTGGGATTCTCTACCCCTGCCTACAAATGCTAAGGAAAATAATTGCCAAGAGACCTGTGAATCCCTTAGACCACATTTCCTCATCTATAAAATGGGAATAAATATATCTGCACTTACCCACCTCAGTGGGTTGTAGAAGGAAAAAGCGCTATGTAAACATTATTATTATTCTTGCTACACGCCCTTGGGTGGGGAGTTCCAAAGGCAGAATCTTCCTCCAAAGAAAAGGAACAGTCTCGGAGAGCCTCCCTAGATCCACACCCTAAGGGGCAGCAGGAACCACCCAAAGGGGCTGCAGGAACCTCGTGAGGGACCAAGGGGGCTCAGACTCGGTCATCCCCAGAGCCTTGGGGCACAGCCATGGACAGGCAAGCAGGGGGCAGGCACTAGGCAACTCTACCTCACTGAAACTCCCCTTTGAGAGTCTTCAGCCTGGCCACAGGTTCCCTCCTGCCCTGTCTCTCCAACTGTGCAAGGAGAGGGAGGGGACCCAGATTACCCTCTTCTACCTGACACAACCACTCCCACCCCTTTCCCCCCAAAGGCACATGGAACTTACCGGGTCCCGCTCTGGTAGCCCCTTGCCAGGTTGTGGTCTCTAGGGCACCAAGACACTCTTCCCTGCTGTGGTCCTGGTTAATCAGGTGTAGCTTCTGACTCAAGGGCCCTGTCTCCTGTGGTTGCCACCCCTACAGTGGAGGCTAGAATAAGCTTTTTCTGGGCCCTTCTGCTTTGTTGCCCAAAGGGTGGTGTAAGAGCTGTCTCCCCTGCAGGCTCCTCCCTCCTTAGCCAGCCCCCACCTGATTCCTCTGGGCTCTCTAAAGCTCCCCTCTCTGTTGAAAATTTGCTTAGGTGGGGTCTGCTTCTCAGTGACCTCCATAGTCACCAGGCTGCTCTGTGGAATTCCGCCCCCCCCCCCACGCCCCCGGCCATATTGCTCTAACTTCTTTCTATCCAGAATTCCAAGAAAGAGACCCAGGGTCCTGCCTGGTTCTCAGTTCACTTAGAAATGAGGAGACATCCCTCACTCATCTCAATTTCTCCCCTCACTCATCTCAATTTCTCTTTGGATTAAAAATTCTGGGTCCTCTACCCTGTAGTATGTTTGAGGTGGAGAGGGAGGTGGAGAGGGATGGGGAGAGGAAGACCCTGGAAGGACATGGACAACAGCCAGGCAGAGGCTGAATGCAAAGCTTTCTGAGTTCATTTACAGAAAGGGGCTTAAATCAGAGGCTTTGATTTACCCTTGGGCCCAGGGATATAGAAATCTAGACCAGGTCTATCCCCCTCTGGCATAGCTCCCATCCACAGTCCAGAGTTGGAAGGGATCTCAGAGGCCATCCAGCCCAACCCCCTTATTTTGCAGATGAAGAAACTGAGGCGTTGGAGTGACTTACCCAAATTATTAGAAGCCCCTTTGCCCCTCCCCTTCCACCCCATATCCCAACCCCACTTTCCTATCCTTTTCCAATGCATTTGCATTGATGAGGTTAATGGTGTATTGGAAAGACCATAAGCATCTAGCACATAGAAGGAGCCAAATGAGAGGTTCACTAGTTCATCATGTAGGAAAGAAAAGGGGACATTTATAATTTTCCTAGGTATGTGCTCTCTTCCCCTTCCCCTTCTTCCCCTAAGGCTCCCAATACCCCACAGGGAAAAGGGAGCCTAGAGGGTTTTAGCCTTTCTTGGAATCCTCAATGCTTTGCCCAGTAGGTAGGTGCTTAATCAATCAATGATTGTTGACTGTTTCTGGAGCTTTGGGGCCAGGTAGTGGCTTCCAAGGACTATAGAAAGCTGACATTGATTATAGGGGCCTGCTCCCTGGAAATGAGAATGGGAGGTAAGAACAGAGAGGAGAGAGAGAGAGGGGGAGACAGGGAGAGAGAGAGACACAGAGAGACAGAGAGACAGAGAGACAGAGAGAGAGAGAGAGAGAGAGAGAGAGAGAGAGAGAGAGAGAGAGAGAGAGAGAGATGGAGACAGAGAGAGAGAGAGAGAGAGAGAGAGAGAGAGAGAGAGAGAAGACTTTAAGACTCAGTACAGTTGGCAGGCTTCAACAGAGACAGCAGGAGTCCAGAGACACACACATACTACTCTTCCCACTTCTCATAGCTCATTAAGAAAGCCCATGGGGTCAGGCAGGCAGAGAGAAAGATAGTGAGGGCCAGGACCCTCAGTTCCACATTTTTTTAAGTCCTAACCACCCTGTGTTCCTCCCCATATTGGTCCCTTAGATAGAGACAAGGCTGTCTCTCCTCTCCCCTAGATATTCCTTCCAAAAATGCCAGATTTCTAGAACTCCAGGGATGAGCAAGGTTTCTATTATCTATCTGGGTGATGGAGGAAAGACAGGATAGAGCTGAGGGGGGAGGAGAGTGGCCAACACAGGCCAGATGAGACTAGACTGCTTTCAGTGGCTTTGGTTTCCCAGGCTCCAAGGCTTGTTCCTAGGTGAGCTCCAGGGACATGGCTCCCCAGGGTCCCCACTAGCTCCCTTCTCCTTTTCATGGCGGGGGAGGGGGGGGTGGGGAGAAAGACCTGAGAAATACTCTGGTGGGGTGAGATGCATGACCCACCCACACCTTCTTTCTTAACCCCCTCCCCATATATATTTGTGGAGGGGAACTGGTGGCCAAAGTCTGAGATCCTTCCTCCCTAGGTGATCTGGGCAAAGTGGGAACACTCTCTTATGGGAAGCAGGTGGGTACTGAGGATGGTGTACAGCAGGTCTAGAGTCAGTCAGAGGGCCTGGGTTCAAATCCCTACTCTGACTCTCCTGAGGAAATTTTTTATTGGGGGGGCAACTGGTGTTAAATGACTAGCCCAGGGTCACACAGCTAGTTGAGCTCTATTCCTCTCACTCCAGGACCCATGCTCCATCCACTGGGCCACCTAGCTGTCCCACTTGGCAAATTTTTTTAAACCTCCTTGAGCCTCAGTTTCCTCATTTACAAAATAAGGTGACTGGACTAGAAGATTTCTGAGTGCCATTCTGGCTCGAGGTCTAGGATACTAATTAGACCAAGTCCTGGGCTGCAGGGTCTAGTGGGAGGTGTTAAGTTAGAAATCAGAGGAACCGGTTGCCACTTAATAACTGTGTGACCTTGGCAAGTCACTTAAACTTTCTGGGTCTCAGTTTCCCTCCTCTGCAAAGTGAAGGGATGGACTAAATGATTTCTGATTTTTATCCATATACATTCTGATTCCCTCTCTTCCTCCCTCCCCACCATGCTACGGGATAGGTAGGCTCTAAATGTTGACTCTAGATTTGGGATAACTGTATTTCAGAAGACAATATCAGTTCAACAAACACTAAATGCCTATTATGCACAAGGCTTTGTCCTAGGCTCTGGGCACACAAAAGCAAAAAGTATCAAATTCTTAGGGTAGCTAAGTGGCACAGTGGATATATCCAGCACTGAGCTTGGAATCCAGAAGACTCATCTTCATGAGTTCCAATCCAGCCTCAGACATTTATTAGCTGTGTGACCCTGGGCAAGTCACTTAACCTTGTTAGCCTCAGTTTCCTCATTTGTAAAATGAGCTGGAGAAGGAAATGGCAAACCACTCTAGTATCTTTTCCAAGAAAATCCCAAATGGGGTCACAAAGAGTTAGACATGACTCAACAACAAAAATCAAATTCTTTCCCTCAAGGAGCTTATATTCTATAAGGATACATAGAATAGAGAGGTAAGCAAGTACAAGACAATCTCACTAATAACTTGCGGGTTAGGGTACTTTATATGTTTTTCAAAATAGTGACTTAATAGATGGAATACAACGATTTCCAAAAAAATAAAAATAAAAATTAGGCAGCAGTTTATTCAATGTAGGGCTCGGAGTCAAGAAAATGGAATTCAAATTCTGCCTCAGATACTCTGTCACCTTGCCTCAGTTTCCTTATCAGTAAAATTGGAGATAGTAATAGCATCTACCTCCCAGGGTTATTGCCAGACTCAAATGAGTTAATACACATAAAGCATTATGTGTAAACCTTAAAGAGCTAGCTGTATAAACGCCAGAAAGAAGAAAATAAATTTAAAACACTAAATGAATAGTAATGCAGAAGCCCATGGTGAGGGCGAGCTGGCTGAAATTTTGAAGCCCGAAAGAGATGATAATTGTAAAAGGCTTAGCACAGTGCCGGGCACATGGTAAGTGCTGTAATAGTGTGAACTGTTATTACTAATACGAGGAACTTTGAAGAGGAGGAACGAAAACGTCATCAAAGAAATGCATAATAGGGGGAGAATGAATTCGTGCTGGTGCTGTGGTGCGGCCAAGGAATGACAGGTGGACCGCCACAGTGTCGGCGGGTATCCTGTGAGGTCAGGAGAAGTCGGGGAAGGCCGCCCGCACCTAGAATGGACACCACGCCCCCTTCCCCTCCCAAGCTGCAGAACTAAAGACCGGACAGACAGGGCTCTGCATCCGAGGAGGGAGGGTATTCGCAAGTCAGCGAGATCACAGATCTACACGAATAGTTCGGGTAGAGTACGGTTCAGCGTTTCAAGTGGAGGAAGGAAGAGGGTAATTTTAAGAGGAACTGAAGCTTTTTATCCAAACGAAATGAGAGTTGAGAAATCGGTCCTTTGCAAACCTTAAAGCGCTACATAAATGTTAGCTATCATTATTATAGCCTTTTTACGTCCTCCCCACCCCCACCCCAACCTTGAACTTGAGAGTCCAGCTGGGAAGCCGTCTTTTCCTTCTTGAATTCCCAACGGGCAGACCAGTTACTGAAAGCAGAGGTGGTCGGCAGCCCAAGCGGCGGGCAGGGGAGCCTAGCCCCGAGCCCCCACCTACGGCCGCAGGGTCAGCAAAGCCCCGCCCCGCTCGGGCCCTGGAGCCGGGGGCAGGGGAGCGCATTGCTGGGGGCGGAGTTACCGAGGCTGCCTCCGGACAGGGTTCAATGCCCGAGAAGCCACGACACCTGCAGCAGGGGCTACAACATGGGGGGCCGGGGACTGCTTGGGTGGAGCAGGGCGCGGGGCTCCGGCCCCAGCCCGTCCCTCCACCCCCGCGCTCGGCCCTCAGAGCCCGCCCCCTCCTCCGGCTCGGCACTTACCTGGGCGCGCGCCGCCGACCCCGGCCCGGAGTCTCCGCGCCCCTGGACCTCGGGCCGGGATTCGCTTCCCCAGGAGCTGCCTCCTCCGCCTTCCTCCCCCGCCCGCCGGCCGGCCGGCCAGCCCTCCCGCCACTTCCGCGTGGCACCGCCCCCGCCCCCGCCTCCGCCTTCCCCTTGGGGCACCCACCGGGCAGCCGAGCCCACTGCCCGGGGAGAGGGGAGCGGCCGGAGCCTGAACCCGCCTGGGCCAACCGACCCCTGAGGTTCGTGCCTTCCCTGCCCGGTGAGCCCCGGACCTGGGCAGAAAGTGCCCGGGCTTGGGAACCTCCACTCGGATTTGAGGCTGAGCTCGGCTCCTCCCTTTCCCGGTGGGTGATCGTGGGCGAATGGCTTAATGTCTCCGGACCTCAGTTTCCTTATCTGTAAAGTGAGGGCTTGGATTCGATGACCTCTGAAGCCCCTTTCAGTTCTCCATGTGGTGACTGGAAATGTCCAAGGGAGCCCACCTTCAGAGTCTGGGGCACCGAGAGACGTGGACAACCCATGAGCTTCGGGCTCCAGCGAGACCTTAGCACTGGTCTTTGCCTCGCTCCTCCCAGCCCTCCGCTTTCCAATATAATCGAACACCCTTTTACCGAGCTCCTAGTGTGGGCAAGGCACTGTGCTGGGGATGGCCGCCTTAGATCAGTAATAATAATAAACTAACGTTAACATAGCACTTACTATGTGCCAAGCTTTGTGCTAAATTCTTTACGATTATCTCACTTGACCTCAACAACCCTGGGAGGTAGGTGCTATATTCCTTCCCATATTACAGATAAGGAAACTGAGGCAAACAAGTTAAATGACTTGCCCAGGGTCACACATCCAAGAAATATCTGAGATAAGATTTGAACTCAGGTTTTCCTGACTCTAGGGCAGGGGCAGGAACCTGCAGTCCTTCCCTGTTCTGTGAAGTTTAGGTTTCTGTGAAGGGCTGCACTCGAGGACCTGGAGGGCCAGGAGGGCCACATATGACCTTGAGGCCTCCCTCCCCCCCATCCATAAAGAGGCCAGACTCACTCCTAGTTTACTCACAGTCGTGTACGTTTTCCCCTTCCTTCCCTGTTTCCTTCTGAAGTGGTCATAAGCACAGGCTCTCCCACCCATTCCAAGGATCCTTCACTCAGTCCATCAACAAGCATTTATTATAGGTCTACCATGTTCCAGACTCAGTATTCTGTTTGCCCCAAGATATAAAGATAGAAATAACCTCAGGGTCAGGAAGAGTCAGACATGACTGAAAAACACTGGACTAGGCTCTCAAGGAGCATATATTCTATGGGGGAGACACTTCCCTATATAAGAAGATACAGAATAAATTTAAAATAAAACAGGTAGTTGGAAAGGGCACTAACAGTTGAGGGAGGGGGGTCAGGAAAAACTTCATGTCAAAGGGGGTTCTTAAAGGAAGTTAGGGACTGCTTCTATGAGGCAGTGGTGAGGAGGGCATGCACTCCGGACATGGGTGCCTCTCGGGCAGAGGCACCCATGCAGGACCAGAGAATTCAGCTTGGCAGGCTAGAGGGTCTGCAAAAGTAAGAGTGAAAGCATGCTGGTCTTGAAATCCACACACTGGGGCAAAACTAACTGGCTATACTGATTGGTAGTTTGTATGATCTTTATAAGTCACTGAAAAGAGCTTCCATTTCCTCATTTGCAAAATGGTGACAATACCTGACTGGCCTACCTCAAGGGCTGAAGTAATGTAACTGGGAAGTACTTTGAACCATGAGGCAGCTAAATGGCACAATGGTTAGAGCACTGGGCCTGGAGTCAGGAAGACTTGAGTTCAAATGTGACCTCAGACACCATGTGACACTCGGACAAGTCATTTAACCCTGTTTGCCTCAGTTTCCTCATCTGTAAAATGAGCTGGAGAAGGAAACGGCAAACCACTCCAGTATCTTTGCCAAGAAAGAGTTGGACATAACTAACAATAACTTTGAACTATAAATGTAAGATGGTACTATTAGTGTTCCATCCACCCTCTGCCAACTCCAGGTAGCTCCTCCATCCCCAATAATGTGGGAGACAATTGAGTTGTAAAGGTTACAGGACCCCAAGTATCTGAGTCTATGGGACTTAACTAGATCTAGAACCTGGAATGAAAATTACATTAGGAATCTGGTAAATATTTTAACTCCTCTTAGGGATGCAGTTCTCTGAACACAGAAACCACTTGCAGTGTAGATGCTGGGCTAAGTAGAGGGGGTACTCTCTAGGCATGTACATACATATGTGTGTATATGTATGTATATATGTAATGTAAATATTATATATATAGTAAATGCCTATTGCTATCTTTTGTTTTATGTCATCTACATTTCCCATGGTACCCCTCTTTCCCCTCCTCTCAGAGAGCTACCCCTTATGTAATCTGGGCATTGCTAAATTGTGGAGAGAAAACAAGTTGGTATGTTATGGAGATTCCTGGTTTCATATCAATCTTCTATTCTGTGTTCTGCTGTATATATGTATATGTATATATATATATATATATGTATATGTATATGTATATATATATGTATATGTATATGTATATATATGTATATGTATATATATATATATTTGGTGTTGAAATTCAGAATTTTAAAAAAAATTTAAAAAAAATTAAAAAATTCTTTTGCATTATTTCACAACAATCCTGTGAATATGATATAGAGAGCATGTATATATATATATATATATGTGTATATCTGTTGAATTTTACAGATGAGGAAATGAAGACTCAGTGGCTAGTGTGGGACTTGAAGCCACATCTTCCTAACAGTAAATCCAGCACTATCCTTGGCAGCATGTTGGCCCCTTAAAACTCTTGGGGGAGCAGTCTCTCGTTTCCCATTGGCCTGGTGCCTTTGGGCAGGGGGTGCTGTGAGGGAGGAGGCAGGAAAAGAGGAAATGAAGACTTCAGTCTCAGTAACAAACCCCAGATTCCCCATTCTCTTTGCTGGGGCTGGAGCAGGAGGTGGAGGGTTCAGGATTCCATAACCTCCAAGGCAACCTCAACCGAGGTCCCCTGGGATTTTCCCTCCCAAATTCCCCAGTCAGTGCCTGCTGCTCCCTTCCCTTAGCTGAGGAAGCTCTGAGTCAGGGTTGGAAAGAAGATTTCTGCACCCCTTGCTCCATGAGGGAAGCTGATGGGGAAAGAAAGTACTCAGGGGAACTGAAAGGGTCAGCAGAAGGAAAGCAAAGTTTGAGGGGCAAGCGGCAGAAGCAAGAATCTGGAGCTGTTCAGGACCATGGGCCAGATTCTTTGACTGGGATGCCGATGAGGATGCCCCTAGAGGATGGCTGCCGTCATTGCTTATTTTAAGAAAAGCCATCGTTTACATATTCCTCAACGTTTGCAAAACGCCGTACATATGGTAGCTCATCAGATCCTCACAACAACTCTACGAAGTGGGTGCTGTTATTATCTCTGATTTACAGATGTGGAAACTGAGGCACAGAGGTTAAGTGACTTGTCCAGGATCACATAGCTACTAAGTGTCTGGCGCAGGATTCAAACTCAGGTTTTCCTGACTCCAAATCCTGGGCTACCTAGATGCCGCCTACATAGTGGGGGAAATACCTTGGATTTGGAATGAAAAGACTCAAGTTTGAATCTCAGCTTTGCCACTTGCCTTGTGAGATTTTGAGCCAATCACAGAATCACATAATGTTTGGAATTGAAAGGGATCTCAGAAGCCATCTAGGTCAACACATATAGGAAAAAAAATCTTCCTCTACCATACACTTAAGAAGCAGTCATGGAGGCAGCTAGGTAGGTGATGCAGCCCTGGAGCCAGGAGGACCTGAATTCAAATGCTGCCTCAGACACTTACTAACTGTATGACCCTGGACAAGTCATTTAACCCCAATTGCCAAAAAAAAGTGGTCGTGAGAACTTTGCTTCATGTTCTCTAGTGAGAGGGAGCCCCCTTCCTCCTGAGGCAACCCATTCTCCTTCGGGGTAGTTTTCATTGTTAGAAAAAATATTTTTCTTATATTCAGCTGAAAACTGTCACTCTGTCACGTCCACCTATTTGTCCTCATTCTCCCTGCGTCTTCTCTTCTCCAAATTAAACTCCCCAGCTCCTGGTTCTTCCCTCTGTGGTCAAGTAGAAATCTAGCCCCTCTTCCACGAGAGAGGCCTCCAGATACATTAAGACGGCTATGAGGTTTCCCTTAAGTCTTCTCTTCTCCAAGATAAACCTCCCAGGTTCCTTCAAATGATCCTTACATGGCACGTTTTCTAGTTCCCTTGACATCCCAATCACCCTCCTCTGGGTGCACTACAGTTATCTAATATGTATGGTACCCAGGATTGGAAACCAAAAGTCCACATGGCTCACAATCCATGCTAGGTATGATCAGAGTTGCAACTAGGACGGGGCAAGTAGAGCTTTGCACTAGGGTGTTGACATAAGGTGGTCTTTCATCTTGGGGAGAAAAATTTAGGTTCCAGGTGAGGTCAGTCCAGGGAGATGGAACAGACAAGAACGTAGCCACCTGGAGAGATACCATTCCTTTTGTGTTTCTTTTTTTTTTTTTTGGAAGGGGGAAGGTAGGGCAGTTGGGGTTAAGTGACTTGCCCAAGGTCACACAGCTAGTAAGTATGTCAGGTGTGTCAAGAACTCAGGTCCGCCTGACTCCAGAGCCAGTGCGTCATCTAGCTGCCCCTAACGATACCATTCCTTTTCACCAAGTGCAGCCCTAGGGAGAGGGGCAGTACAGACCCTGGAGGTGAATGGCACACAAGGATAGGGCCCCCTAATTTGTTTCTGCTGAGGAGAGGAGCCCATTGAGGACCAGAGTTAAAGGTAGCAGTCAGCGAGTCCAACTCGCTTATTTTATACATAAGGAACTGAGTGAGGCCTGGAGAGATTACAAGACCATATACAGCAAAGCCAAGATTTAAACCCTGGTCTTTGACTCCAAATCTAGCGTTCCTTCCATGGTACTAGCCTCGTCCATCTCCGAAGGGTATGTACATCTTTGGACCGCATTCTCCCTTGGAAGGGATAGCATTTCAGGGGCCTCTTGGCACATTCTACCTTTGAAGAGGAGTCTCAGCTCTTGGACAGCCCAGAGACAAGTCATGGGTTGGAAATTGCTTCTTCCAACCGTGATCACTTTCCCATCTCCCCCGCACTTCCTCCCCACACCACCTCTCCCTCTCCCAAGCCAACTGAGTTTGTCTTAGGCACTAGGATTCCAGTTACAGCTCTGGCTACAGTGGAAACACCACCTCCCTCTGGACTCTGTGTTTCTATGAACACAATCTAAGATTGAATTAGTTACCTCAGCTGCTCGCTCAGCTCTTGAGCTGTTCATTAATCCATCATTTCTTTTTCCACTGAACTGTGGCATGGCCACATCGCCCTACATCCTGCACTTGTATAGTTTGTTTATTTTAAATTTAAATGATCTCCAGAGGAGCTTGGCTGACACAGTTTACAGAATGTGCAGCCCAGTTCTCGTTCTGTCAGCTACACTTCAAAACCGGGACTTTTTCACCTGTGGTTCAGCATTACCTTTTGGGTGGTAGGTAGCAAGATAGCTAAGTGAACAGAACATTGGACCTGGACTCCAGTCTAGAAGACCTGATTCCAAATGTGGCTTCAGACACTTACTAGCTATGTGACCTTGAGTAAATTGCTTAACCCTATTTTCCTCATTTGTAAAATGGGGATAATCATAGCACCTATTTCCTTGGGTGTTTTGAGGATCAAATGAGATCCTATTTGTAAGGCACCTATGTAATAACAATGTTGCTAGCATCTGTTGTGAGGGTGAGGACCAACAACACCAGCACACAGAAGAGTTGCCAGCACAGATTCTTTGATCTGCCTTTCTAAGGAAAGCAACTTTAGGGGGTTAACAATCTCACTTTAATCAAACATACATATATCATTCACTTAGTTCAGGGGGAAAAGCCAGCACCCTGAATTTCAGAGAGAATACAAACAAATTAGAAATAGAGACAATATAAACAGATCAACATTTCTGTCTAACCAAATCACAATATACATAGCTACCAGAGAAGCACCAACATCTGGGTTTTTTCCAAGGCCGGGGGCGGGGGGAGGGGGCTCTTAACAACAGCTGCCCAGAATCTCATCTAGTCAAATCACACATACTTCCAGTGAGTGAAAACCCCAAACAAAATGGTAACCTCTGAGTTTACATACCCTTCTCAGGACCTGAAGGCTTCATACCTAATCAGCAAAAGGGTGTGGGCCTGAGGCTTAGCACCTAGCAAGAATTAATTGAAAGCAGTTGATTACTTTAGCATTCTAAAAGAGAAAACGGTAAAAAAAGAAGTCCTACCTTAATTACCAATACAGCTTAGCAAATCTTAAAACTATATAAATACTCGCTATTATTATTATTATCAATTTTTCCTATGAGCCCTGTGGCTTCAACCATAGATATCAGCCAGATCAGCTAGTATCTACCAGTTCTAAATTCCATGATGTGGGGAGCCTGTCCACATCACACCAACTCTTTCCAATACCTAAATCAGAATGCTAGTTGGTTTCTTGGTTGAGAATTTATTCTGTTTATTGAATTTACAGTTTAATTCCCATTTCCTCTTCCTGTAGCTTTCACTTTTCCACCTCCTCTGTGATGACTTATTCAGATGATCCTAGGCAATGAATGACTTTTCCAAAAGTCCCAAGTCTTTAGGTTTACAAAGGAAAAAATATTTTATTCCAAAGAGTTGTTTCTGGCAGAAAAGTGACTGAGTCCAACGGACACTGAGCAAAGATTGATGGGCCCTCAAAGGCAGATTCTTTGGCAGAATTTCTTGTGACACCTTCCAAATCTTACATTGTGAGCATCTTATCCAGAGGCTCTCTCTTCTATTTGCATCCCTGGGGCACCCCTCCTCTTACACATAGAAGCCCCAGAATCAGAAACCTCAGTTTTAAGACATGCTGTGGTTCCCCATCCAATTGAAACCATTGTTTATAAGCCCCCAGTGATGTGTTTACTTTTTCTTTAATCAGCTGGAAGAGGTATCAGCTGATTGTTGGAATAAGTTCTAAGTGTGGCTTGAACCAGATTAAAATGTAATTGGAAAATGTTTAACAAAAAATACAACAATACAATAATAGATAATGTCAAATTGTGGTTTTCTAAGTCAATATGCAGCCCAGGGATCAACTGAGTTTGACACCACTGAGCCAGAGGACACAGTTAGTTCAAAGCAAAGGCATTTAATGAAATAACATAGTAAGAAATTTAGCAATAGAACATTACCTCCATAAAACTAGGGCACACTCTCCTACAAACAAAAACATCATCCATAGGATGAGTGAGTGCACATAGGAATGATAATCATAATAGGAACAACAGCCACAGCTAGAATTTCTATACTGCCTGTTCTGCGCTAGGTGCTACACTAAGTACTTTACAAATAGTATCTCATTTAATCCTTACAACAACCCTGGGAAGTAGGTGCTGTTGTTATCTTCATTTTATATGAGACCGGGAGAAGTTAAGTGACTTGCCCGAGGGCATATGGCTGGTATCTGAGGCTGAATTTGAACTCAGGTCTTCCTGACTCCAGGACCAGGGCTCTATCCACCTTACCACCTAGTTGCCTTATCACAAGTCACAGATAAGGGGAGCATGAATAGGTAAGGTATGTGACCACAGTAGGACAGCTCATGCCTCCCTCCCACGCTGCAGGGTATTAGTCTCACTAAACCTGTTCCTCAGTGGTTGTGGCATCTCCCCTAAGAATATTACTTTATTAATTCCTCCCACCCCCATCCCCATCCTCTACCTCCCCCTCCCCCCGCATCTTGGAGTGACTACTGAATTCTCATGTTCTCTTGTGGGTGGGTGCTTGCCAGATGTGGTAGATTTTCCTGGGCATTACTTCCTGCCACCACCTTCTGAGCTCATCTCTTCATGGCCTCTGTCAGACCAGCTCAGCTCTAATCTCCTAGGGTAGAATGGTCAGAACCTCCACCTGATAAGGGCAGCAGACCGCTCTTTAGTCATAACCCCAACTTCCAGCTACCAAAAGCTAGGCAGAGATTGTCTCGTCTGTTCTTTACCTCTCGGTTCTGATCAAAGCCCTCTTTTATGTATAGCTATCTAATTTAGGGTTATATATTCCCAAGATCTTCTCTGGCTTAGCATGCAACTGATTTTTAGCCTCAACACAAGGTTAAGTTAAAGAAACAAGGGCACTATTCTTTATTCACCTAGCACACATACCTACCATTAGCATGCGTTATCTGTCAACAACAAAAGCCTTTGCTTTGGTTCTGTATTTTGGCTTTAAAAAAACAAATCTCCCTTTATCCCTATACATCTTTAAAACACACTTCAGATGTTCCATTCTCTAAAAGCCTATCCTAAGGAATAGGGATCAAGGGGAAGAGAGGAGGGAAAGTGATAGAGAGCCTTCCAATCATAGCCTTGGTTCTCTTTTCTTCTGTTTCCCCAAATCCATATCATTACCCATTTTGCCATTAGTCACCCCCTACCCTCTCCTTGGAATCTGATCTCCATCCAGCCCTTACCTTGCTTTGACTTCACACCAATGATGTTGCCAGTGGACAAAATCTAATAGTCTCACCCTTGACCTGTACAATTCTTGGCACAGTACTGTTTGTCATGGACACCTCTTAATGGTTAGGGACTAAAATCCACCTGCCCTCCAGACCTTGTCTTTTCCTTCTGTAAATCAATCGATGAGACATTTATTAAGCACCTGTTCTGGGCAATGTATCATGCTAGGTGCTCCTTGGATTTTGTTCTAAATATGTTGTAAAGATCATGCCATAAAAACTTAGAAAAGAAGCAGATCATATTCCAGTTATTACTAGGGTGTGAATTCTTGACCAAATAAAGAGGCAATTAAAAAAGATAAACTAGGTTATTTTAATGGCACGAAATCGAAAAGCTCTCACACAAATAAAGTTAATATGTCTAGGATAAGGAGGGAAGTGGTTGCCTGGGAAAAAAATTCTCTCTATCTGATAAGGTTAATGCAACCATTCTGGAAAGCAATTTGATAAGGGTTTGATACCCAAAATACATAGGCAACTAACAGAAATATATAAACCTAGCTGTGTGACCTTGGGCAAGTCACTTAACCCTAATTGCCCTGCCTTCCCCCCTCAAAAAAAACAAGAAATATATAAGACCAAAAATTTTTCTCCAATAGGCAAATTGCAAACTATTAACACTCATATGAAGGAATGCTCCAAATCATTAAAAGAAATGTAAATAAAAAAATAACCCTGAGGTTTCACCTTATGACTGCAAAACAACAGAAGATGAATGTTGTAGGAAGTATAAAAGATTTAGAAAGACACCCTTCCCTACTGCTTTGCAAAAGTTAGAGGGCTGCGGATATGGAACATTGCATATAACATTAGATTTTTTTTCAAAGTGTTGATTGGTTTTGCTGAAAAATTTTGCTCTTTTAAAAATATTCTTTATTAAAAAGAAAGGCTGTCTAAGATGGTGGAGGGGGAGAGATCCAAGGGAAATATAGATAACAAAAACCAAAAGATATCAATTTAAATTTTTTTATTTCTTTAAAGAAGCTGTTGCAATAATCTGGATGAGTGGTGATGGGACCTTGAATTAGGGGTGATGGTTTAAATGGGTGGGAAGGAGGGGACAGATGGAAAAAGTGCTATGGAAGTAGAATCAATACCAGCAAATAATTGGACAGGATTGGGGAAGAGATGCTTAAAGGGAGAAGTTGTTTTGCTAATACACAGATCCTTTTTTATTTAATATTTTATTTTCCCCCAATTACATATAAAAACAAATTTTAACATTTTTTTTAAATTTTGAGTTCCAAATTCCCTCCCTCCTTTAGTGAGAAGGCAAGCGATTTGATATATGTTATACATGATACACAGATCTTTCGTAGCCTTCTTTAGATATATATGGTGAAGACAGACCTAATTTTTCACAAGAACTCAGCTTCCTAATTTCTCAACTTTGTCAACTGTACTGATTTCCTTCTCCATCCACACAGGTTTCAGCCACGAACTGGCATCATCACATGTTGTTGTTCAGTCCTTCGCTCGGTACGGTCACACATTAGATATTATTTTGGGTGGTGACACCAAATCCATGATCTGGAATTTTAAGTTCTACCCTGTATTCATGAATGACCTCTTACCCTCTTACCTTCCCTGTTCTCTTATTCACACTAAGCCTCACAGGAATTATAGTCCTTGTTCTTTCAATGAGTTTTCATGCTCTGGGTCCAAGTATTCTGGGAAGTTTAGTCTTTTTTCTTGGTAGAGATGAAATAATGAAAAAAAAAACCAAACCAAACAACACAACCCAACAAGCCACACTACCTAGGGAAAAGGGTGAATGCATGGAAAGGACTTGGTCTGTGTCACATCTGTGTAGTACGTGTGATTCCTATGACATATCACCTTATATTGTTGGCTTCTTAAAACAAGGTCCCTAAAACAGGTATATCTGGACAGTTTGCAAACACATGGCTGGGGCTCATTTGAGGAAACATTCCATTGCTATAATTTCTTCCTTGTTGTGCCACGATGGAAGAAAAAGTTGAAGGAGGATACGAGATCATCAGTTGATCCTAGGGTTTTATTTATTTAACAAGAATTTATTAAGTGCCTACTATGTACAGAGCACTGTGCTAAAAACTGAGGAAGATATAAAGTTCGAACAAAATACAGACAGTGCCCATCCTTGTGGAATTTATAGGCTAGTAGAGGAAAAAGACACAGATTACTATAGTATACAACATAACTGTGTTACACAGAGGAGGAAAATAAGAAAAAACCAACTGCACTTTCTTGCCTCCCTAACCCAGGTGAAAAGTCTTTCCTCTGATCTGACTTCTCTTACTCAGCCTTCCTCCAGAACATCAGCTCACAGACCCCAACTTGATTGGCAGGCTTGGGTCCTGGCTCTGTTCTGAAAATAGCTAGACCCTTGCCTACTGGTCACACCCACCTTACACTGGGAGAATCCAAACTGTAAGCTCTGACAGCCTAATATAATAAACATTTAGCGGTGTAATAAAAGCATTGTTGGAAATCATGTCACCCCTTTATATTTTAAATCTGTGTAGTGTTATAAAACTTCAATATATCGGTTTGACTGACCCATTCCCAGTGGGGCAAATAAGTGATCAACCTGAGAACTCAGAGGAACAGGTAGAGCCAGTAACCAGGCCCTGAAAGGTGTATGCTGATTAGAACCAGAAAGTGTCAGTCATTCCTGCACATTCCCACAAGTGGGCCCAGAGTGAAGAGGAATCCTTGGAAGGAATTGAGGTTGGTCCATTTGGTGGAAATTGAGAAAAGGAAGCCAGCATCTGATCCACTCAGTAGAGGCCTCAGTGGAGTCTTAGGGGCCTAAAGGAATTTAACCATTAGGGGCCACATGGACCAGTCTTAGGTGCCAAGTGGAAGTGAGGGTACTGAGGCTCAGCTAAGGGACTTAAGTGTCATTAAGAGACAAGCTGGCCTATCTAGGAGCTAAAGAACATGATAGGATTGTATCATGGCACTGGAACATTTCAGAGCTGGAAGGGACCTTGGGTTATCTAATCAGACTTCCCCATTTTATAGATAGATAAACTGAGGCCTTGAGACATAAAGTGATTTGTGTGACACAAGGTTAGATAAGTGCACTTTCCACTGTATAATGAGCCCAGATGTCGAAGTAAAGTGTCAGAATAGAACTTTTCAGGTCAAATGAAATATTTATAAAGAGCTTAACACAGTGCCTGGCACTTAGTAGGCATTTAATAAGTGCTTAATTCTCTTCTTCCCTTTCCCAAGAAAGGCTAACAGGCCTGGACGCTCTCGTAAATGTAACAACCTTATTTTGTTTACTTTTTCCCATAATACTCTAGTAACGATTTTGTTGTGTTTCATTTTTTCATCCCAGCTGTATTTTGATTGAATTAAGGGAAGGAGATTTTCTATCTATACCTGTATTTTTTAGGAGAAAGAGCATTCCCCAGGCCAGGCTGGACCCAGCAGCGGCAACAGAGTTAGAACTGAAGACTTCTAGGAAGGGTCATTAAGGTTTAGGGTCAGATGCTATCCCCAGCCTCCCCAGGGCATTGCTTTATGAGGGATTATTGAGGGTACAGGCTTAAGCTTTTGAAGATGCTGTGATGGAGTGTAACCACCAAGTTGGTCTCTTTAAGTATTTGAAGAGTTGTCATACAGAAGAATCAGATTTGGCCCCAGAAGCCAGAACTAGTCTCGAGTAAATTGCAGAGACGTAAATATAATGCTTGACGAAAAAAAGTGTTGCGATATCAGTAAAAGCTTCCTAACAATTGAAGCTGTTGTCAAGTAGAAAAGGCTGTCTTAGGAGACAGGGAGTTAGCTATTGCTGGCAACGTTCATATGGAGGCTGGCTGGCCAGTTCTTAGAGATGCTGTCCCACTAAGGTATGCATCAAATTAGATACCTACTGAGCTCCCTCCTAACTCTGAGATTCTGTAATTCCTCCTATAGACCCTCACACTGGTCTAGATCAGTGCTTCTTAAACTTTTTCCACTTCTGCCCCTTTTCATTTTGGCAGTTTGTTGGTGTTGCATGGCCTGAGGGCATTCACAGTGCAAAGTGAGCATACTTTGCATTCAGAACCAAAGCTGCAGTGAAGTTGCAGGCCGCACAACACAGGCAAGCGTTGCCAGAAACACCGAGGATTCATTAGGCATTTGATTTTTAATTAATTATTGGTCATTGTACATTCCAGAACCTTTTACTGTTGCCAAATTTTTTGAGACCCCATATGGGGTTGAGATCCACAGTTTAAGAAGCTCTGGACTCTAGATGGATCCTGGGTCTGGTTCACTGGAGCCTCCCCTTTCCCTATGTCCACCCTAGGTAGGAAGAAGAGAGGTCAAGTGACAAACCCTCCATTGGAAGCTTCCTTGAACTGAATGGGGACTTTTCTGTGCAAGCCAGGGAGATTGGGATCTGTTGGTCCTCTCCAAGTGGCAAGATTGTCCTCACAGAAGCTTTTCTACTGGGTAGAAAGCAAAGGGGTTATTCCCTTATCCACAGAAAGTGAATGGGAGCTAACTTAAGGAAAGTTAATTTCCTCTCTGGACATGTGGTTGGACATGGGAGCAACATCCCTGGGCCCTTCTCTGGGGCTCTAGGGCCTTCTGTCCCCTCCCATGTGTGTCTCTCCTTCAGGCTTCTCAGGATGGTCCTCCCCTGTCCTTTCTCCCTGATATGGCATGACCTCACTTCCAGTCAGAGTGTCTATATTCTCTGTGGACATCTGGGATGGCTCTCTGGGCCACACAGACCCCAAAGCTATGATGGGTTCTGGGATCCCACCATTAGGAAGAGTCTTCACCTTGGATCCCAGCCCCTCTTCCCCACTAGTGGGAAGCAAGGGACCCTTGGTTCCAGTACTTTGATCTCTTTTTCTTCTGGGCCCTTTGCCTGTTGGGGCCTCAGATTCATTGAAGCCTTTGTTTTGGAAGTAGAAGCTCCCTGGGTTTGGATCCAACTTTCCATCTTTGACCTGTGGAAGACAACAGGCAGGAGTGTGGCAGTGCCAGCCAGTCCCACTATGCTTTACGCACCTGCTATTAGTGGATTAAAGGTTGATTTTCTTTTCTAGGAGGAATTGGTGTCTACGTGGTCAGCTCTACTGCTCCATGGCTTTACCCCTATCAACTCTCACTTCAGAAGAAAACTATAAATTCCAACTCCTCCTATTGACTCTGTCAGTTTGGAGCATGGCCAATGGGAAGAATAAACCCAGAACCAGAATCTCAGCTTCCTCTCACCCTTGGTGGGACCTGCAAGCCCCAGAGGCAGCAACTGAGGCACAAAGATGGCCCAAGCTTGCTCTATCAAAATGGCACTGGGAGCTATGCACCTCTCTCTGTCTGCTGCTCTTAGCCCCTAGGGACCTAAGCCAGGTGGAACTAGCAGGTGACTATCAAATGTCACCCTTCCTGGGATCCCAGGGGTCTGAAGCTCTTCTCGGAGTTGGTTGATTTTTCCCTCCATCACCCCCCAATATCTTTTCCTAAAACTCAAAAAGATGTTTCTTTGGATCAACGGAATCACGGGCATGGGCCTACCAAAGGTTTTCTGGAAAGTAAGACCCAACCCCTTTAATTATAGCTTAAATCAATTGATAAGCATTTATTGAGTACCTACCATGTACTGTGCTAAGCTCTTATGCTACTTGGCATATGCTCAGTGTTCTTTCCCTCTAGATAGCATCCTCATATACATATTATCTTCCCATAAGCCTTGTGAAGCAGGTATCCTCACCCCTATTTTAGATGAGGAAACTGAGAAGTTACAATAACTTGGCCAAGACCACTCAGCTAGTTAGTGATAGAGCTGGGTCTAGAACCCAGTCTCAAAGTCACAGTTCAGGTTCTTTCTGTCATTGCTGTCTTTTGTTATTAGTAACAATAACTCATGTTTGTCTAGCACATAGAGGTTACACCCCATGATGGGAATGCACTCCCATCCTACCACCATCTCTTGGGAACCATTATTCCCTTCAAAACTCAGCTCCGGGGCCCATTCTATAGGAAGCCTTTCCTGAGCCTCCCAGTGGCTACTGCCCCACCCCTCAATATGCTATATGTATTTTGTATATATTTTGTACATATTTATGTACATGTCTTCGTCCTGAAAGCCAAGGTTCTCGAGGGCAGGACTCTCCTGTTTTGTTCCTCAAACATTCCATCTCTTGGCTCTACTAGGCATTTTCTCTGGCTGTCCTCCATGTCTGGGATGCTCTCCTCATTAGCACCTGCTGACTTCCTTGGCTTTCTTTAAGTCCCAATGAAAATTCCATCTTCTACCAGAAGCCTTTTCCAGCTCTTCTTGATCCTAGTGCCTTCTCTTAAATTTTCCTCTTTATCATGCATGTGGCTTGTTTGTACACATTTGCTTGTTGTCTCCCCTGGTAGATTATGAACTCCCCAAGGGCAGAGACTGTCTTTACCTCTTTTTGTATCTCTAGAGCTTAGCACAGTGCCTAGAACATAGTAGGCGATTAAGAAATGTTGGATTGGTTGATTGATTGGGGTAGTGGAGGCTTGGGAGAGCAATGTCTCTCAGCCTTGAAAGGGGCAGACTTAGGAAATGATTCTGAAACTTTCCCAGGAAAGGATGTTTTGGGTATCTGTTGGGAGCAACTAAGGTTTTGGAGTAGAAAACAAACATGGTGAGATGTTTTTCCCCAGTGGAGTTTGTCTGACAGTCCTCTCTCCTTCTCTGTATTCCAGTCATTTTCCTTCTAGGAATGTGGGATGAGTCCCTGGCCCTTTTTCTTGCCTGCATGACTGGGGAGGGGATTGGGAAATGAGATTCTTAGGGTGCCAGGGGGCCGAATCCTGGAGGCCAGTATTCTGAGAGAGCTAAAGAGGCATTGGGACTAGGTTAGGAGAAGATGATGGATGTCCTGGCCCCGTGACCAATTAACCCAGTGCTGCCTCTGTCAAGTGGAAATGACAAAGTTAAGAGGGACAGTTAGGTTTGGCCTGAGTTGTCCTAGAGTCCCGGGAAGAGAAGTTCCACTGAGTCACTCACCTGGTCCTGCAGTCTCTGAGACACCAGTAGCTAAAAGAGAGAAAGGGTAGGGACTTGGTCACTGATTTATCACACCCAGGATATCATCATTCCTATCAATGGTCTTTAGGTTCCTTCTGGAAGGACCATTTGTCCTCTTGTGGGCCACCACAAGACGATAGTGGCCATCAGATTTGACAGACCTTGGGGAGGCTCTTTGCAGGTTTCTACCATTCTTGGATGCTTCAGGAGGGACCAATTTCATGTCTTCCCCATCTGCATTGAGAGACAATAGGCATCTCTACAGTGTCTCGATATCTGCGACTGGGGAGTGCCCAGGGTCACCAGGGCTGCTGGCGATAAGGACTAGAGGAGCGCTTTCCCTGTAGCCCTTCACTTCTATTTATCTGCACATTCATCAGCACCTCAGAAATCCTCCAGTCCAACCCATCCATTTTACAGACGAGGAAACCCGGGCCCAGAGAAGTTTGATTTGCCCCAGTGGTCACTGGGGATAAGTAGCAGAGACACGATTCAGTCTCGAGTCGTGCGACTCCAAGTTGAGTTAAGCACACTTTCCATTCGTCTGTCACTAATAATGGCTGCTCCAAGTCTCTTTGAAAGACAGGGAATGTGGTAGAGCAGAAAGTACTCCGGATTTGGAGTCAGGGGTCCTGTGTTCACATTCTGGCCCTGTGTCTTATTGGTTATGCAACTGATCTTGGGCAAATTACTTCATTTCTCTAGGTTTCAGTTTCCCTCCTTTGTAAAATGAAAGGATTGGATGAGATCTTGAAGTCCCTTCTAGTTCTGCATTCTATACCCTTACAATCTTGAGTTGAGAGGCTTGGTAGAAGGGTCAGAGGTCAGGGAAAGTCAAAGGTCAGCCTCCTTTCTCACAGATGGAGGGCTGGGGGACTTGCCCACTCACCACATTGGGATGCTTCTCATCAGCCAGTGCTGTCTGCTTGGAGGACTCCTGATGGTGCTGCCACCTTCTCAGTGCCCAAATGCCCAGACCAAATCCAGCCACCAGAAATAGCAGTGCCAGGGATAGGCTGCCCACTACTACCAGCCTGTCGGTCACACTTGGTGGTGAGGACAACTCTGAAGGATCTGGAGGAACTGTGAGGGGGAAGATGGAATGAGGGAGTACACAGCTCAGCGACCCTTCTAAGTATCCCTCATCTTATTTGAACAAGACTTGAGATCAATGGCTCTGATCCTCCTACCACTTCCCATGGCCCATCCACCCTCCCTCTCACTAGGACCTTGCTATTACCTGCCTGGCCTAAGGGCAGCACCTCCACGCCAACAGTGGTGTTGGCCACCTCCCCGGATTCCCCATCCTGGGCAATCACCTAGAGCCAGACCATGGAGGTCAGAGAGGGAAAAACAGATTAGGAAGCATCTGGTCCAGTCATGAAGGAGTTAACTAGGGATGTTTCAACCAACTGTCTCTTCTTCCCCTAATTCCTCCCCCTATCCACCCCATCTCTACACACACTCAGTAAAAAGAAGTCACATTTTTCAGTTGTGGAACCGTAGGAGTTACTCAGGATTGCCCAACAAAGTCAATTTGAGAAGTGAATCCAGGCATCCTGGGTCCCAGCCTCTCCTCATGACAGTGGAGTCATGTTTAGCTACAATACAAGTCAGAAGATCTTAAGGAAGGAAGTTGTGAAGGGGGCTGGGGGTGGGGTTGAGAACAGAGAATCAGTCTCTAGGACGGGAGAAGAAGACTTGGGCTGGGGGGAGGGTCTTTTACCTTCAGGAAGTACGTCTCTCGTGCCTGGAGCTGGTTTGGCTTAGCTAGGAGCAGTCCTTCTGGAGTGACTGCGAAGAGCTGGGAGTGGTTGCCTTCGGGCACTAGCTTGTACCAAAGGTTTGGGTTAACTCCCTGTTGGGGATAGGCACTAGATGTATCCAGGAGAAAAGCAGTTGAACGCATGTGTGTGTGTGTGTGTGTGTGTGTATCTCCCATAATTCCACACCCAAATGGGTCATTACCCAAGGGTCTGTCTTCATTCCCCATTGGAGGTACCTGTCACTAATCTGAGTATTCAAGACGTCTGCCAGTGTCGGTCACCTAAAATCCCCAGACCTTGGAATGGTGATGCTCTCCTTTCTCATCTCCCTCTCTTAGAATTCCTGGCTTCCTTCACAGCTTAGCTCCAATGGTCCCTTCTACAGAAGGCCCTTCCCTGTCCCTCACAGCTACTCATGCCTTTTCTTCCAAGGTTAGCTTTCATCTACTCTGTATGTATCTTGTACTGTATATACCTAATTATTAACATGTTGTCTCTGCCGTTAGGATGTAGACTCTTTGAAGACCAGGACTATTACTGCCTTTCTTTGTATCTTTCTAGCAATTAGAACAATGCTTAGTACAAATAAGAGTCAGTCAGTCAATAAATATTCATTGGATGCCCACTATGCTGAAGATATAAGGAAAAAGACAGTTTTTCTTTCAAGGAGTTCATACTCTAAGATGGGGACAACATACTAACAACTATATAAAAAGGAAATCTATACAGGACAGACAGGAAATAATCAACACAAGGAAGACGCTAGCATTAAGAGGGATCAGGAAAGGCTTCTCTTAGAAGGTGGGATTTTAGCTAGGACTTGAAGGAAGCCAGGGATGCGAAGAGGTGGAAATGAGGAGGGAGAGAATCTCAGGCATGAGGGATAGCCAGAGAAAATGCCAGGACTCAAGAGATGGGGTGGCTTGTTCCGAGAACAGCAAAGAGTTTAATAAAGGCTTGTCAATTGATTGATGCCATCTCCCCATTTACCCCCTCTTTGGTTGGCCATGGTCTGGGTAAGTATATCTCCTCTATAGAATTCTTCAAGGGTTGGAAAGAGAAACGTCCCGCATAACCACAGAAAGCCCCAAACTCTGGGAAACGGGTTATAACTCACATTGGGGAAGTCAGGGTCCACTGCATGGAGGGAAAGAACCTGCCCCCCATAGGTGACCAGGAGGGTGGCAGTGTCTGGACCCTCAGACGCAAAGGCAGTATGGTGGGGCAAGGAGAAGCGGGGTGGGTGATGGTTGGTAGCCAGCACCCTCACCAGCACTTCTGACACAGCGTACTTTCTGGGGTCATTCACCTGGGCTGCCTGTAGGGGCATAAGAAAGGGAAAGAATACCAGGTTCAGAGCCATAAATTCATCAGGGTCCAGAGGGAATTTACTATTTCTCTTCTGTTACCATGAGGCTCCCTTCCCAGGGTGGAGATGAAAGACCTGATTTCACTGGGGAAGAAGAAGAAGAGGAAGAGGAAGAGGAAGAAGAAGAAGATAGAGAGAAGAAAAAAAGGAAAAAAGAAGATAGGAAGAAGAGGAAGAGGAGGAGGAAGAGAAAAAAGAAGAGGAGGAAGAAGAGGAGGAAAAGGAAGAAAGGAAAAAAAAGAAAAAGGAGGAGGAAGAGGTATCAGAGAAACCTGGAAAGATTTATATTGGTAGATTAATGCAGAGTGAAATGAGAAAAGTAATTTTATATTATAGCATCCACATTGTAAAATTGAACAATTCTAAAAGGTTTGGAAATCTGATCAGCAATGGTTATAGAGGACTATTGATGGGTGCTAGACCAATATGCAGATTAAGACATACGTTTTGGGACATGGCCAATATGGGAATTTGTTTAGTTTGACTATACTTATGTGTTACGAATTTTTTTTTTGTTTTTCATCTGTCCATCCAACCCCTAGGGATGGGACAGGGGGAGGAGGGGCGAGAGAGTGATACAGAGAGGGAAAAAAATGCTTGATAATTAAAAAAAATTTTTTAAAGCAAAGAACAAAAACCCCATCCTGTTGAGGGAAGTGCTATTTCCTCATAGGATGGAGCAACCTGGTTCTTAGAATTTTTGTAGCTCCACTGCCTTTCTCTTCTATAGGTAGGATTGACAGTAATGACTCCCATAATCCTGTTTATCATGTGACACCTCACAGAGGGGGGAACTGAAGTAAGCAGAGGTATTGCTACCCTGAGGTCTTAGCCCAAAGTCAAGATGTGTGTCTGCTTCCTGATCCCAAACAGCCCAGCTGAGTTTTTGGTTCAAAGTGCAAAAAAAAACAAACCCCAAAACCCCTGTCATTTCTCTTACCATCTCCCCATAAGATCCAATGGGTTCAACTATTCTGATCCTCAAGGCCACACAATCATAGGATTTTAGAGTTGGAAGGAATCTGAGCCATCATTAACCCAACCTGCATTTTATAGGTGAGTAAACTGAATAAACCATAGAGGCTGGGTGGTTTGCCCGAGGTCACAGGATTCCAACGCTATGGAACCCAAGTCTTCTTTCTACTCCAGCGCAATGGTTTCCCAGCCCGTCTCCTCTTCCCCCCTCCCACCTTCCCCTGATAACCGATGGCAACAGCCAACTTATTCCATAGCCTCATTCCCACATGGTCCCACTGTTCCATGGCTATTTCCTGATGTGGTAGAAAGGGCACTGCAGGGCAGAAGACTGTTTCTAGGCTTTTTCATGAATTAGTTGTGTGACAACAAGACAAATCTCTTTTTTTTTGCAGGGGGGAAGGCAGGGCAATTGGGGTTAAGTGACTTGCCCAAGGTCACACAGCTAGTAAATGTGTCAAGTGTCTGAGGCCGGATTTGAACTCAGATCCTCCTGACTCCAGGGCCGGTGTTCTGCTCACTGCACCACCTAGCTGCCCCAAGGCAAATCTCTTAGCCTTTCTGATCCTCCATCTCCTCATCTGTAAAATGAATATAATAAAAACGGAACTGTTTCCCTCACTAGATTGCTATAAAGAAAGGCCTCTGTAAACCTGGGTAACTCTGCATCTGCCAAAGCCCAGGGTGGTTTTGCAAAGGGAAAAAAATCACTCGATGTTGGGTGTTGCTTAATCAGAGGGCAGTTACACTGATGGTTGAGAGAATGCTGAGGGGGATTCCATTTAGCTGTGGGAGGGACTTATTTTGGTTTGTTTCAGAGACATGGCAGAGAGATTTTGGAGACGTATATGGAGAAAAGAGCCCCAGGGAGGAGGGCAAGAGAAAGGTGGAGAACCTTTGGAGCTGCAGACAGGTATAGACATTGTCCTTGACCTTGAGGGCTCCCACCTACCATCCCAAAGTTCTTCTCACTTCACATGAAGCCTCTCCAGGGCTCATCCCTCCACACCTGTCTCCAAAGTTTCTCTCCCAAGAGTCACAACAGTCTAAAGTGAATTCCTGGGGCAGGTAGTGGACAGAACACTGGCCCTGGAGTCAGGAGGACCCGAGTTCAAATCCAGCCTTAGTTTCGTGACCCTGGGCAAGTCACTTAACCCTGTTTGTCTCCAAATAAAGAAATTAAGTGAATCCCTCACTCAGTTATTAAGCATCTCACTCATTATTCTCTCTGCCAATCAGGAATCACATCTTTCTCCCCATCTTCTTTCCCATAAGCAGCAGTACAGGGCTGCCCCTCCACAAAACTGTCCAGGCTTAGTGGAAGAAGGATCAGAAGTGAAGGTTCTATATCAATAGTTGTCATTACCACTCCCTCCCTTCTCAGTACAAGCCTGAAGGTGACAGCTTCTCTTGTCCAGTTGTTCACCCTTTCTGGAGGTATACAGAGTCTAAAGGACCCTCTATTTCCGGGGGTCAGAGTAACCCAAAGCTTTGTAGGGGTTTCCTCAAGCTAACAGAAAGGCCCCAGACTGTCGTCTTTTTTTCCCTTTATTGGGCCATACCATCACAGTGAGGTGGAAGGCAGACTTGAGCTGGCTGCTGGGGGCCTCTTTTTGCATGGTTAGGGCCCCTGTGGTGTTATCCATATGAAAACGATCAACATCTGCCCCTGCAAATTAAAATGGCCGGGTGAGAGGCCTTAATCTCACTTCTTACCTGGCCTCCTACTCCCTTCTCTCTTCACTCCCTTAGCTTCCCTGGGGACCAGGCCTAGGAAGCTTCCTTTGAGAGGGGAAACAAGCAAGGGACTCTCCCAGGCTTTTCCTTCAGAGGGCAACACCTACCAGGCCCAGCCCCTCTCCGTTGGGACCCCTCACCCTCTCTACCCTTCCTACTCTGCTCTGTCTCATCCCACAGTGATGCATCTCAAAATTAATCTGGCGGCTCCCTCTCCAGTATATGCGAGATACTGGGACCTTAGTGATCATCTCTAAGGGTTCTTAACTTTTTGTCATCATGGAATCCTCTGGGAATCTGGTTAAGCCTCTGGATCCCTTCTTATAATAAATGCAAAAAAATATAATACACAAGATTTCAAAGGAAACCAATGCTATTGAAATACGGTGAGCAGAATATGTTTAAAAACAAAAACAAAATCCACAGACCTTAGGTTAAAGACCATTGATCTGGTTCAATCATCTCATTTTTAAGATGAGGACACTGAGGCCCAGAAAGAGTAGAGGGACGTGTCCAAGGTCACAGAGGTAATAAGGAGCAAACTCTGGATTTGGTCACAGATTGTCTGACTCCCAATCCAGAACTCCTTCCACTACTATCACCTTCTGAAGGTAACTTTGATGACTTCTGACCTAGAACCCCATTAGAAGAAGAAGGGAGGCTGAGGATCAAAGACCAGAGCCTGACTTTTTGTTGGAGACCCAGTCCATTCTGGGGCCTTGGTTGGTCCATACCTGTAAGGATGGAATAGGAGAGAGCAGCCTTGAGGTCATGGTCTCCATCCTCGGCATAGATAGCCCCAGGTTGAAAGTGTAAAGGCCCTTCCTAGAGAGGGGAGAAGACCCAAGGCTCATTAAAGGGGACCTCCTAAGGTTCACCCCATACTCCAGGCTAGGACAGGATGGAATAGGGGTTAGAACAGGGGTGGTGTCAGCAGGAACTTAGGGAAAGATAAGAATTTTATCCGAAGGGGTGGGGTGGGAGCCCTAGTGTCCCACTTTGGACTATTGTGAGTACCAAATGAAATAATAGACATGAAGTGCCTGGCAAGTCTTAAAACTCCGTGTAAATGGTATCTATTTTATTATTACTGTGATATTTCAGAGGTTCCTTACTTTTTGTTGTTCCTCAACACACTACCCAACTTTAGCCTTTATGTAGAATCCCGAGAAGACTGAGTTCAGGTAACCACCTGCCTCTCTGCCTTACCTAATCGTCCCTAACAAGAAGTGGCCTGTTCTGTCCTCAAGTTTTCTTATGACACTTTGCCCAGAGTTCTCCTTTGCCCTTCTCCCATTCTATCTTTTATCACCTTTATCTGTATACACATGATGGTCTCCCTATTGGATCATAAACTCTCAGAGGGCAGGAATATGTTATTTAAACCTGTCTTTGTATTCTCAACAGATGCTTAATACATGTTTCCCTGATTGACGAACAGAGGACCTAATTAGAGGGAACAGGGATTTGGGTATTTGCCCAGTGACCTGGACTCTTTTGAGAGAAGAAGCAGTGAGTGGTGCCTCTATCTCCCCCCTCCCTGTCCTCTTATTTCCTCCCCCTTTGCCGTTCTCTCCCCTGGAAACTGGTGTCCTGGAGTTTACTGGTATTGCTTGGTATAGGTTCCTTCAATCTCCTTGGACTCCCAGGGCCCTATGCCAACAGCTGTTCCAGAAGTAAGGGAACTCACCGGGGTCTCTCCCTCTGTGATGTTGGTTGTATAAATGGGACTTAGGCAGACATGGGAGTTCTGAGGACCCAGGGGGCGGCAGGGCAGGAAGCTTGGATATTGGTCATCCCCATCCAGGACATTGACACGGACAGTGGTGGAGCATTTGTATCGTTCCCTGGTACTCATCTCCTGTTGGGAGAGACCCAGGTCAGCCTAGGAAGGGTGGGACACTCGCCCAAGACACAGAACATGTTACCCCAAACTGAAAAGAAGAACATCCTCATTGCCGACAAGGGCTACTGGACCCAGAGTCAGGAAGACGTGAATTCAAATCCTGCCCCAGTCACTTATCAGCTGGGTAACCCTTGGCAAGTTACTTAACCTCTCTCAGTCTCAGTTTCCTTGTCTGTACGATGGGGATAAAAAATAGCATCTACCTCCGAGGGTTGTTGGGAGCATAAAATGAGAAAACATATAAACCTTAAAATGCCAGATGAATGTAGCTACTATCATGATTATTATGATGCTTATTCTATTCTAAGGTGGGTGTAGGGAAGCAGGTGCCCACCTCTTAGAAGGGCAGAATCCTCCATGGTACCCAGCAAACAGTCAAGAGAGCCCCGAGCATTCCACCCACTGTGACCAATGTTTGGGGGCAAGCACACACACCACAGCAACACAGGTCCACAGCGATAATCGAATGACCTCCCTTGCCTCCTGCAAATCCTCCAATTGGATCAGGGACTTGGGGATGGGGGGTGAGGGGGATTTGTTCTAGGACCACCCTGATCTTATGAGGGGGAGCAGAGGCCAGCTGTGACCTGAAGCACTTAGAGAAATTAGAAAAGGAGATTGGGGCAGCAGCCCAAGGAGATGGACTCCAGGGTGTGGTTGGGAGTGAGGGCATTAGGACTCTGAGTGGAATGACTGCCATCTGTCCTCTTTCCTCTGGGGCTCTCAACTCTCTCCTTGGAAGGATGGGGTGGGTCTCTCTGTGGGCTGGAGCATAGAATTATGGGTTCCAAGATCACAGATCCATATCTTGTGACTTCGTACCATGGCATGGATCACCACTTCAAGTTGGCGTTTGGCCTCAAAGTCCAGCGGCTGTGCCAGGACCACCCTCCCACTGTTGGGCAGGTCAATTCGGAAGTGCATGGCATCAGGCTGAAAGGATAAGAGTCAGACAGTTCAAGTCGGTGGTTTGGGGGCTTTTCTATTATGGTGGCCGCGGCTTGGTTCTAAAGTAGTCTGCTGTTGTGTAAAGAGAGCACCACCTCTGGAGGCAGAGGACCCGGGTTCAAATTCTACCTCTGATGTTTATTATCTGTGTGACCTTGGGCAAGTCACAATCTTCCTAAGCCTTGGTTTCCTCATCTGTACAATGAGAGGTTGACCTCTAAAAGCCTCTCAATTCTAAATCTATGCTTCAATGATCTTCTTTCCTTCCTGATTCCCAAAGGCTCCCCTGGGAATCCTGAGATTCCTTCATGAAAGTCTGAATGGAGTTTGAAGACCACAAAGGCACCGGATCAATTCATGAGTGTTAATGGGGTCTGACCCTCAGCCCTGGCCCACTAGTTGCTTTGAAGAGACTCACAGAAGTGTTGTCAATGGAATACATGAGGGAGTCCCCATCCCCATCTTCAGCCTGTGTTGTGAATACCACGGAGTGAAGGGCTTCCAGCTGGGAAGAGAAGGATGTGAGCCCTGGGTATGCCTTCCTAACTAGCTACACCCTCCTTCTATTACAGCCCCTTTCCTTCCAGCTACACCCTCCCGGACCCAAACCCTATACTGCCATCACCCACCTTCTACACCCAAGCCTCTTCTTACCCTCCTCCTCCCCAGGCCAGGCCTTACCTCACTGATGTTCTGGATCACAAGGGCCTCTTCTTGGAAGTGGGGCTGGTGATCATTCTCATTGAGCACCTGTATGATGACCCTATACTCCACCTGAGGAGTTGGGAGGATGTAGGGAGGTCATGGGCTGCAGGAGGAAGCCCACCAGACAGGGGAAGGTGCTTTGGATGGGGCTGGGATAGAAGAGGGGCAGGAGGAATTGAGTGGCTTACCGTGGGGAGGTTGTCTTCAGAACAGAACAGGGTTACTACCAGAACAGGAGGATTCAAGGCCTATGGGGTTGGACAGGGAACCCAATGTTAGTCTTAGTTTCCCTTCAGCCCAAGCTATCCAAAGTACCCTGGACAGAGAGGGGACATGGAGGCAGTTTGGGGTCCCTGGGAGGAGCAAGGGGAATCTAGGGTCAGATAATCTCTTTCCACATCCACTGCTACTACCCAAAGATATGGAGGTCCAAATGGCCTAGGCTAGGTAGACATCGCCACAGACATAAGCTGGAAAGTTTGTCTTCCTCAAAGAGACTCAGAAGATCAGCTGAGATAATACAGAATATCTCCAAAGTCTTGGTGCAGTTTTAAGCTGTTGGGACCCACGTCTAGTCCCATCCCCAAGGACCACCTCTGGGTGGATTAGAGACGGTGGCACTGCCACAGCGGCGGCCAGCCTGCCCAGTGTAATTATCCTAGTCCTCCATATACCATAGTCCTCAGTGCCAGCCCTCACTCCCCACTCACTGCCTGCTTCCCATCCACCTCCGACAGGTAAACTCCAGAGAGCAGGACTTACAGTCAGGAATTCCCAGGTTCAAATGCTATCTCAGATACATACCAGCTGTGGGAACCTGGGCAAATGAACCTCTCAGCCTCCATTTCCTTATCTACAAAATGGGCATGATAATGCTAGCACTAAATGTCACAGAGCTTTGTGGGGCTCGAATCAGATCATGTTTTAAAGTGTTTTACGAACCTTAAAGTGTGATATAAATGCCAGTCATTATTATTGAAACCGTTGTTATGAATTATTATTTCCAACACTACAGTCCACTTTATTCTAGGCCTCCTCTCCCCTGCCCCGTCAGCGTGATCCCAGGGGCACTGACAGGTCACCACCGGGGAGACCTAATCCAGCTGTGCAGATGGGAAAGGAGAGCGGACCACTGTCTTCCTCCACCTGGCCTGAGTTCTCTGTAGACAGAGGGCCGAGACACCCAGCCTTCTACATTAATATATCACAGTTTTGATTATCACCATCCCCATGATCAGAGTCTCATGGATTGTTAGGACCAAAAAAGGACTTCAAGGATCATTCAGTTAAACTCCTTCATGTTACAGATGAAGAAACTTCATCCAGTGACATAATCGAGTAGTAGCAAATCTGGATCTAGAACCCAGGTCTGCAGACTCTGATTCCAGCACTTCATTTTGTTTTTGGTTCTGGACCTGTGATTCCATCAGTGTAGGGAAGAGCTTGCCCAAAGAGGAACCTCCACCAGTTCCCTGAACCTTGTAGTCTTAGAGTTGCTTCAGGTATTGAAAAGTGCATTGATTTGCATAGGGGCACACAGCCTATATGTACATGGCAGACCAAAATGCCCCTCCACTCTTTCCATTAGATTACGCTAAATCTATCTTGCTTTACAACCTTGTTTTATGAACCCCTATTTTCCCCAGAGTCTTCATTTCATACCCTAGACCTTCCCTAGGGCCCCCCTCCCATGCCCCAAATCTTCCTCAGGGCTCACCCCCCATGCCCCAGACCTTCCTCAGAGGTGTGTCCACACCTCTCGGTCCAAGACCTTCTCTGTGGAAACATTCAGACGAATTGTTTTCCCCTCCAGGTAGAACCAGTGGGCGTCAGCACCACTGAGACAGAGCTGCAAGCCGCTGGTCAGTGGGTCCCCAAAGCCTGTCAGATTGGCCACGAAGGAGCCATTGGGACTGTTTTCTGGGATCTCTGTGAAGATGTTGCTGCCTCCCATGCACTGATCTGCACCAGCTGGAGATACACAGATATAGGTGTTGAGGGCTTCAATAGGAACCTCTACCAGACTACTGAAACTACTCTCTTAAATGTCACCAGTGATGTCTTAATCCTCAAATTCAATCACCTTTGCTCATTGACTCATTCTCTTGAACCTTTGACAATGCTAACCACCCCTTCCTTTTTGAAATACTCTTTTCCCTAAGCTTCCTTGGCACACCACTGCCCTCCTCCTCCTCTTCCTCTTCTTCCTCCTCTTCCTCCTCCTCCTCTTCCTCTTCCTCCTCCTCTTCTTTTTCCTCCTCCTCCTCCTCTTCCTCCTTCTCTTCTTTTTCTTCTTCCTCCTCCTCCTCCTCCTCTTTCTTCTTCTTCTTCTCTAACCACTCTTTCTCTGACTCCTCCTCTACTGGCTTATCTTCCTTGTTCTACCTCCTAAACAACTAGTATGGGGTGAAAGGGACTTAGGCCTAAGGTGTTTACATAATGGGAGTAACAGGTAGGGTTCTCCCTCCCCAAATGAGTCATCATCCCTATGCCTCTCTCTGTGGTCCTCTGATGTACTGGCTAGTCACATGGCACAACTACCCTCAAACATTACCGCCAGGTTCCCTTCAGCATGGTGCCCTTTGCCTCTGCCTACCTTCCTCTTTTTTTAATAAATTAATTAATTTATTTTTAGTTTTCAACATTCATTTCCATAAGTTTTAAATTTTCTCCCCCTCCTCAAGATGGCAAGCCCCCATATAGGCTCTACATTCCCATTAAACATATTTTCACATTAGTCATGTTGCATAGAAGAATTACATGAATGGGAGCAACCATGAGAAAGAAAAACATAAAACAAAAAAAGAAAATAGTCTTTTTCGATCTACATTCAGACTCCATATTTCTTTTTCTGGATATGGATGGCATTTTCCATCATGAGTCTTTTGGAATTGTTTTAGGTCCTTGCATTGCTGAGAAGAGCTAAGTCTATCAAAGTCAGTCATCGCACACTGTGGCTGTTACTGTGTATAGTGTTCTCCTGGTTCTGCTCACTTCATTCAGCATCACTTCATATAAGTCTTTCCAGGTTTTTCTGAAGTCTGCCTGTTCATCATTTCCTATAGCACAGTAGTATTCCATTACACTCATATACCACAACTTGTTCAGCCATTCCCTAATTGATGGGCATCCCCTCAATTTCAAGTTCTTGGCCACCACAAAAAGAGCTGCTATAAATATTTTTGTACATGTGGGTCCTTTTCCAATTTTTATGATCTCTTTGGGATATAGCTCTAGAAGTGGTATTGCTGGGTCAAAGGGTGCCTCTGCCTTCTCTCAATAGATATAGTTTACCTAGATTTTGGGGGGGGGCAGCTAGGTAGTGCAGCAGATTGAGTGCCAGGTCTAGAGGAAGGAAAACTCGTTTTTCTGAGTTCAAATATGGCCTCAAAAACTAACACTTACTAGCTCTGTGACCCTGGGAGGTCACTTAACCCTGTTTGCCTTAGTTTCCTCATCTGTAAAATGAGCTGGAGAAGGAAATGGCAAACCACTCCAGTATCTTTGTCAAGAAAACCCCAAATAGGGTCATGAAAAGTTAGACACCACCAAACAAATGTTTCCCCATACTAGATTTTAGCAAAAGGTGTGATAAAGTATCTTTTATTCTTCTTTTGAAAAAGATAGAAAGCTGTGGACTAGATTACAACACAATTATAAAGACTCAGGATCAGATGGCTGGCTGTATTAGAATGACTAATTTTTAATGGTTCAATGTCAGCTTGGCAGCAGATGTCCCATAGAATACCTGTGCTTGAACCTATGCTACTTAACATTTCTTCAGAGGCTTGGAGTAGAGGCATAGATGGCACGCTTATCCAATTTGCAGATGACACAAACCTGAGAGGGGTGGCTAACACACTGGATCACAAAATAAGACGCAAAAAGATCTTGAAAGTCTAGAATATTGGGCCGAACCTGACACAATCTGATACTACCTTCCGTGTGTCCACTCTGTGGCCAAGTCTTGTCGTTGTACCTTCCCAACATCCCTAATATACATTTCCTGTTCTACAGTCACTGATTCCCACCTCTCCCATGTGCCTAGACTATGGCCAGAGTCTTCTGGTTGGTTTCCCTTCCTCAAATCTCTCTCCATTGTCCACTCACCTATCAAAGAGCTAGGTGACATGGGTCTGACCAAATTACTTCTCCTGCTGTGGCTCCTTATTACCTCTCAGATCAAATGGAAAAACTTCTATTAGGTTTTTAAAGCCCTTGCTACCTTTACCATCTTCTTACACTTTCATTGTTGTTCAGTTGTTTCTATAGTCATGTCTGTTTCTTCAGGTCTATGGCTGCTTAGTCATTTTTCAGTTGTGTCCCACGCTTTGTGACCCCTTTTGGGGTTTTCTCAGCAAAGATAATGGAATGGTTTACCATTTACTTCTCCAGCTCATTTGACAGATGAGGAAGCTGAGGCAAACAGGGTTAAATGACTTGCCCAGGGTCACACAGCTAGTAAGTGTCTGAGGCCGGATTTGAACCCAGGGAGATGAGTCTTCCTGTCTCCAGGCTCCTCCTATCCACTCTGTGTTCCAGTTATACAGGCTAACTTGCCGTTCCTCACAGGTGACATTCCAACTCTTGACTCTGGTTTTCACTGGCTGCCTTCCCATGCCTGAATGTTTTCCTTCCTCTTCTGGCTTCCCTGGCTTCTTTTGAAGATTCAGTGCAAATCTCACCTTCTGCAAGAGGCCTTTCCTGATCTCCCCTGATGCTGGTGCCCTCCTCCTAAGATTATGTTCCATTTTCATTGTGAACCTACTTTGTTTTGCATGTTATTTTCCCTTGTTAGTATATAAGCTCCTTGAGGGCACCCCATATTTTCACCTTTCTTTGTATCCCCAGTGCTTAGCATAGGGTCCGGCACATAGGAAGGGCTTACTCAATTCTTGTTGACTGATTATGAAATTCAAAAGTGATAAATGTAAAGTCTTACAGTTGGGTTCAAAGAATCAACTTACAAATAAAAGATGGGGAAAGCCTAGATAGCATTTTTTTCTGAAAACATGTGGAGGTTTTAGTGGAGTACAAGCTCATTACTGATCAACCTTGTGATCTGGTGGCCAAAAAAAGCTAAGGGGATTTTGGGCTGCATTAAGGGAGGGACAGTTTCCAAGTATAGAGGGGATGTTCCTTCTCTAGTCTGCCCTGGTCGGACCTCATCTGAAGTTTTGAGTTCAATTCTGGATGCCGCAGTTTAGGAGACACACTGATAAGCTAGAGAGAACCTAGAGAAGGGCAATGAGGAAGATGAAGGCCCTTAAGTTTATGCCATATGAGGGTCAATTAAAGAACCTGGGGATGTTTAATCCAGAGTAGAGAAAACCATCAGACTTGCAGCTCAAGAGAAACTTCTGCCTTCGTGCCTCACTCTCTGAATTAGTAACTGCCTCTCCAGGACGACTATTTCAGGAAAAACCCAGGCTCTGGACTCTCTAGTTATCTCCTCCACAGTTCCTTCCTTTCTCCTTCACCCCCAGACTTCTGGAACTATGAACCATACTCAGTTCTGCCATAGCTGCTGCAGGGCATGTGTCAATTTATCCTCCTCCAGCTCCACTCGCCATTCCAATAACTGTCTGGACCAACCCTCCTTGGCTGCCCCCCCCCCCACTCCCATTTATGTGTTGTCTTCCCCATTAGAATGTAAAAAAATAGGGGTCAGCTAGGTGGTACAGTGGATAAAGCACTGGCCCTAGAGTCAGGAGGACTTGAGTACAAATCTGGCCTCAGACACTTAGCTAGTTGTGTGATCCTGGGGGAGTCATTTAACCCTATTTACCTTAAAAAAAATGAGGATCACAAGGACAGGGATGGCCTTTGCTTTGTGTGGTTGGCATTCCCAGGGTATACTTAGCACAGTGCTTTTTCATTCTTTCAAATATTTGAAGGGCTATGTTGAGGAAGAAGGATTAAATGTTTTCTATCTGGCTCCAGAGGACAGAACCAGGAGAAATAATTGTTAACAATTAAGGATAGTGGGTTCCCCCTCCCTAGAAGTCTTCAAACAGAGGCTGGGTGACCACTTGGCTGTGTTATAGTGTATAGCTTGAACTACTGCTGAAGTCCCTCCCAAATCTCTGACCCTGTGATTCTGGGTTCCCCCCCAGTCCTTGAAGGGTCAAAGTCAAGACACTGTTCTTCTTTTTTTCTTTTTGGAGGGGGGAAGGCAGGGCAATTGGGGTTAGCTGACTTGCCCAAGGTCACGCAGCTAGTTAAGTGTCAAGTGTCTGAGGCTGCATTTGAATTCAGGTCCTCCTGAGTCCAGGGTCGGTGCTCTACTCACTGCGCCACCTAGCTGCCCCAAGACACTCTTCTTTCAGAATTTTGGTAGTTGTTCTGGGCCCTGTTCTCACTGCCACTGATCCCTGTCCTTGTCAAATTGTCCATCATACCCACCACTTCTCAACACTGTTTTGCCCCAGCTTAAACAATTCCTAACCAATAGTTCTGTTCCTAAATGTTGGCATGTCCACAGCTGTCCTCAGCTCTCTACTCTGATCAGTTCTTAACCTTTTTGTGTAGATCAATTAGTCATTCAGTCAGTCAATTAGCATTTATTAGGGGCCTACTATGTGCCAGGCACTATGTCATGGACCCCATTTGACACTTTAATGAAGCCTAGGGACCCCTTCTCAGAAAAATCTAACTGAAGGAAGCACTAAATTTCAGTTAGAGTTTAGTGAAAATGAAGATGTGATATTTTTCCCCCATCCTAGTTAATAAGCCCCTGAAATCTATACAATGACCTTCTCAGGGATCCACAGATCTAGGTTAAAGACCCCTAATCTATGTGTTCCCCGTTAGGCATCTCATCCACTCCTGAAATATCAATGCTTTGCACATAGTAAACCTTAATAAAATGTCTATTGCATGGTATGAACTGAAAAACTTCTGCCACCTAAATTCCAATATATTTTATTTGGTTTTTTTTTTGAGATAGTGGTTAGATGGCAAATCAAAAGGACAGAACACAGGGGCTGCAGCAGAAGTATGGCTATAGAATATGAGCTAGGAGCCTGGGCTTGGTGATAGTAGCCCCAACCCCAGATTTAACCCTGTTCTATGGGGGAGGTATGACACTGCCTCTCTCTCCTATGCCCAAGCTTTCCAGACACTGACCAACTTCCCTGGTGAACATAACCCTAAAGAGTTTCCCCTTGCTGGCCAAAGGTGGTCATGGGAAAGGGAGCTACCAGCTTCAACCTGGTACCTGTATTTAGGTGAAAGATCACAACTGTAGTCAATAGCAAGGTGTGCCATGTCAACCTCCTCTTGGCCATTTCAGCCTCCAGAGTCTGCTTTTCTCTGTTGTCCACTGCGAGAGAAAGAGAGTGGCCCCTATTTTCTTTCTATTGGTAGACCCCGGCACTTAGTCCCTGAGATTACATGGCCCTTGGATCTACTGACCCCCTGAGCCTCATTCCAGCACATAGGTCCCCCTCCCCCAGCTCATCCTCAACTTCTTCCCACCCCACCCACAGAGGAGGGAGAGGGTAGACTTGGAATACCCTGGGTCTTTGCTGGGTTAAGGAGCCCTGTCCCAGATCTCCTGCCACATCAGAGGGAGGGAGGCAGAGCATGCTCTAGTCCTATGGCTCTGTAGTGACCCTCCCTGTAATAAAAAAGAAGAATCGGAGAAGAGAAAGAAACAGGGACAGATGGATGGCAAGGATGGCACTCTCACAGCAGATGGATGTGGGAACCTGGGCTGCCCAGCTCTCTCAGTCTTAGCTTTCTTCCTGAATATGTTGTCGGTGCTTTTTAATGTGACTCCAAGTTCCCCCCAAGGCATAGCTTGTCCTGGGCCAAGGTGAAGGGGATGGGATGTAGGGCAGGGAGGTTGGCAGAGTTAGCAGTGAAACTGAAGGCAACAAGCAGAAAGAGGGGAAACAGGCTGACCAAAGCAGAATCTGCCCCACGTATGGCCAGAAACAGAGTTCAGGCATTCCGGCCCTTAAGCAAGGGCTCCGTCTAGAAATTCTTAAACCCTTGAAAGGACTGTATTCTTTGACCTCGCTCAATCATTGCTGAACAACTCCTCCACCAGTCAGGTGAAGAATTGGGGAACAAGGCTGAGGGAAAGCGCCCCTTTGATTACTCCAGATGCCCAGCTTCTCCTTCCTGGCCTCTTGAAACCAACTGCTCCCCACCTGGATTTTTCACCATCAGAAACCCTTTTGTCTTTCTAACTTTAGCTGTTTGTGGGTTATCATGGACGTCTGGGGAATATTTTGGTCTCTGACTGGTTAGCCCTATGCGATCTAGCCTTTCATCCATAGCTAAATTTCTCTAGATCCCTCAGGGCTTTCCCCTCAGAACTGGAGCCAACCTTGGCCTTTCAGAAGAAAACCCAGGAATCTGCTATATGCCTGGATACCTGACTCCCCCCAGTGTCTCTGGCTGAGCTTGCCAGCCCTACCACCACCCCACTAAATCTTACCTGGAGGGAGAAACAGTCTTTCTCATTTCTGAATGCTCCACAGCTCCATCAAGCCCCAAACTGAGGGGTCAGGAAGCTCATGGTTCTGAGGTCTGGATCACCTCGTGAGTGCTATTCCTGGGTGCAGAACTCCAGATGCGACAATATTCACTCTGGTTGGGTACAGGCAGAAGGAAAACTAGTCAGCCCAGAGCCAAGGGGATATGGGTCAAGACGGTGGCAGCTGGTATACTGGGTTAACCCCCTTAGGTCTGAGAAATGAGCTGATAATACCTTATGGGCAGTCCCTTCTTACCGCCCCCCCCACCTGCCCCTATGCATAGCAGCTAATAAGATTATTTCCTTCTGCACGCTGTCCATCCTTGGTTTGCTGGAAGGGGCCATCAGCAATTCTGAACCTGAATTCCAGAACAGACTACAATTATCCTTTCCACATTGTGACTTTTTCCCATCGTAGTTTTGATATATTGCAGGTCAGCATCAGAGATTAAATAGGAATTTTGGAGGAGTTTTGCAGAAGCCTCAGATGACATGTGAAGGCTAGTAGACGACACAGAAAAAAGTTTAGAAACTCAGAGATGCATAAAATATATGCATAGTATTGCATAGTATCGATATGTTCTATTTTTAATACCATAATTCAAACTTCTTCTCTGGTACCAAAGGAGGACCAAAAAATTTTATAAGGATATTCCAGATTGCGGGGGGTGCCATGCCCCTAACCCCCATGATATGGAAGGGACAACTGGAATGGTATCACAGAGAAAAGGAATCACATGGAAAGAGGACTTGTATGTACAAAAATATTTATAACAGCTCTTTTTGTGGTGGCAAAGAATTGGAAATCAAGGGGGGATGCCCATCAATTGGGGAATGGCTGAACAAGTTGTGGTAAATGAATGTAATGGAATACTATTGTGCTATAAGAAATAAGGAACAGATAGACTTCATACTAACCTGGAAAGACATATGAACTGATGCTAAGTGAGGGGAGAAGAACCAGGAGAACATTATACACGATTACAGTCACACGGTATCTGTGATGATTAACTTTGATAGACTTGGCTCCTCTCAGCAATGTAAGGTTCTGAGATAGCTCCCAAGGGCCTATCTACATCCAGAGAAAGAACCATGGAGTCTGAATGCAAAGTGACACAAACTATTTGCTCTCCCCCTTTTTCTTCTCTTTTTTGGTTTTGTTTCTTCTTTCTTGTGGTTCATTCCATTGGCTCTAATTTTTTACAACTTGACTATTGTGAAAATAAGTTTAATGTGAAGGTATATGTAGAACCTATATCAGATTGCATGCTGTCTTGGGGGGAAGTGGGGAGGAGAGAGAGGGGAAGAAAATTCGGAATTTAAAAACTTGTGGAATTGAGTGCTGTAAACTAAAAATAAAAAGTAAACTAAAATAAAAAAAGAAAAGGAAACACAGAACCACAGAATCTCATTGTAATGGGAGGTAAACAAGGGATCCCTTCCCCTTATCCTCCAGATACTTCTTGGGGGCAGGGACTAATTTTACCTCTTTTTGAATCCCTTTTACTTAGAATAGTACTTGGCACACAGTAGAGATTTAATAAATGCTTATTGACTTGACTTCTCATGGAGCTAAGCAAATGTGGGAATAGGCCAGGGGCCAACCCATGGACCATACATACAGTTGAATCAGCACCCTGGCTCTTTCCAGAGATTCATGTACCTGGCCCCTTGCTTAAAGGGCTCCTGGCTAGTCCCCTATGATGGGAGTGGGGTAGGATGGTTGAATATGATTGGCAATTGAATCTGAATAAGCTGCCACTCCATAGACCTTGGGACAGCTAGGTGGCTCAGTGGACAGAGTGCTGGCCCTGGAGTGAGGAAGACTTGAGTTCAAATTTGACCTCAGATACTTCCTAGCTGTTTGACCCTGGGCAAGTCACTTAATCCTGTTTGCCTCAGTTTCCTCATCTGTAAAGTAAACTGGAGAAGGAAATAGCGAACCCCAAAAGGGTTTGCCAAGAGTTGGGCATGACTGAAACAAAGAGGAATGACTCTGCCCTCTCTTTACTTTCTCTTCTCTATTGAATGTGTTGAGATGCTTCTAGCCCTGCCTCTGACTTTGGGGGGCAGGAGAGAAGAAAAGAGAGAGCTTTCTCCCCTCCCCCCAGAAGCAGCGGTGACTTTAAGTGATAAGAATATTTGCTGCTTGTCAAGGCGAGCTTGACTGTATCTCAAGCTCTAAAGCTGCCTCTTCTGCTTTACATTTCTTTCCCTGCATACAGGCAACCAAACAGCAGTCCTGAGACAGATATCCCTAGCCTTGACTGCAGCCTCATCAAGACCGTGAAGACAATAGTGGTGATAGTTAGCATTTATAGAGCACCTACTGTATTCCAGGCACATGATCAGGAGTTTGTGAAATCCGGAGTTTCTGGGTCCATGTGCTGGTTTCCCAGAAGGAGGCAATCTTTGTAACAACTTTTCAAAGAGGGTGACCGTGGACAGGATTAGATAAGCCCATGCATGGCCAGAAGCTACGGATCTGAGTGAGTCGTTCAGACAGTGAAGATGTAAGCATGGAAGTGAAATGTCTGTTCGGCAGTCCCATAAATTGTTTGATGTTTTAAGCATCAAGTCTCTCAGGGAAAGCATTGTTACGTGTCTTAAGTATTTGTCAGCGGATTGCTTGTGAGTATTTTGTGGCAGAAGAAATAAATAGCTCTCTTATACTGGTTCCACTTTGTATAGTGAGCACTTTTCTAAGTTTAGTTGTTGTTCAGCCATCTTTCAGTGGTGTCTGACTCTTTGTGACCCTGTTTGGGGTTTTCTTGGTAAAGATACTGGAGTGTTTTGCCATTTCCTTCTCCAGCTCATTTGACAGATGGGGAAACTGAGGCACACAGGGTTAAATGACTTGCCCAGGGTCACATAGCTAGTAAGTGTCTGAAGCCAGATTTGAACTCAGGAAGATGAGTCTTCCTGACTCTAGGGTGGGCACTCTATCCACTAAGGCATCTAGCTGCCGCCTTTCTAGGTATTCAAACTTTTGGGGGGAGTTCATCAATTCTTAAGCTTTTCATTAAAAAAATTTGTATTGATATTTTCTATTTCTTATATCATAGTTACCCCCAGTATCTTTCCCCATCCCCTGCCAGAGAACCATCCAAAATAACAAATAGTATTTTTTTAGAAAGACAAATACCCACATAACTGATCAATACATTGAACCCCCCCCAAAAAAAACCCAGTAACACCTGTGGACCTCCCACCTCAATGAAGGGGTGGGTTGGGGATGTCTTCTCATGTAGCTTCACTTGAGTCCTCTTGATCTTCATAATTTTGTTACATTTACTTTTGATTTTTTTTGGTGAGTCATTCTTTCCGCTTCCATTGTTCTAGCTACTATGTATATTGTTTTCTTGGTTCTGCTTACTTCACTCTGCATCAGTTCATGGAGATCTGCCCATACTTCTCCATATTCATCACAAACATCATTTCTTACATCATAGTAATATTCCACTACAATTGTACCACATTTTGTTTAACAATTTGTATCAGGTACCAAAAATGTTTAACCATCCCTCATTCGATGGTCATCTACTTTGTTTCCAATTCTTTGCCGTTACAAAAAGCACAACTAAATATTTTTGTGTTCTAAGCTTTTCTTAAGGGATTTCCCCTGGGGCTCTTGGGTGCAGACATCCTGAGCCAAAGAATAGAGGAGAGTCTGACTTCCCTCTTTGGGGTCAGGCTTCCTTTAGGACTTAACTTAGTCTTCATAAGCCTAGGCCCGGGGCCTTTTGGTAGGAAGAGGGATACTACCACCACCACCACCACCACCACTGGACCTCCTTGAAGAAAATGCTAAATTTCAGTTAGAGGCAGCTAAAAATATGATGTATTTTTTTTCTTCCATCCAGGACCTCTGAAATCTCTCCATGTTGAATGGCTGTTGAAACCCTGTTTTAGAAACAGAAACAGAAGGCAGCTTGACAGGATAAAAAGGAAGGATTCTGGGCTTTTCATTCTTTTTTGCATCTTCTCTTCCTCTGATCTTTCTATAGGAACCTCTGAAGCTGAAATGGCCCCACTGGAGGTTGAGTGCAAAGGGCAGAGATGGCAGTCAGGAGAGGAGCGGTGCAGGGCTGCTCAGAATTGCCAGCTAGCATGAGTCCCTTGACCTGGTGGACACAAAGTTCCTGAGTCTTAGCTCTTTTATTATAGATCTGCCTTGCAGTCCCATCTTCCATCTCACTCCAACCCTCGCCACAGCTCTCTCTGTCTCTTTCTGTCTCTCTATCTCTGTCTCTCTGTCTCTGTCTCTCTCTGCCTGGCTTTGTCTGTCCATCTCTGTCTCTCCCCCTCTTTTCTTCTCTCCTTTAGCCTTACCTTGAGTCAGCCCCTTCCTCAGCCCAGGCTTGGTCAACTTATCCCAGAGCTCAGCCTAGAACTCAGAACCTAGTAGCTGGGAAGCCAGTTATTAGGAGTGGCAGGGGAAGAGGAGGCAATGGCCACTGGGGGCCTACCTTGCTCCTGCCATGCTTTGGCTTCAGGAGAGTCCATGGGAACATTATAGGGGGAAGGAGGAGCTGGTCTTCCTCCATCTTGGGTTCCAGGGAGACGAAGAATAGAAGCTTTTTGGGGCAGGAAGGAGAGAAAAGAAACAAGAGGCAGCAACTGGAGGAAGGAGAGCGAAGGGAAAGGCCGCACAGCCCTAAGGGTGGAGAACAGAGCAAATAGAGAGAGTTGGGAGAAGCAGGCAGACCAGGAGAGAGCTATAAACACTTTCATGCTTATGGCTCCAATGCAGCTTCTAAAATACCCTCTCACCCTTGGTTATTTATTTATCACATAGAGGTTCTTGTGCTACTATTCTAACTTACACTAAATGAGTCAGGTCACCAGAGTGTGGCTACCTTATGACCCTTGGACTCTAAGGTTAGTACTGAAGAAGAGGAGGGTTGTTTGTCTAATGCTACAGCTCACAAACCCACACAAGTTCCCATGCACTATTTATACTTTTAGCATAGTAAAAGCAGCTAGTAAGTCCCAGCTAAAATCCCACCTCCTACAGGAAACCTTCTCCAATCCCTCTCAATTCCAGTGCCTTCTCTCTCTTAATTATTTCCTATTTATCCTACATATAGTTTGATATATATATACACATACATACATGTGTGTATATGTTATGTAACACAAACATATATGCATGTGTACATGTATGTGTGTATATGTGTACATATATGTGTGGCTACATATATGTATATGTGTGTGTATATATGTTGTTTTCTCCATTAGATTGTAAACTTCTTGAGGGCAGAGACTGTCTTTTGCTTCTTTTTATATCCCCAGTGCTTAGCACAGTGCCTGGCACATAGTAGGTGCTTAATAAATGTTTATTGATTATTGATCAGTTCCACACACCATACACACCCAAGTCTATAACACACTTTTCCACCAACAATTACAGATTATAAGGGAAAGTGGGCTCAAGTTGGAGAACCCTAGCAGCAAAGTAGTAATTCACTCATAGCTGCTTGGTGGCTGGAAGTCCTTTTTACTCCTTTGTGAAGAATTCATGAAGTTCCCCTTAGGGAAGTTAGTAGGTTTCTTGTCTGCCAGGCTCTTTGAAGAACCATAAATCCGCTTTCTTATCTCATTCAGGCTGCCTTTCTGTCCTTCCAGCAATGCTACTGGGATACCAATAAGACAGGTGGTCCAAATTATTCAAGGATCCCTAGGTCCCCCACTGACTGGGGGGGCGGGAGGGGAAGAAGAGAAAGGAGGTTGAGACCAAAGCCCAGACTCTGCTTTCGTCCTATCCTACCTCAACACTTCTTTCTCAGGGGTCTCCTGGTTTAAAGACTGATGGACTCCATCTAGCTGAGGGTTTTCTACAGGGTGTCCCTAAAGTCTGGACACATAGGAAAAAATGCATATTTTCAAGAAATGAAATGAATGAAATTTTCCACAACATTTTATTTAATTGAACTATTAACAAATAACATCTTCAATATGATTTCCACCATTTGTGATGCAAAGGTTGATGCACTTTGCAAGATTCATGTGAACTCGATGCAGTAACTCCACATTGCCGTCAATTTGAGCACATTCACTCTTTATGCGTTCGATCAAGTGTGTTGTAGCTGTGATTTTCACTGAGTACACCTTCTCCTTTAGCATACCCCAGAAAAAGAAGTCAAGGGGGCTAAGGTCTGTTAGTATTCCAAATATTTCAAAATATGCATTTTTGCCTATGTGCCCAGATTTTAGGGACACCCTGTATCGACCCCAAAGGACCAGACCAAGTCCCTCTGTCAATCTGAACCGCTTTCCTGTGGAACCTAGGGAGGTGTCCAGACCTTCCTCACACCTACTGAATAACTGAGATGTATGCTCACGTGATAAACATATCAGGTCTAAGTTTATTTTAAAAAATTAATCTTTCAGGGATATCAGTGGTACAGGGGCTGTTCTTTCCCTATGTGAGATTCCAGGGCAGGGGTGGGGAACCTGTGGTGTAAGGCCAAAAGTGGGGCCCTTTGATCGAATCCAAGAATTCCCCATCTTGTCCCGGGGCCCTTTGTCCACACCTTCCCCTGTGTCTGGGGTGAGCTCCCTCTTCATCTATGTCTCTTAGAATCTTCTAGCTTCTTTGCCACCTTCGATGTGAAGCCTTTCCTGATCCAAAGGATTCAGTCAAATGGCCACACTTGAGGACTTCGAGGGTCACAGGTGGCCTCAAGGTCGCAGGTTCCCCACCCCTATTCTAGGGGCTGAAGACTAAGGGAGTTCTGAAGAAAGAGCTGCAATGGGCCGAGATGAGGGGGATAGAGCGGGGAGGGGTCATAGATTTAGCACTGGAAGGGACCTCAGAACCCAAATTTTACGCAAGAAGGGAATGAGGCTCAGGGTCCCAGAGGCAGCCGCTGTCAGAGGGAGGTATTGCACCCTGGTCCTCGTCTTTTAGGGCTTCCTTGTACTTTTCCACCGTCCTAAGCTCTCTGGGCAGGACAAGAGGAGGAGGGACCCTAGGCTGTCAGAACAAAGGCGAGAGAGGCAGCCTTAATGTTTCCTTCCCCACCCGCCCCCCTGTCCGGCCCCAGCCTCCCCACCCACCCCCCTCCAGCAGCCACCCCCTGGCTCTCTCCAGGAGTCCTAGACAGAGAAGTGAGGAGCTGGGAAGAGAAGCATGGCCCTTCCGGGAGGCTCCTGGGGTCTGTTCCCAGCTGCTCTCCTCCTGTCCCTGCTGGCACTGGCACTACCCAAGCAGGAACCAACACTGACCAAGGCAGAGGGAAATGGTAAGTAAGCCCCAGCTGGGCTTCCAGGCTGGAAGTGGGAGGCTGCCTGGGCCCCTTGTGCTCCAAAGGTCTTGGGACTCACTACTCTGGCTTCTGCCTTCTCCTGGGCTCTGCTCTGGGTCTATTGCTCCCAGTGCCCGTTTACTAGCCCTTTTGGGGGGTGGGGTGGGAAGTGGTTCAGAGCAGGGAAGGGAAGGAAGACTCTTGGGAAGGCTGAGTCTGACAGAGAGTGGGGAAGAGCACAGGGCATCTAGTGTCAAGGCCTGAAAGGAAGTCAGAGAGCAGCAGGGGGGAGGAAGCTGCCTTGGAATCTGGATCTGAAGTTAATTATTCTAAGTCTGGGGAAAGGGGGTGGGGGAGGGAAGAAGAGACAGCAATAGCTGTGTTCTGGGGGCCTTCTCCTCCTCTGGGGTGGGGGGGGGGAAGCAGAGGGTATGAGAGAGGGGGGAGGGGGAGGAGGAGAGGAGAGACAGAGACACAGAGACACAAACAGAGGAGGAGAGACAGAGACTGAGATTTGGTAGAGACAAAGGTAGGGAGAGGGGTGGAGAGACCAAGGTACTTTTGGCTGGGCTTCATCTCTGTAGGGTCTCCCCAAGCCTGGCACACTCAAGCTTGTATCAGTGTGACCTCCCAGGCTCCCCCTATCCCCCCAACCATTCTGCATCTCTGTGAATCAGAGTCAGGGTCTGCAAGGAGATTCCCGGGGCTGGGGTGGTATCTTGGAAGGAGGGGAGAAGCGACGCTTAGTTGAGAGTAGAGTCTGGTCACTGAGTTTAACAAAAGTTCACAGAGGAGAGGAAAGAGTGGGCACTGGAACTGAAGGTGACCGGAAGGCCCCAAGACCCTTTTCATTTTCCCATCAAACTGGTCTTCTGCCTGTCTCTCACCCCACATTCCATGTTGGCCTGGCTGCCTTTGTCCATACCTTCCCCTGGGTCTGGGGTGAACTCCCTCCCTACCTCTTAGAATCTTCTAGCTTCTTTACTACCTTCGACATGAAGCCTTTCCTGATTCTCAGCTACCAGGGCCTCCCCCCAATTTTCCTTATATTTATTTTGCATTTACTCATATGAATACATGTTGGTGCCCCAACAGAAGGTAAGCTTCTTGAGAGAAAGGATGGTTTCATTGTTTCTTCCTTTGAATCCTCAGTATACACAGTAGGTGCTTAATAAGTGCTTGTTGATTGATTTATTGTCCTTTTCATCAACTGGACCCCTAAGAGAGAAGGAGCCTGAGGATGTGGGGAAGGGGGAAGGGAGATGCAGATGAGAGACTTGAAGCCTCCCTTGGGGGTGATTCTCTCCCTGTTCTGTCAGCTTTCTAGTTCTGAATCAGCAGGAGGCTTTGAACATCACTCCCCAGGCTAGGAATGCCAGTGGAGTCAGATACTGGGGCCTGAACCAGGGATGCTGTATTAACAATCCAGCTAGCAGCTGCTGCGAGGGTATAAAGTCAACAACAACCAGCTCACAGAACACTGCAAGCCCAGGTCCTTTTCATTTGCTTTATTAAGGAAAGCGACGTTAAAGGGTTAACAATCTTACTTTAATCCAGGATACAAATAACATCCACCTAGTTCAGGGGAAAAAGTCAGCACCCTGAATTACACACTAAATACAATTCGTAGTTATCAACATCTGGGTGTACAGCCGGGGAGCTCATTAGAAAGGCTAGCCCAGAGTCACACACCACTCCTTCTGTGGCTCAGAGCTCTGAGAGAGAACGCTAACCTCTGTGCTTATATATCCTGTTTAGGCTCCTGGCCTCACCCAGGCTGGGCATGGAGAAGTTCCCCACCCCCAATATCACATCAGATACAAATCAATGGCTCCCAATTGTTTCAGTGCTGAGAAATACAAAAACATCCCCCTTTATCTGCCCCATTCAAACAAAGGCCAGAATCATTAAAGGTCAACAGCAAAAAGTCCCACCTTAATTACTATTACAGATGCCTTCCTGGAAGCTCTAATTCTGGGTTCCTTCTCCTATCCTCCAGCTCTAGTTCTGGGCATAGACTTCCTAAGACCTCTCCACCTTAGGGCTCCAGCTATAAAGGCATCAGGGTACCGGGCTGAGTCTGTGCAGCTTGGCCCAAGTGGTCACTACTTGGGCTGCTGGCAAGACCCTGAACAAGCAGGAGCTAGATGATGGGACCTGGCTGCCATTTGCTTTCTTACTTCTAGTAGCCTTGGAAAGATAGAAGAAGCATTGGCTAGGTTCTGTCATCCCTTGCTTGCCAGACCCCCAAGGCTGGGACACCCACCCATGGCCTTGGGGCCTCAGTCAGAGGTCTCCAAGATGTAGCTGCTCCTGTACCTGGATGTGTCCCAGGAAGCTGGTCTCCCAGTCTCTTATGATTCCTCTTCACATCTCTACTTTTGACAACTGTAATGGCAAGCAAAGTGGAACTTTTTGCTCTTTTTTCTTTTGAAGTGCTTCTCAGCACTAAGGTGATCAGGTGCCTTTGATTGAGTCTTGCCTTTGTTTGAACCAAGAGTCTTTGATTGAATCAAGAGTCATTGATTAGAAACAGTATATATACTCTGAGGTTAGCATTTTGCTTCGGGGACTTACTCATTGGAAGAGTATTCGTGTGATTTGGCCAGACAAGACTCTGGGTAGCTGTTAAGGAGCCCCCTGGCTTTGAAAATCCAGATGTTGGTGCTTCTCTCTCTGGTAACTATGTATGTATTACTATGAACAAACAGTTAAAAGCCCTGTCTGCTGATTTGTGTTATTTGCTCTGTTTATATAATTTCTGCTTGAAATTTCTGTTTGTGTTTTCTCTGAAGTTCAGGTTGCTGACTTTTCCCCCTGAACTAAGTGAATGATAAATGTATGTTTAATTAAAGTGAGATTTCCTTCAGAAGAGCAGATCAAAGAACCTGTGCTAGCAGCCTTCCTGTGTGCTGGTGTTGGTCTCACACCTCCACAGCAGCCGCTAGTAACACTGGTGTTACAGCAGCCCAGGAGCTGGGGAAATGGTGACCATTTGGCCAAAGTCATTCATCTGGTTGACAGGAGAATGAGGGTTCAAATCTAAATCTACTGACTCCAGACCCAGGGCAGTTCTGTCTGAGAAGTGTCCTCCTTTCTGGCCTGCTGGCAGTGTGGGGACTGGGAGGAAGGCAAATAACTGTCCTCTCCTCTCCTGACTCTGGGGTGAGAACCAAGCAATTGAATGGCCCACCAAGCTCTACCCAGGTCTCTTTTCAACTCTGTTTTCCCTGCCCATCCTGCTCCTGTAGACACTGCAGCCCCAGGCTCAGGCCAGGCAGCCAGCCTGGATGACATTGGTCACTACCGGAGGCAGGCGGCTGTTGACCCACCTGCTGTCTGTGGGCCTTTGGAAGAACAACTACAAAAGGTGAACCAGCAGCTGGAGGAGCTGGGAGCCATGATGGCAGAACTCCGGGAACAGGTAGGAATGGGGCCTTGGAGATGTGGGGCAAGGAAGGCACAGGGCTCCAGGGGCCAGATGAAGGGAGGTGGGCAGGGGTAAATATGGGAGAGGGCGCCCGGAAGGACAATGAGCATAGCTTTAGAGATGGAAGGGACCTTGGACATCATTTCATATCCCTCTCCTCATTTACAGAGAAGGAAACTGAGTCCCAGAGAGGCTAAAGAAGTCCTTGTCCAGGTCACACAGGGAGTAAGCAGCAAACTGGGATTCAAACCCAGGTCCTCTGACCAAATCCAGTGTTCTTTCCAAGACTCAATGACCTCAGGGTGGAAATTAGGTTTTTGGATTAAAAACAAACAGAAATGAGGTTGTTTAGCTTAGAGAAAACTGAAGGATTTCTTAGTTGAAGAAGCAGCAGAGATTTAAAAGAATCTTATAGTGAATTCTTTTGTAATAAGGACTGGCTCCTAACTTAATGGTCTAAGCTGTCCCAGATTGTTGTTCAGTTGCGTCTGACTCTGTGACCCCACGGACCACAGCATGCAATGCTGTCCGTGCAGTTTTCTTGGCAAAGATACTGGAGTGGTTTGCCATTTCCTTATTCAGTGGATTAAGCCAAACAGAGGTTAAGTGATTTGTGACAGGGTCACACAGTAAATTCTTAGTCTGAGGCTGGATTTGATCCCATATCTTCCTGACTCCAGACCCAATGCACTATCCACTGAGATACCTAGCTGCCTCTTTACAAATCTTGCCTCAGACACTTACTAGCTGTGTGACCTTAGGCAAATCACTTAACTTTGGGTTCCTCAGCTGTAAATGAGGGGACTGTATCTGATGGCCTCTCAGGTCCCTTCCAGCTCTAAATCAATGCTGCTCCAAACCTGTTTGATCTTTTCTGTGGTAATTCATCTGGCTAACAATAGAGGATCATGATCTGTTGAGGTCCTGCCCAGCTGAGTTTCAAAGTCTAAGGAACTCTGCCTAGGTTAATGCTGGGAATAGCAAGAATACAGTCCAGTGAGTAAAACCTGGTTCTGAGGCTCGGGCAGTCTTTTTTTTTTAGAATGAATAAGTATTTCCCTCTCTCTTACCTCACTCCCATTGAAAAAGAAAAGGAAAAACAAAACACTTGTTACAAACATACATAGTTGCACAAAACAAATTTTTACACTGGCCTTGTTCAAAAGTGTGCCCCATTCTGCTCTCTGAGCCCATCCCCTCAAACTCTACCCCATTCTGCACCCCAAGTCTGTCCCCTCAGACTGTTTCCCAATGTGCACCCTGAGTCCATCTGCTCTCTGTCAGGGGAAGGGTAGCCTGCTTCATCATTGGACTCCTGGAATTGTGGTTGGTTATGGCATCACATAGCCCTTTCCAGCTCTAAATTCTATAATCTCATGATTTCCTATTTATTTTGCCCTTAAAATGGTTTGTGCTCCTTGTCCCTATTCCAATATAACAGGGGCTCCATGGGGTGAGGAGGCCAGAAGGGGTAGTAGACATGGTCCAGATGAGCATGTGCATTATCGCCTCTCTCCCAGAACCTGGACCTGCAGACCAGGGTGAAGCATCTCGAGTCCTGTGAATGCCACAGGCCCCCTTGCACCTGGCAGGGGCAGGAGCGGCCAGAAGGAGCCCACTGGGAGCCGGATGCCTGTACGTCATGTGTCTGCTTGGAGGGGGTGGTTCAGTGCTCCCCTATCAGGGATGTGGCCCACTGTCTTGGTGAGTTCTACAGCTAACCTGAGGAATGGTGGGAAGTGGGGGAGACTCTGACACCACCTTTTGACCTGCGGACCTCAGAGGCTGGGATCTTAGGGATTAGGGGGTCACCCACAATGACTGCTCTGTGTTTGAGATCAGGATGCCGCCATGGAGGCCAGGCCTATAGCAGTGGGGAGGCCTTCTCTCCAGATGCCTGTACCACCTGTCACTGTCTGGTAAGCCCAGGAGTTTTCTATTACCTGGCCTTTACACATACACCCCTATCTCTCTTCCTCATCTTTCTTACACCTGTTCTTCCTCATTCCTCCCCTCTCGAGGACAGTCCTTGATCTGTACCTTCAGGGGACAGTCAGTGAGTGTCTGAATAGCCCAAATGCCAGAGATTGAGATTAGTGTAGATGAGCCAAAGGCTTCTCTCTGCTCGTGGAAGATAAAGAGGCTACCATGATCGGAGCCAAGCTGGTCCCTCTTCCTCTGGCCCCCACTCCCATGGGGGCGGGGGGCGGGGGAATGGTGGAGAGGCATTATTGCTTTGGGGTTCCTTGTTCTCTGGAAGCACAACTGCCCAATGTTCATTCCCCACATTCCCCAATCCCCTCCACAGGAAGGCAAGGTAACATGTAGCCATCTGCTATGTTCATGGAGGCCCTGCCTAGACCCTAGGAGATGCTGCCCGAGCTGTGAGCCAGGTCAGTCGCTTGCCTGGCCCTCTTCTCCAAATCCTCCTTGGGCCCTGGCTCTGGCCTCTCACTCAGGATACCCAGGGTACATGGGGGCACTCAACGTAGGCACCTTATCCCATTATCCCTTCAAAAACTGTTATATTACAACTTTAATGATCATCAGCAAACACAGACTTTTCAGCATAGAAAGAACAAGGGAGAGGACTGTATAGGAAACTGGGACATTCTGTTACATGCAGTTTGTTTTTTTTAAATATATCTTACCATCTTGCCATGGCCCAAGGGCAGAGTCTGACATCAAAAAGTGCAGCCAATGACTAGGGGCTGTTTTCAGACAGGTTGAATCTCAGGTGTTGGCAGGTTATTCAAGTGAAAATGTCCAGCAGGCAGCTGGGAAGGGAGCCCTGGAGCTGAGGAGGGAGGACAGATAAAAACAGGGAAGTCATATGGAAATACTGAAGTCACAAGAATGGACCAGATGGCCCAGGAAGAGAATGAAAGAATGAACAAATGAATGGATGGATAGCATTTGTTAGGCCCGTACTACTTGTGGGGAGAGAGACAAACACACATATTAATGTGCATGGAAACAGAGGCCTGTCGCTCCCCCCACTCTCTGCTCATTCCTTTTGTATCTTTGGTCTAAGAGCCCGAAGGCTCCATAATCTGCCCCGGGGACCGGAAAGCTGGAGAAACATGGTATCCGGAGCCCTGTATCAGCTGCAGATGTCAGGTAAAAGGTCTGGCCCTGCACTGGTCAAGGTGTGGTGCCTGAGGCTGCCACAGCTGATAGGTAATGAAGAGATATCTGTGGGGGAGGGCCCTTGGGTTAGTTGCATCTACTGGAGTATCTGGAACTGTATTTATGGGGGAGGGCAGAAAGAGGATTATTGAGGAGGCTGGAGAGTAGGACTTCCTCTTCTCCTCCACAGGATGGAACTGTTCAGTGTATGGAGGCCGTGTGTCCAGAGCTCCACTGCCTGGAGAGTTACACCCCACCGGGGCAGTGTTGCCCAATCTGTCGGCCAGGTGACCTCCTTGCCCCTTCCTCTCCCACATGCTAGCAGCCCTGCTTCCAGAGAGAGGTGTCCTTACTCATAAGACTGTGAACCCACTGCTCCTAGGGCAGGGGTGGGCAACCTGCAGTCTCTAGGTCCTCAAGTATGGCCCTTTGAATCCAAAAGGGCCACACTTGAGGACCTTGAGGGCCACATGTGGCTTCAAGGCTTCACATTCCCCACCCCTGCCCTAGGGTAACCCAGACCCCCCATCTTCATCATGCCAGGAGGCTCAGGCTTCCTGCAATTATTCCAATGTCCAACCATGAAAAAAAACAAAGAAACAGCCTGCCTTCCTCACTCCCCATGCAGGCCCCAAGGCCTATGCATCATTCAGGGTGCTCCCCCACCCTCCTCCCTCATACACATTTCCTCCTGCCCAGAACCTCCCCTCCCACCAATATCTTCCCCTCCCTAGGTTTCACCCTCCTCTCCCCTCCCCCTCTCCTTTCCTCCCTTCCCTTGCTCCAAGTCGATTCTTGAGAGGGAACCAGAGGGATTCTGAGCTGCCCCTCCCTTTTCCCCAGGCTGTGAGTATGAGGGTCAGCATCATGAGGAGGGGGCAGTCTTCCTATCCAGCTCCAACCCTTGCCTTAGATGCACTTGTCTGGTGAGTGAGGGCTTCCTCCCCGCGTTCCAGCCCCCACCACATACACCCCACTGCCTTCAGCTCTGCTCCTGGGCGAGAGGGTGGGAGACTTGTGTACTTTTATGCTCACTTTTGAGATTTTATCACCAAGCCCTAGGGTTCATGTTCTTGGCCCACTCTTCCCCTCTGCATGCACCCACGTGTCTGGAGGCAGGAGCTCGACTCTGTGCCTCCAAGCTCCTCCCTTCTCTGATCAGCTTCTGCCCCATGCCTACTTCTTCTCTGAACCCCTCTGGCTTGCCTTGCCGAGTCACTTAACCCCTCTGGACCTCCCACGTCAATTCCCTCTCTAAATCTCTGGTCCTAGGATTCCACCACCCTCTGCCTGTGTGTCTCACCTCTTTATGTGTTACAGAGGAGCCTGGTCCGCTGTGTGCCCGTGCAATGCCCACCTAGCCCCTGTCCCAACCTGGTTTCAAGGCCTGGACACTGCTGCCCAAGCTGCCAAGGTGAGAGCCTCCATCCCTTTTCAGCCAGGCCTGGGCCCTCTCTGTGGATGGAGACCAAGTGATTCTCCTTCCACATGGAGCCTTCAGCTCATCTGCTTGGCAATGGATAGAAAATGGGGGCCTGGAGACAAAAAGACCTGTGTTCAAATCCAGCTTCAGACACTTATTAGTTGTGTGACCCTGGAAAAGTAACTTTACCTCTGTCTGCCTCAGTTTCCTTAACTGTAGAGTGAGGATAATGATAGAACCTACCTCCCAGGTTTGTTCTGAGGATAAAATAATATTTATAATTATTTATTATAACATTTTAAATATTACAAATTTATAAAATATTACAATATTATAAATATGATAAAATTATAAGATGTTATAAAATTATACAACATTATAAATTTTATAAAAGTTATAAAATGTTGTAATATTATAAATATTATAAAACTTATAAAGCACTGAGCACAAAGCCTGGCTCACAGTAGGTAACTGACCTATTTCTCAAAGCTGGGATGAAAGAGAGGGAGCCGGGGAAGGATTTTCCTTCCATTCTCACGGGTGCAGTACGCGCTACCTTCCTGCTATGTGTCAGATACCGTGCTAGACACGGATTCAGGAAACACTAAAAGCAAACATCATGTAACAAAGAATAACAGAATCGACGAGCTCATTTGTAGAGGGCAGAAATCTTTTTCTAAGCCCATTTGCTTAACCACAGATTAGCTTGGGTGGCATGGCCTGAGAGCACTGCACTCCCATGACTCTTCATCAGCTCAGCTCCGGCTGAGGATGGCCCTGCCCTCTCTGGCCCTCAGGGTTCCTCCTTGGGTTTTTCCACAGCTTCTTGCTTTGGCTTTTCAGGTAGGTTTTAGTTTTATATATGTATATAGACACACACACATATATAATTATTTATACATCAAATTTCTGGATCTTTATTTGTGTGTATATACATATACACAGGTACCTATAGATCATAGAATCATACATGGATCTAGGGCTGGAAGGGACCTCAGAGGCTGCTGAGCCTAATTTCTTCATTTTACAGATGGAGGAAACTGAGGCCCAGAGTGGCTAAGTGACTTGATCAGGGTCATACAGAGTTTGAGGCAGGATTTAACCATGGTCCTCCTGACTCTAAGTTCAACGCCCTAGCGAGCACACCAAGCTCCTTCTTGTTGTTACTGGTGGAGGGCCTCTCACACCAGATCTTGCTTTGTTTGGGTTGGGTTGGGTTTTTGGAAACACACTTGCCCACGAGGCAGGTTCAGTGTTGTACTTAGATGAAGTTCTGGTCCTGAAGTCAAGATGACCCTGAGTTCAAATCCAGTCACAGCCATTAACCAGCTGTGTGAGTCTGGGCAAATCACTTCACGTTTTGAGCCTCAAGCTCCTCATTTGCAGAATGGGGGCGCTCCTAGCACCAACCTCACGGGTTGTGAATATCAAATGGGGTGATGTATGTAAATTGCTTTACAAACCTCGAAGCTCTTTTTAATCGACCCATTTCTCAAAGCTAGGATGAAAGAGAGGGAGCCGGGGAAGGATTTTCCTTCCCTTCTCACGGGTGCAGTTCATGGCATCCAGGCAGGTGCAGGGGATGGGGGTTGTCACAAGGAGCTTAGCCCAAAGACGGCAGAAAATAGAGCCAATGGCTCAGTCTTACCATTTTAAGGGCGAAGACAACAATCAAAGGAGGCTACCCTCACCCATGCAGTAGGGGGTAGGGAATCCAGGGACTTCCATGTTAGGCAAACCAAACTCGCTCAAAGGGCCTTTTCAATGGCGTCTCCGTGTTAAAACTTGGCATGCCCAGAAGCCCAGGTTATAATGCAACTATTCAGTCATTTTAATTAGTGTCTGACTCTTTGTGATCCCATTTGGGGTTTTCTTGGCAAAGATACTGGACCGGTTTGCCATTTCTTTCTCCGGCTCATTTGACAGATGAGGAAACTGAGGTGCTTGCCCAGGGTCACATAGCTAATAAGTATCTGAGGCCAGATTTAAACTTGGGGTAACGCACTCCATTGAACCCAATGAACCAGTCGCACATTGTCATGACCCAAGCTGTTAATTCCACCTTCTCATTGCTGTGCCTTTCTCAGGCATCTCCGGTGCAGTGGTCTTCTAGAGTCCCAGGTTATAATCAGAGGCAGGGTGGCTTCAATAGAAAGGGGACTGGACTCATAAAGAGACCAGTATGACTTTACAAGAGAAGATTGGACTAGATCCTCTTCAAAGTGTCTTCTGGCTGTGTGATTTCATAGTTGATAATATCACAAATCCATCACATACAAAGCAGATAGATGGACATTATCTACCCAAAGGAAGAAAGTTCTTTCATCATGGCAGGTTTTGTGTGTGTGTGTGTGTGTGTGTGTGTGTGTGTGTGTGTGTACGCGCAACATCCCCTTGTTGCCATGGTGATGGACACAGTCCTTTCTTTGTGTATCCATTCAGTATGTGTGCTCAATGGACAGGAGTTTGCTGAGGGGGTCCAGTGGGAGCCTGATGGGCAGCCCTGCACTACCTGCTCCTGCCAACAGGGGGTTCCTGTATGTGGGGCTACGCCCTGCGTGCCACCTCCCTGCCAGCATCCCACTCAGTCCCCTGGTGAGTGCCCTGCTGCCTGGATCCCTCCCCTCAGGGTTCAGTAATAGCCTCTGTTCAAGCTGGGGCTCCTGATGTACTTCCTAAGTCCCCCCCCAGAAGACCCAACTTCTCCAAGAGATGCCCCTCCTTCCTCTCCCTTGGCTCTGGCCTTGCTCACCCAGCCCTTCCCAGGTGCCTGCTGCCCTGGATGTGAGAGCTGTACCTACCAGGGACACATCTATGCCAACGGGCAGAACTTCACCAACCCCAGCCTCCCATGTCACACCTGCCGCTGTCAGGTACTTCCTCCTGAAACATAGCCCCCACATTTGTGTATGAGACCGAAACAACCACCATGGGAAGGGATGTTCCCTCGGCTGCCTTTAAAAAAAGTCTTATTGTTGCTCTTTAAAAAAAAATTCTGTCACTTCCCATGAGTTCTTCACCTTCAAATCAGACCTCAGACACTTACTAGCTGTGTGACCTTGGCCAAGTCATTTAATTGATGCTGGCCTCAGTTTCCTCATCTGTAAAATGGAGATAATAAGTTAACTCCCAATGTTATTGTGAGCATCAAATGAGATAATATTTAAAGCATTTAGCACAGTGCCTGGTACCTAGTAGGTGCTTAATAAATGCTTGTTCCCTTCTCTTTCCTCCAGTCCTTCTCCCCCTGCACCCCCCCCCCCATTGAACCCTTCCTGATAACAAAGACGTATCGTTTTTTTTAAAAAAACATCAGCCACGTCTAGCAATGTATGCTTTTTCCTGCATCTTTAGTCCATCTCCTCTGTGGCAAGAACTCATTGCTATTCAAAAAACGGTACTGTTAAAACTATTTTCCTAAGGGTGGAAACTTTCCCTCTCCCAATATTTACTATATTCTCCTTCCTCACAGGATGGGACAGTCCTGTGCTCTCTGACTGACTGCCCACCCACAACCTGTAGCAGGCCCCAGAAAGGACCAGGCCAGTGCTGCCCTAGCTGTCCAGGTGTGTACTCAGGGGCTACCTGCCTGGACCAGCCTTCCTCACCCAGCCACCTCCCCCTAACTCCAGTTTGGCCCAGCTGCCCCTGCTCCCTCCCCCTGTATTTGCTGAAGCCATCCTGCTCACCCACACATCCTTTTGCCAACCTTTTCCATCTTCCATGTTTTCTCCTCTTGGTTAGCCCAGGGCCTTCCCATACTTTTCAGCCCTATGAATTTCCCAGGCCTCCAAAGATAGGAGAGGTGGGGACAGCAGGGATGTAGGTTATTCTCTCCTCTACTCTGCATCTAGCTATCCATGGGTTCAGCCGTCTAATCACTCATCCTCTCACTCAGCCTCCCTCCTAGAGGGAGCACTGAGCTGAAACTACCTTGGGGGTAGACAGGAACTTTCTCCCAGGGCCCTGCTTCTCCCTCAGTCTATGCTGCATTGGGGTGCGCCCCCTGTCAGGGTGCCGTCATGGCTGTGCCTCTCTCCCAGGGCTAACCTTTTCCTTCATTCCCAAGAAGGGTCAAGGTGTCCTCCTGTTCCAACATCACTGCCTCTTTTAATCAGACTTCTTTTCTTTCACACCAAACTGTTGCTGCCCCAGGAGAAAAAAAAAAGTCTTATTTTGGCTCTGATGGACACACACACATATACTGACATCCCTAGGAACCGGAGCCTAGCTCTCTTCCATTGTTATCACACCCACATTAGCCCTGGCCCAAACTGGTACAGTGCCCTCCACTAAGGAGGACCTAAACACCTGTTTATTGGAGTGGGCTGGATTGAGTCGGTAAACAGAAAAATGGACCTCCAGCATGTGGGGACATCCTCCTGTGACAGCTCAGAGTGTCTCAGAGCTCCTGCTGCTAGGCCTTTCCCTCTGAGATTACCTGTTCACTCTGTGTATATTTTGTATGTTCACAGTTGTCAGTATGTTGTCTCCCTTGTTAGAACGTGAGCTTCTTGAGGGCAGGGAGTTTTTTGCCTTTCTTTGTATGGCCAGCTCTTAGCACAGTGCCTGGAACATAGCAAGTCCTTAATAAAGGCTTGTTGTGGTTGAAAGGGAGTCAGCCATGTTCTCTCCTTGACTCTCTCAATATCTCTATTCTGTCTCCCGTATACCCTCCCCACCCTTCACCTGGACCTGTGGGATAGACTGTCTACTGGAGAATCAGGTATTTGTGGATGGTGAGAGTTTCCCTCATCCCCGGGATCCCTGCCAAGAATGCCAGTGCCAGGGAGGCTGGGTCCGCTGTCAGCCCCGTATTTGCCCAAGGTCCCGCTGTGCCCACCCACTGCCTGGCTCCTGCTGCAAGAGCGAATGCAATGGTGAGGTATGGGGTGGGGAGTGGGTTGGGAGGGGCAGTGGGATTAGAAGCCTAGCAGGGTGTGGGATCTCTCAGGATCTGATTGGGCTCCTTGGAAACTGCATAAGGGCATGGAGAGGTTTCAGAGGTCTCTGTGAAGATAATCAGGAGCTAGTGGAGAGAGCAGGGCAGATTGGAGAGGTATGGGAAGTCTATATCTAACCCTTTGATGCTCCCCTCAGGCTGTGATTTTGGGGGGAAAGAGTATCCCAATGGAGCAGACTTCCCCCATCCTACAGATCGGTGCAGGGTCTGCCATTGTATTGTGAGTCTGGGCCCTGGGGATGTAGGGAAGGAATGGGAGTCCTCAACTGCACAGAGTTAGAAGGTGGGGAGAAAGGCAGTTGGGAAAGTCTTTGGGGAAAGAGCTCGGGCAGTCTCCTCTCTATACCCTGCCCCTTTGAACTGGCCTTACTTGAAGCTCTCTTCTTCTAGGAGCCTTCCTAGCTTCAAGCAAGGCTCCTAGACGAAGAGAGGGCCAGAGGATGTCTATCTGCCTGTTTGTCTTGTCTCTCTGTTCACAGAATGGGAATGTGCAGTGCCTGACCCAACGGTGTCCTCCACTGCCTTGCTCAGAGCCTTTCCTCCCTCCTGGAGAATGCTGTCCACAATGTCCAGGTACGGAGCCAACCACCTCCACTATTCTTTCTCCTGTCCCCTATTTCTTTTTTCCTTTTGGTCATGACCCATCCTTTTCTGCTCCTCAGTTGGAGGGCTGAGCAAGTGAGACATAGATGGGCAGGTAGGGATGGAGGCTGGGAGCTGCCCTGAGCCATTAGCAGGTCAACTCCATTGGTTACCGAGTCTTAGCATCCACTATCTGACTCTTCATGACCACATTTAAGGATTTCTTGGCAAAGATACTGGAATGGTTTGCCATTTTCCTTCTCCAGCTCATTTTTCAGATGAGGAAACTGAGGCCAGCAGGGTCAAATGACTTGCCCAAGGTCACACAGCTAGTATCTGAGGTGGGATTTGAACTCAGGTCTTCCTGACTTCAGGCACAGGGTTCTATCCACTGTGCCACCTAGCTGCCCTCAAGTGGATCATAGGATTGTAGATTCAGAGTAGAAAGGAATCTAAAAGGTCAGTCTAACTACCTTATTTTACATATGAGGAAACTGAGGCCCAGTGAAATAAAGTGACATCCCAGGTTATACAGCTAGTAAGCAGCAGGCAGAATTTGAACTCAAGTCCTCTGACTCCAGATATAGTTATTTTTCCATTGTGCTTTAGACTTAGATCTGGAAAGGGCTTTATGGATTATCTAGCTCAAACCCCTTATATTTTACATCCCAGAAGAACTGAGGGCCACATAGATAAAGTCACATTGAATCAACAAGCATACATTAAGCACCTAGGCACACCTAATAAAGTGATTTACCGAAGGTCACCATGGAGCAAGGAGAAGAGCCCAGAATTTGAACTCAGGGTCCCTGACTCCAAATCCAATGCTACCATTCTGCATATGTCTTTGGGTCCCAGCTCATCCTATGTCGTGTTTCATTCTCTTAGTACCCCCAGCTGACTGTTTGGTTCCTGGGATGCCCTCTGCACATCACCAGCAACACTTCTCCCTACCTGGGGACCCTTGCCGCCGATGCCTCTGCCTCAATGGTTCCATTTCCTGCCAGAGACTACCCTGTCCCCAAATGTTCTGCACCCACCCCCTACAGGGGAACTGCTGCCCCTCCTGCGATGGTAATATCCCTCTGTGTGTGGGGAGGGGAAGGGAAGAAAGTCTGGGGGAGAAGGAAGCTGAGAAGTCTTTTGGGGAACTGTCTTCTTCTGACCTCTCCCCATCTCCTCAGGCTGCTTATATGATGGCAAGGAGTTGTCCAATGGGGAACGGTTCACCTCCCCAACGTCCCCATGTCAAGTCTGCCTCTGCTGGGAGGGCAGTGTCACCTGTGAGCCAAAGTCCTGTGCCCCTGCCCAGTGCCCCTTCCCTGCACGAGGGTCCTGCTGCCCAGTCTGTGATGGTGAGTATCCCTGGGGTGCAGAGTGGGGATTGGATAAGGAATGGGGTTGGGGGGAAATTGGAAATTGAATCATCCTTACTTTTTTTTTTAATCCTGATAGAGTATCTGAAGGGTCTTATCATGGTATGTAAAGGAAGTCACATCAAGCTGAGAAACAGGCAGCTTGGGCTAGTCCTAGCTTTGTGACTTACTAGTCAATCAGTCAGCAAGCATTTGTTAAGTGCTTACTATGTGCCAAGTACTGAGCTAGGCACACAAGAAAAGGCAAAAACCTAGTCCGTACTCCTTAGAAATGTCCATTCTATGTGTCTAATATTTATGCTTTTATACATTTGTATGTGAAATATTTTAAGCCCTAGGACATGGCTAATTTTTTATAAAGGTATCATTTATAGATGAAATATGTATATTCCTTTTTATTTCCATTTAGTAATGATTAGAAATCTATCATAATCTAAAATTTATAAAGTTCTGTTCAGGTTCTTGTCTTCTTTCTTGTTTATTTTTGTTGGATTTGTCTAGCTCTGAGAGGATACATTAAGGTCCCCCAAAATTATGGTTTTGCTGTCTAGTTTTCTCTGTGTTTTGACTATCTTTTTCTTGAAAATTTAGATACTATGCTTATATGTATATATACACACATAATGTATTCATATAATACTTTTATCCATGTTTATATTTAGTTTCCTTGTCTAATATCAATTCTGATCAGAATTGCTACCACTAAATATCTGAGTTTACCTGAATTTATTCTGCTCTAGCCCCTCATTTTAGCAGTGTATGAATCTTTATATTTCAAATGTAGTTTTAAATAAACAACTTGTTGATTTCAAAAAAAAAAAGAAAAGAAAAGAAAAAAAAGAAATGTCCACATAGGTACATACAAATGTGTATATGTATTTTCATGAAATTAACAAAAAGGGCAAAGTTATTAGCTGTGTGACTTTAGAGATCTCCCTGGCTCTCAATTTCTCCACATTTATATGAAATGAATAGGGTCGAACTAGAAAAACTCTTGGTTCCAGCTCTATGTTGTAAAGATTTACTCAGTTAAATTATGATCGCAGTAGAAACTGAGTTCCTAGAGAGCAGAGACTATTTCATTTTGTCTTTCCAGTGTCTTGGCGAGGTACTTAACAATACTTGTAGAAGTGGGACCCTGCTCAGGATTTAGGATGAGGCATTAATTTAGGGTTGCTGGCTGGCGTTGTACCTCTTCAATTCTCTGTCTCCTATTCTCACTCTAGTTCCCTGTCTGGGCAGTGAGGTTGTTAACCTCGGATTCTCTGAAGGAGGGCATGGGGTACAGGGTAGGCCCAAGCACTCCCTCTTCCATATCTTCTTCCTCTTTGTCCTTGGTTCTCTCTAGGGTGTGAGTACCTGGGGGAGCCATACCTGAGTGGCCAGGAGTTCCCAGAACCAGAGAAGCCATGTAACCGCTGCACCTGCATTGGGGGTTTTGTCTCCTGTGGCCGTAGACCCTGTGACCAGCCAGGCTGCAGCCACCCAGTCACCTTGCCTGGGCACTGCTGCCCAACCTGTGAGGGTAAACGTTGTTATTATTATTGTTCAGTTGTTTCAGTTGTGTGATTATTTGTGACCCCCTTTGGGGTTTTCTTGGCCAAAATAAAGAAGAGTTTGCTATTCCTTTTTCCAGCCATTTGGCAAATGAGAAAACCAAGGTAAACAGGTTTAAGTGACTTGCACAGGGTCACACAGTAAGTGTCTGAGGCCAGATATGAACTCAGGAAGATGATTCTCTCTGACTCCAGGCCCAGCATTCTAGGCGCTTAGCCACTTAGCTGCCCAGAGAGTAAACATGGGGACCAGCTTTTCAAGGGGCTCCATGATGTGGCCCCAACTGTATCTCTCCAACTTCCTCAGAATTAACCTTCTTCTGTCAGGACATTCTTCACTGACCCCTACATTTACCATGTTTCTTCCAGAAGTTAAATACTTAACTCCCTCCTGGTCAACAAGAATTTATTAGGTGGTTATCATGTGCCAAGCGTTGTGCTAAGTGCTGGAAAGACAAAGAGAGGCAAAGAAAGACAAAGAAGGCTTTGCCTTCAAAGAGCTTCCATTCTGCCTGAATATCTACTGGATAAATTAGAGATGATCACAGAGGCAAGTCACCAGCATTAAAGGGGACCAGAGAAGGGGCCTCTTGCATAAGATAGGATTCCAGCTGAGTCTTGAAGGAAGCCAGAGAGGCCAGGAGGGGGAGGTGAGGAGGGAGAGTGTTCTATGAAAAGTCACCAAGTCTGGAGATGGATCATGATGATATGGGGAGCAGCAAGACGGTCAGTATCACGGGTCACAGAGTACCTGGAAAGGATCAAAGTGTAAGAAGACTGGAAAAGTAGGATGGGGTGAGGTTTTGAAAGCCTTTAAAAGCCAAACAAAATTTTGTATTTGATCCTTCAGGTAATAAGGGTGCCATTGGAGATTATTGAATAGGAGGCCGAGACAGGGAGGTTGACAAGGTCAGCCCTGCATTTTAAGATCACTTTGACAGCTTAGTGGAGAATGGCCTAGAGTAGGGAGAGGTTCGAGGCGGGGGTGGGGGGGGGGGGGGGTGGGGGGGTGGGAAGACAGGGGTGGAGAACAACCAGCAAGCGAATGCAGCAATCCAGGCAGAAGGAGATGAGGGCTGCAGTAGTGTCAGAGGAAGGAGAGAAGGGGCATATATGAGAGATGATGCAAAGGTAGAATTGACAGGTCAGGCCACAGATTGGATGGGGGTGGGGGTGAGGGAGAGGCAGGAGTGGAGGATGGCACTGAGGCTGTGTGGCCTGGGCCACTGGGAGGATGGCAGTGCCCTTGACAGTTAAAGAAAAGGAGAGGCTTTTGAAGGGACAGATAACTCGTTCTACTTTGGGGACGTTGAGTTTGTGATGTCTACAGGACATCTAGCTCTCATGTCTTGGGAAATATCTAGCTCCGCCCCCCCTTCGAATTTATCCCCTCTAATATATCCAGCATATTTCTTGCATAGACATAGCTGTTTGTGTATTTTCTCCCTGTTAGAATGGGAGTTCGTTGAAGGCAGCCTTTCTTGGTATCTCCAGCATCTTCGAGGATTTTCTTCATCCTCTCAGTTAGTCCTTGCTACTTCTGGAAATTTCTTTGGCAAACCTTTGTATCCCTTTTCTGTTTGCTTTTGTAGGTAGGAGTTATGTCTTCCAAGGAGAATGTAAAGTCCTTAAAGGGAGGGACTTTCATTTTTGTCTATATCCCCATCACTTAATTTGTTGCTGTTGAGCCATTTTTCAGTCTGACTCTTCCTGACCCCATTTGGGGTTTTCTTGGCAAAGATACTAGAGGGGTTCACCATTCCTTCTCCAGCTCATTTTATAGATGAGAAAACTGAGGCAAACATCGTTAAGTGACTTGCCCAGAATCACAGGGCTAGTAAGTGTCTGAGGCCAGATTTGAACTTCCTGATTCTGAGTCCAGTGCTTTATCTAATTCAACACCTAGTTGCCCCCATCACTTAATAGGTGCTTTATCAATATGTGTCAGATTGAATTGAATGACTGAAGAATAGGGGTAGGGAGGGTGTTAATCCCACAATATTATTTACCCACCATTCTGTAATTCTATTTACACTGATTTCAGCTTCCTATAGTTCCTTGGAATGTCCTTCATTTCCACTATGCCTATATGATTCCTCCCCATCCTTCAAGGCCCATCTCAACTTCCATCCCTTCCATTGTCTTCTCTCATTTCAACCCACACTGATCTCCCCCTTTCCATCTATACCCGGCCTTAAGGATTTGAATCTGTGTTTTCATGTGTATTTTTTTTACAGGGGGGAAGGCAGGGCAATTGGGGTTAAGTGACTTGCCCAAGGTCACACAGCTAGTAAGTGTGCCAAGTGTCTGAGGCCGGATTTGAACTCAGGTCCTCCTGATTCCAGGGCTGGTGCTCTACTCACTGTGCCACCTACCTGCCCCTCACGTGTATTTTTGACTCCTCCAACGAGATGGCAAATTTTCTGCATGCCAAGACCATGCCTTAAATTTCTGTAGAGATGAACACATAGTGAGACTCCAAGAATACCAGTTGATTCATTGTCTTTGGTTTCTCTATCACTGTTTTTTACTCCTTATCCTCTAGGTTGTTTCTATAATGGGGTCACGGCTGCCCTAGGAGAAACCTTCCCAGACCCCACTGACTCTGCCTGCTCCTACTGTACCTGCCAAGTAAGTACCACTAGGCTTAAGGGGCCACCCTTCCCTTGGGACAAGTTGGTTGTCTCACTTTCCTTTCCACGCAGACTTTTTTGAATAGTGGTGGGATCTTATGGCTTGAAGATCTCAGAGCAAGGAGAGGGGAGGGGTGTCCGCTGAGACACAGGGAGAGCTGGTACCTGCCTGGGGATACCCAGTGAGAAAGAGACAGGATTTATACACTGTCTCACCCATTAGATGGTAAGCTCCATAAGGAAAGGGGATGATCTTGCCTTTCTTAGAATCTCTTTGTTGTTGTTCAGTCATTTCAGTTCCATCTGACTCTGTGACCTGATTTTGGGTTTTCTTGGCAAAAATACTGGAGCAATTTGCCGTTTCCTCCTCTAGCTCATTTTACAGATGAGGAAACTGAGATAAATAGCATTAAGGGACTTGCCTGGATCACACAGCTAGTAAGTGTCTGAGGCTGGATTTGAACTCAGGAAGATGAGTCTTCCTGATTCTAATGCTGTGCTACCTAGCTGCCCATAAGGATCCCTAGCACTTAGCCTAGTGCCTGGCACATAACAAATGCTTGTTTACTGGCTGATTAGAACCTAGGTCTGGTGGCTGAGGGGAGAAGATTGAGGAGCCAAAAGGTTCCAAGATGTGATGTGGGGCTTGCCCTGTGGAGGAGAAGGGTTTCTCTAAGGTGGGAAGCTTGAGAAGATGGTGAGTGGGTGAGCTTGAAGTTAAAGAACTGGGCCCTGTTCTTTCTCCCCCAGGCAGGCTCTGTGCAGTGCCTAAAGAAGCCATGCCCACCAGCTCTCTGCTCTCACCCCACCCCAGGGCTCTGTTCCTGCCCCAGCTGCCGAAGTGAGCTCTTCTCACCCCCACCCAGACACATAGTCACTCACTCCCTTTCCTGCTGGAGACAGAGGTAAGAGGGTAAGGTTGAAGGCCGGGCCAGCTTTCAACCTAGCTTATTTCTGCCCCACAGGCTGCAGCTTTGAGGGCCAGGAACACCAGGATGGAGAAAAGTTTGAAGGTCCGATGGGCAGCTGTGAGCACTGTTATTGTCAGGTATCCTGAGCTTTGGTTTGGGGAGTGAGGAATCAAGCTATGATTAGGAATCCCAATATCTGGGACAAATTCAGTTGAGTGTGGCAGGGCTGGGATGGGGGAGACAGTCCCCAAAGGCAGTCCCCAAGAAGGAAAGTCCAGCTATGGGTATAGTCATGGAGGGAGAAGTGACCACCTTCCCCACCTTCTGTTGGCCCATGATCCTATTATCTCCTCTTTTCCCAGACCCCACCTTCCTTTGCAACCCCTCTGGGGGCACAAGAAGACAGAGGAGCTTGATAGTGGTCTTTGGTCCACAGCAAGGAGAAAATGTGCCCCTCCCTAATCACAGCTCTCCTAAGGAGCTGGTATGGCTCTATTTGAAGAATTAGACAGAAGGACCCTCAACAAGCCCTATGCTCTTATTCCTGATGTCTCATCTTCCTTAGGCTGGGAATGTGTACTGTGAGAGGGTGCAATGCCCTTCACTACCCTGTGTCCTCCAAGTAACAGAGGCTGGGACCTGCTGCCCCCGCTGTAGAGGTACCAATTCCTTCCCACTTCCCCGTACCTTAGTTTCTCCTTGCTTCCTGCTCCTAAAACCCTTGATTTTCCAATTGCCCAAACTCCCTAACAATTAGATTGAACTGAAAGTGGGAATGGGTGGCTGGCTTCCTCCCTCTGCTTGAAGAGGTCTTTGAGCAGAAGGTGGATTTGCTTTTTCAGGAGGAGGCTGGGCTTAGATGAGTTTCTGCTCTTCAATGAGATGAGTCTTTGATCCTCAGCCCCCTTCTTTCCCCTCAGGCCCCCTCCAGGGCCTCCCTTAGTCTGGGCAGTTTTTTCACTTTCAAGACCCCTTCTGGGTGAATTTTGCCTCACAGCAGATTTCCTCCCAACCGCCTACCTAACCAGGAAGATCTCAGTCTCACCTCCCTTTCCTTCCTTGAACCCTGTGCCAATCAAGAGATGGAAGGAGCCAAATTGAGGTCAGGCCCTCAGACTGCCCATCCCCTCACATTTTCCTGCAGGATGTCTGTCCCCAGAAGGGGAACACCCCGAGGGAAGCAGCTGGACCCCTCTGGACGCTCCCTGCTCCTCCTGCATGTGTCACCAGGGCATCATTACCTGTGCCCACATCCTCTGTGTCAGCTCCTGTGCCCATCCCCAACAGGGGTCTACAGACTGCTGCCCACTCTGTGACGGTACTTGAGAGTCGGGGCTAGGAGAAAATGGTGTAGCAGGGTTTCGTGAGGGTAGTGGCAGGGACGGGGCTAGGCCGGCAAGATTTCAAAGGCTGAGGTCCAGAACTCCTAGGGTCAGCGCTCGTCCTCTTGACTCCTGTCATGCCACTGGACTCCGATGACTCTGGAGGAGTGAGTGAGGCTGATGACTTTGCACAGCTCTGCCTCACTTAAACCCAATTCACTCAAAAGTCCAAATATCACCCTCATTGGTCCTCCTTGAGAATGACTGACAAACAACAAACACCAATAATTCAGGACTCCTGCCTTTGTTGTAACCAGGAGCTTCACTCAATTTCTACTCTGTAGTAGCTTGTCTCAGATTCTGTGCCTCAGTTTCCCCTTTGTCCCCAGCTTCTCAGCTGTGTTGGGAGAAGAATAAAGAAGGGAGTCCTTCTCAGGCAGTGCCCTGGGAGAGGTAGATGCTGTTGACCTTTCCTCTATCCCAGATTGTGTACATGAAGGCCAGACATATAGACCTGGGGAGAGTTTCCAGCCAGCCAGTGACCCCTGCGAGGTCTGCATCTGTGAGGTAGGGAAGCACCTGACTGGGCCACATGGGGTGGGATACATGTAGTTCAACACACCAGGAGACTGACACACGTGTAAATGTCCCTATGCCACCCCATTTCCTTCTAGTTATCACCACGAGGCACTCCACACCTACGCTGTTACCGGAGACACTGCCCCAGCTTGGTGGGCTGCCCTCCCAGTCAGCTCCTGCCCCCTGGTCCCCAGAATTGCTGTCCAACATGTGCCCGTGAGTCCCTCAGGCTGGGAAGGGGGAGGCCAAGGAAAAGGGAGGAGGGGAATGTTGGCCATGACACGTTGGGAGCCGCTGTTTCCTGCTAGTTCAGGGTCAGGGGGCTCGGCCCCAGCCCTAACCTCTCTGTGTCTGTCTCTGCAGAAGCCCTGAGTAACTGTACTGCTGGCCTGCGGGGTAGGGAGCTGACCCCACCAGACCCCTGTTACACCTGTCAATGTCAGGTGAGGTCCAAGCTCCAATGCTCTCAGAGCTTGAGAGTGAAAGGGGCTCTTCTCCTGCCCAGCAGCCCCAAGAGCATAGCTTCCCTCCTCCTATATTCCTGTCTTCTGGAACCTGATAGGCTGAAGAATAGAAGCACTGGATTTGGAATCCAGTCTTGGCTACTCACTACTCGTGTAACCTTGAGCAGTTACGTAACCCCTGGGGGCCTTGGGCTCTTCATCTTCACTGGGGGGTGGAGCATTGGACCGGAAGGCCTCTCAGGTCGCTTCCCGCTGTGATCCTTGGAGAACTCTACTTGTTCCTCCACTCATAGAGATGTTGCTAAGTCTCCTGCGCTCTCCACGTCCCCTTCTCTCCTTGGACACTGCCGCCATCTTGGTACAAGCCCTCACCACCTCCCTTTGGTTGCTGCAGTAGCCTGCTAGTGGGTCTGCCTGCCTCAAGTCGCTCCCTGCTCCAGTCCATCCTTCATTCAGCCACCGAAGGGATTTTCCTAAAGCACAGGGCTCCCAATAAACTCCCCATCACCTCCAGGATCAAATTCAAAAGCTTCTGTTTGGCATTCAAAGCCCTTCCTAACCAGCCCATCCTTACCTTTCTAGTGTTTGTTACACCCTAACCCTCTCCATGTACTCATTGATCTAGTGACACTGGCCTCCTGGCCAGCTAGGGGACAGCCAGGTGTATGTGGATAGAGCCCCAGGCCTGGAGTCAGAAAGATCTGAGTTCAAATCTAGCCTCAGATATTTAAGAGTTGTGTGGCCCTGGGCAAGTCACTTAACCTCTCTCTATCTCAGTTTCTATATTATTAAGATGAGAATAATAATAGCATATTATTATTATATTCTATTATATCATAATAGAATAATAGCACTCCTCAGGTTCAAATGAAATAATACTTGTGAAGTGCTTGCCGCAGTGCCCGGCCCATAGTAAGCTCTGTATAAATGTTAGCTGTTATTATGATTCCAGGAACAAGACACTCATCTCTTTTCTTTGGCTACCTCCCACCTGGAAGTGGGAGTCAATGTGTGAGGCTGGATTTGAACTCATGAAGATGAGACCTCCTGATCCCAAGCCCAGTGCGCTATCCACTGCGCTACCTAGCTGCCCATTTCTTCACCCGTAGAGTGTGTGATTGAGGCAGAAGTCCTTCAAGTGGCAGATGGAGAAAGCTGGAGGGACAGCACAATGCTTCTCTCGCATGTACCTGCCCTGTGAGCTAGGGCCACAAAGGAAGGGACTGGAGGAAAGGCGGCCAGATGGGAGCCTGGAAAGCTCTCTCTCTGCAACTCTAGCTACTGACTCCTCTGGCTTCATTTAAGTCCCAGCTAAAAGCCTATCTTCTACAGGAAACCTTTCCCAATCCTGCTTAATTCTAGTGCTCTCCCTCTGTTAATTATCTCCTATTTATCCTGAATATAGCTTGCTTGTACATATGTGCTTGTTTGTTGTCTCCTCCATTAGATTGTGAGCTCCTTGAGGGCAGGGACTCTCTTTTGCTTCTTTTTGTATATCCCCAATCATTTTGTACAACATTTGGCACCTAGTAGGTGCTTGACAAATATCTACTGACTCATCAACAAGTCCCTTCTAAATTGGCTCCTTTCCCCACTACCCCTCGGCCCCAATCTCAACTTCCGCTCTCCATGGCTCATTCCACCTAGGACCTGACTTGGCTCTGTGTTCGCCGCACCTGCCCCCCGCTCAGCTGCCCTCCTGCCGAGCAACACACTGTCCCGGGATCCTGCTGCCCTTCTTGTCGTGGTGAGTAACCAGCTTCTCTCTCAAGCTGCTCAGCTGCTGGCCCCTTGGCAGGATAGGTGAGTAGGCCACAGAGCCTATGGGCAGGAATAAGAGTTGAGGCCTCCTCCTCCTTCATACAGTGGAGAAGACAGAGGGGGAAATCTCACCCCCTGGCATTTGGTCAGAGTTTCAGGAGCTTGGCCTGGGGCTGGGTGCCTTGATGTGTGTCTGTGGAAGCTCAAAACTCTTAACTCTCCCATGCTGTCCCACCCTTGCTTGTATGAAGAGTTCAGAAGAAAGAACGTTAGATTTAAAGTTAGAGGGCCTTAGTGTGACGCCCAGCTCAGTCATGTAGTCAGTCAGCCAACGAACATTTATTAAGCACCTACTATATACTATATACCAAGCACCGTACTAAGTGCTGTAAAACGTTTATGCTCTTGGACAAATCCCTTAGCTGCTTCTGGGCCTCACGATCTTTATCTGTCAAATGAGAGAGTTGATCCTAGGTCCCTTCCAGCTCTAAAGTAAGGATTTTATGCCTCCAGACCCCAAGGACGAAATCCTCTAAGCTGATCTGACCTCAGGTTTGATGATCAGAATCTCTGGGTTAATGACAATAACGAGTATTTTTATAGTGTTTTTAGGTTTAAAAAGAGTTTTCCTCACAAAAATAAACGTTAGCTATTATTAATTAGGCAGATGCGGCCTGCGTTATATCCCTGTTTTACAGATGAGGAAACTGAAATTCAGAGGTAAAGTGATTTACCCAAGTTCACAAAAGCAGTGAGTGGGACAGCTCGGACTCAAACCCAGGTCTTTTTGACTCCAAGTCCCATAAACTTCCCACCACGCCAGGCTGGTGCTGAAGAGGGAGTGACATATGGGGGTGGAATGGGGGGGCGCAGAAGTTGAGGAGGGTCAGAGTCAGCGTTATCTTGAAGGATCTCTTTGAGGGCCTAGGATGAAGTAAGGATGTGAGAACCCTGAACCCACGATTCACCTCCCGACCTCGTCTCTTCATCCACGTTGCTGCTGTTCAGTCATTTCAGTCCCATCTGGCTCTTTGTGACCCCATTTTGGGGTTTTCTTGGCAAGGATACTAGAGTGATTTGCCTTTTCCTTCTCCAGGTCATTTTACAGATGAGGATTTGAGTGAGAATGAAGGACGAACAACAACAGATGAGGAAACTGAGGTCAACAGGGTTAAGTGACTTGCCCAGGGTCATACATCTAGTAAATGTGTGAGGCTGGATTTGAACTGTGCATTTCTTCATCCATAGAGTGTGTGATAGAGAAAGCTGGAAGGACAGCAGCAATGCTTCTCTCGCATGTACCCGCCATGTGAGCCAGGGCCACAAATGAAGGGACTGGAGGAAAGGCAGCTAGGTGGGAGGCTGCTCTTAAAGGGGATGGGGAGAGAAGAAGCCACCCAGGTAATCAGGGAACATGGTCCTGCAGAGGCATCTGGGAAGGGCCAGAAAGTAGCAGAGGGAAAGGCTTCTTTTTGCCCCCTTAGTGGGTTAGAGCAAGTAGAGGACAGCAAAAAGTGAATATTAACCACTTTCCCTAGGATGGCAGGCCACCTTCAACTTCACAGGCGGCATCACAGGACAGTGCCCAATTGGTGTCCAGAGGACTTGGGTTTAAATGCTGCCTCTACTCCTTAAAAATTGCGTGATGTTAAGCAAATCACTTTACCTCTCGGTTAAATGTGGGCACTTGGATTAATTCCCTAAAGTTCTTTCTAACTCAAAATCTTATTATCTGTCCCAAGCTGGGGCATATAGAGTGTCACATGGGGGAATGCCCAGTTCTGGTCTGCTCTGATAGTTGGACACTGGGCAGTTGTTATGATCAATGTCAAAGTGTGTCACTGGGGAAGGTGCATGTGCATCTCACCTGTAGTCCTGTCCTGGGTGAGGGATGTAACCAGGTGGTCAGGACTATGGATGCATGTATGGTGAGGATGTGGACCACCCCTCTCTTCCCCTAATCCCTTCAGAGGTGGCTAGGCAGTGTACGGGCTTGGGCCTGGAGTCAAGAATTTCTGAATTAAAATCTAGCCTTAATCACTAACACGGACTATGCCGGTCACTTAATTATTGTTTTCCTCAGTTTTCTCAACTATAAAATGAAGATAATAATAGCGCCTGCCTCCCAGGGTTGTGAGATAGTAGGTGGCTCATAGATGCTTGTTTATATGATAGATATCTGGAGACAACTGAATGGGAATAGAAAGGAATACACCTTTTCCTCAGCAGTTCATGGTACTTTTACAAAGGTTGACCATATATTAGGAAATAAAATTTTTATAGTTAAAAGCAGAAGAGCAGAAATATCAAAAGTATCCTTTTCAGATCACAATGCAATAAAAATTATATTCAGATTAAATTAATTGGAAACACAGATTAAAAATTAATTGGCGATTAAACAACTTAAAGAATGAGTAGATTAAAGAACAAATCACAGAAAGTCAATAAATTGATTAAAGAGAATAACAATAATGAGACAACATGTCAAAACCTATGGGATACAGCAAAAGCAGTAATCGGAGGATAATTTATATCTTTAATGTTTCTTTCCTTTTTTCCTTTGTGTCTCCCCAGCCCCCAGCCCTTCCTGCTCCTATAAGGGCCATGTGGTGCCCTCAGGTGAGCACTGGGTGGTGGATGAATGCACCAGCTGCTCCTGTGTGGCAGGCACCCTGCAATGCCATAGTCAGCACTGTTCTCTGGTTACCTGTGACCCTGTAAGTGCCCAGGAATCTCCAAGGCCTGGAGCAGGGGTGGGGAACCTGCTGCCTAGAGAACCAGAACATACTGTGAAGTTTAGATTCAGTCAAAGGGCCACACTTGAGGACCTAGAGGGCCACTTGTGGCTTCCAGGAGGAGGTTCCCCACCCCTGCCCCAGGCTAAGGAGAGGAAAAGTACTTGCCCAGATAAACACTCCCCTCCTAGGAGGCTTTCTATGGGAAAGGCCCTAGGCGCTGGGGGTTTTGCCATGCGATATATACCACGTGGATCTGGCTAAACAGAGAGGGAGGGTATGTACTTGCTCTTTGAAGGTGCCTGGGACATCGAAGGGAATGAGGTTCTCAAAATCCACATTGACCACCAAAACCACTCCTCCCTAGCTAGACAAATAACCGGCTGGGAGTCAGGAGGTTTTTAGAAGTTCTGGGAGCCTCTTGGAAAAATTCTAGGTTGACAAGTCCTGTCGTAAAGAAGGGCTGTGGGCCCAGAGACAGAGCTCTGAAGGTACCAGCTTGTGTGCCATGGGAGGGGACAGTGCCTTCTATAAAGCGTTTCCTTGCTCTGGGCCAAGAGGTGGGGTTCTAGTCCCGGCTCCCCTGACCATGTTCAGTCAGGGCAGGGGGCCAGACGCTGTCTATGATTCCTTTCAGGTCCCCAGTGCTATGGTTTTAGATGCATGATCTTTTTGGGTTGACCTAGGAGGAAGCCCCTGTCCTGGATCCCGGGAGCTGTTGCCCTCGCTGCCTCCCTCGTCCGGCTTCCTGCCTGGCCTTCGGGGACCCACACTACCGCACCTTCGACGGCCGCCTGCTGCACTTCCAGGGCGCCTGCAGCTACGTGCTGGCCAAAGACTGCCACGGGGGAGACTTCAGGTGGGCCCCCGGTTAATTCCTACCCCGCCTCGCACGCCCCGGGTCAGAGTTCCCTTCTCCATCCATGGGGCCAGACTCAGTCCCCGGGCCGCCTTAGAACCAAGCCCTTGTACCTACAGCATCCATGTGACCAATGATGACCGGGGCCGGAGGGGTGTGGCCTGGACCAAGGAGGTGACCGTGCTGCTTGGAGACGCCGTCATTAGGCTTCTGCAGGACAGAGTGGTCACGGTGAGGGGCGGGGCTCGGTCAGGGGGCAGGAGCTCCCGAAGTCCAGCCCAGAGTGGACGCCGGTGGGAAAGGGCAGAGGAGGGAGGGAAGTGAACATTGCACAGGCACCCACGCTCGCTGTGACGATTGGCCTTCTTAACCCCAGGTGGATGGACACCCTGTATCCCTGCCCTTCCTGAAGGAGCCCCTACTCTACGTGGAGTTGAGAGGAGGCACCGTGTTACTGCATGCCCAGCTGGGGCTTAAGGTTGGGAGGAGGGACACGCGACTAGGTCAAGGAGGGACCGAACCTGGAGGGGTGGTGTTGCTTGGGACCGGGAGTGGGGAGGGGGGCGCGGTAGCCTCGGAGAAGGCAGGCGTTTAGTTCTAAGATACCGGATTTATCCCTTTCACCACTACCCACCAACATACTTCCCTAAGTTGTGTAACCAAGGCCCCTGCCTCTCTGCCTCAGTTTCCTCACCTGTAAAATGAATGGGTTGGACTAGATGGCCTCAGAAGTTTCTTCCAGCTCTGAATCTATACGTAAAACTCTTTCCTACGCCCTAAGTATCAGAGTAGGTGAAAACGTGTTTAAATTTCTAGAAATATGCAGAAAACATGTTTGAATGCATTTCCCAGCTAGGAGCCAGATTCAGGGACTATTTCTTTTAGCTGATGGCATCATACTCATGACTTGAGACACGCTTCTTCTTTGGAATAGAAGCTTAAATAACACGAACTTATCCCTGGTGTAGGAATTTGCACGTTGCTCTTCCCTATGGCCGTTGGCCTTTCATGCTAATATTAATAAGATTACTGTTTGATGGCGTTAATAAGATACCCCTGGAGTGCTTCCTCTCCGGGTCCCAGGGCTCTCCCTACTGGCCGTGGCCCGTGGCCATTGTGGAACCCCTTCTCCTCCCTCCCCTCTCCCCGCAGGTGCTGTGGAACGGGCAGTCCCAGGTGGAGGTCACCTTGCCGGGCTCATACCGTGGCCGGACCTGTGGGCTCTGTGGGAATTTCAACGGCTTCACACAGGATGAGCTGCAGGGCCCCTCCGGGCTGCTCCTGCCCTCAGAGGCGGCCTTTGGCAACAGCTGGCAGGTGGGACAGCCTGGATGCTGGGGGCGGGGGTGGGGGAGCCCCGCAGCTCTGATGGCAAGAGCGTCGGGTAGAGTCAGAAGCAACAAAACTCCTTCCGAATACCGGCAATGCTAGTCCTGTGCTGGCAAAGTGAAAGCACTCATCCCTCGTGCTGCCGCTTTTTTAGGTCTTTGCAGGGGTAACTGGGAAGCATCTGGAGTGTCCGCAGTAAATGTGTCAATAACTGACCTGTGACTTTATCACTATATGGGGCTCCTGGTGAGAAACCTCAGGTTTCAGTTGATAGCTGAGGGCACCAAGAGATTAAGGTCACACAAACAGTCAAGTTAAAGGCTAGCCTTGAAAATAGTCTTCCTGATTCTCTCTCCAGTACATCATGCTAATGAAAAGTAACTTTAAAATACGTATATATGCATATATAGAGAGAGACATACATACATATACGCATATACATACATGTATATACATAGATACATATGTGTACATATGCATATATGTATATGTGTGTGTATACACACACACACACACACACACACACACATATTTAAAGAGCACTGGCCTTGTCAAATTTGAGCTCAGATCTCATCTCTAACACTTACTTTGGCCACGGGCAAATCACTTAAACTTCCTGGGCTTCCATTTCCTCATTTGTAAAATGGAGTAATGATCCTTGAACAGAGTTGTGGTGAGGAAAGAACTTGGAACATTAAAAGGTTGTAGAAATGAGTGGTGACCCAGGATGCAGACAAGGCCAGGCAAAGCCTCTGGGAGGATAAAGGGGAGAGAGAAGGAGTAGATGGCTGTGTAGCTCAGATTGAGCAGGGTGCAGTGAACGGGCCATTGACTCTTTTTCTTCGGTGTAAAGTCTCTGGAGTTTTCCTCTGCATTTGGACCTGGAGTCAGGAAGATCCGAGTTCAAATGTGGCCTCAGAAACTTACTAACTCTATGAACCTGGGCAAGTCATTTAACTTGTTTGCCTCAGTTTCCTTCTCTGTAAAATGAAGATAATAACACCACTTACTTGCCAGGGTTATTGTGACAATGACATAAGTTGTTTGTAAAGCATTTTGCACTGTGAAGGCTATTGTTATTATGCAATAGTCCTGGGGATAGGCCAAGGCAGCCTGAAAGAAAAAACCTTGGACTGCTGTAAGGTAACTAAATGATAATCACCTACTATGTGCTGGGCATTGTACCCATCAACAAGTCACCAACCATTTATTGAGCATTGATTATGTCCCAGGCGCTGTCCTAAGCACTGGGAATACAAATCCAAAGAGAAATAAAGATCCCTAGACACTGGGAATACAAAAATGAAGAACCAAGCCCCTGCCCTCAGGGAGTTTATAATCTAACAGGCTAGACACAATGTGCACATAAATAAGTTACGATACATCGTAGACTGTGAGGGGGTTGAGGTGAAGTCCAGACCAATGCTCTATGAAAATTTGAAGGGGCAAAGATCACATTCAGCTGAAGAGATCTGAGGGGGCTTTACAAGTGGCCCCTGAATTGAGCCTTGGAGGCCTAGAAAGAGGGTTTCAACAGGCAGAAATGAAATGGGAAACCATTCCAGAGATAGGGGGTGACTTTGTGACTGCATGGTGTCCAGAGAGGGCGAGATAAGGGAATGAGCGAATAGTCCAATTTGGCTGGAATTTAAATAATGTAGAAGATAGTAATGTGAAACAAGGCTGGAAAAGTAGATCGGAACAAGACTATGCAGCCCCTCAAATTGCAGGCTGGAGGGTTTGTATTTTATTCTGTAGACACTAGGGAAGGTTTTTCAACAGCGGAATGACAAAGCTAATGCAGTCCTGCGTATCAGTCTAGTTTGGACAATGGAGTCTGGAGGCGAGGAGATCCATCAAAAGCCTATCAGGTGATGGCCAGTGTGTATAGAGAGGAAGGCACAGATAGGAGAGGGATTGTGAAAGTAGAATCGTCAAAATGTAGTAGATGGGGGTAGGAGGGGGGTGAAAGTTGGGCGAGGGAGAGGGAGAAGTCCAAGGTGACTGAGGCTTCAAGCCTGGGAGACTGGATGGTATTACTTTAAATAAGTTGGGAGGGTTAGATAAGTTGCATTTTGGAAACTCTGCATTTGAGATGTCAGTAGGATATCCATGTGGAGACACTGAGCAGGCAGTGGAAGATATGAGGCTGGAACTCAAGGAGAATTTGGTGGTTGGATCTATAGAATCTGCAGCAAGGCCACGTGTGAATGGATGAGATCACTAAGGGAAAAATTGGAGAGAGAGAGAATGGGGCTGGGGACATAGCACTAAAGGACCCCCACAACTGGTAGGTTGGAGGACAATGAACTGGAGAAGTAAGTCACTTAACCGGAGTCTCAGTTTCCCTAACTGTAAAATGGGGATAATTATACACATCTACCTGTCACAAAGCAATGTTTGGAAGACAGAGTGCAAAAGAACCTTGAAATACAAATATAGTGTGTAAATGTTACAGATATTATGTCCTTTTTGATATTCAGTTCAACAAACATTTATTAAGAATCTATTATGTGCCGCAGTATCCCTACTGTGCTAGGCATTAGGGATACAAAAACAGTTCCAACCCCCCCCCTCCAGGGTTGTCTCTTTCATTGGATACAGTCACCTTTGGTATTTCCTTCTTCTAGATCCCAGAGGGGCCTGGGCTCAGACACCCATGTGCCCCAGGCCGAGAAGTAGATCCATGCCGGGAGGCAGGATACCGGACCCGTCGTGAGGCCAACACCCGCTGTGCCATGCTGAAGTCATCAGCGTTCCAGCACTGCCACAAGGCTGTGCCCCCTGAGCCCTTCTTTGCTGCTTGTGTCTATGACCTGTGTGCCTGTGGGACTGGTGCCTCTGCTGATGCCTGCCTCTGTGATGCCCTGGAGGCTTATGCCACCCGCTGCCACCAGGCAGGCATCACTCCCATCTGGCGGGGTCCAACACTTTGCGGTAAGACTGGGTGGATAGGGGGGTGTTTAGCTTGGAGAAGACAAAGTGGTGGGGAGGCAGCAAGGGAGAAAAGAGCTGCCTTCTACTATTTGAAGGGCTATCATGTGAAAAGAGGATCAGGTTTATTCTGCTTGGTTCCAGAGGGCAGAACTAACAGATATTAGTTGCAGAAGTCAATTTAGATTCTGTGTAGGAAAAAAACTTCCTAACAAATAGAGTTGTCCCAACTTGGAATGAGTTGCCTCTGGTACTGTTCCATCAGTTAGTGTTCAGTAAAAGGCTGGTAGACCTGGTAAAACCAGGTGTATTGTTGAGGGAACTCCTGATCAGGTGCGTTGGACTAGATCAATGCTGTCAAACTGCAATGGAAACAAACCCACTAAACTGGACATGTTTCCCTATGGCTTCATATTGACTTAGAAAATCATGTGCTAGTATCTAAGTTTTATTGTATTTTTCTTTACTTTGTTAAGTATTTCCCAATGGCATTTTAACATGGCTGGCACTCAGGTGTTGATTCCTCTGGAATGGTCTTTGGGGATCCCTTTCTCCACTGAGTTTCTAGATGCGCTTGGAGGAGGAGCTGCTTAGAGTAGGTTGGATGGGGGCAGGGAGGGGACAGGTAAGGATAGGGCCAGGTTGATCCCTGGCACTGAGAATGTCTGCTTTCCCTACAGCGGTGGGCTGCCCCTTGGACCGAGGTTTCATCTTTGATGAATGTGGCCCTCCCTGTCCCCGGACCTGCTACAACCGACATGTACCTCTGGGTGAACTAGAAGCCCACTGTATACGGCCATGTGTACCTGGCTGCCGGTGCCCAGCAGGGCTGGTGGAGCATGAAGCTCACTGTATCTCTCCTGAGTCCTGCCCCCCTGTCCTGCTTACCATGGACCCAAGGCCCACCCCTGGTGGACACCCCCAGAGCAAAACCTGAGTGTTATCTGAGAGGGGGCCTAACACCCCTTCCAGACTAGGACTCGCTAGGGATTGGGGGGCTCTGCTCCCAACTCCAGGTACTCCCCACCTTGACACTTTTCTTCTGGAACCAGTCTCTTATGGTCAGATAGCCCATCACCTTCCACACCAGCTCCAGCCAGGTTCACCATCCATCTCCCTCCCTAAAGTGGCCCAGGGAATGGCGTCACTCACATGTGTGAGTTGTTAGAGTACTGGTAATTAGTCCAGGAACTGTTCATCTTGGCCTAAGGAACTGAAAAGGAGGAGCCGGGGGACAAGGAGACAAGGACTACGCGGCCAGTGCCCAAGTGAGCCCAAAGCGAGGCTTCCCATTGTAACCTGTGTTTGCAACATTAAATGCTTCCCAGGCCCATCTTTGCTGCTGCCATTCATCTCTCTTCATCAGGCCACCACTATTCCCAGCCTACACAATGTAGCCACGTTTTTCTGAAGGAAGACACCCCAGGTTCTAGAAATACTGAAGGAGGAGGATGTTACCTGGGAGCAGCCCTAGTCCTTCCCTCATGTCTTGGCTCTTTTCCTATGAGGAATATTCTAGTCTCCTGGACCTCCCTGGTGCTGACAGGGATACTGAAGCTGAAATAGGAGAAGCATCTTGATGCCCAGGTCTCTGTTGCATGGGTAAAGGTGGAATGTGTAACAAATGCAAGGATCCCACACTGAGCCTGTGGCCTCACTGACCTGAGAGGCAGTGTGAACAGTTCAGAGAGTATTAGAGCTGTAGTCAAGAAAACCTGGGTTCAGATCCTACCTCTAAAACAAACTGGATGCCTGGGTTAAGTCATATGACTCCTCTTGTCTCTAGTTTCCAAATGGTGAAAGTGGAGTTTTCAGCTAGGTAGCCTTAAAGATTCCTTCCAGCTCTAAATCTATGAACCTATGAGTCTTTGACTAGAAATCAGAGTTCTCAGTCAGAGTGACTGAACTGTGAAAGCAGAATGGCAACACTTGCTATTTTAATTCAGCTCAACTCAACCTCTTGATAACCAGTAGCCCTAACAAAGACATCTTCCTTCTCTTCTCCTAGCTGGATCTCTGCAGAGAGGAACAGCTGAGGTCTCTGGGCTTAGGTCCTCCCTAAGCTAGGCCTCATCCTAGGATTGCAGAATTGAGTCTGCAGGCGACAGGGAGAACAATGGGAGGGCTCCATGGAACCTTATTGTGGCTGAGTGGTGTGGCTCTGGGGAGTCTGGTGACCTTGGCTCCCCCTGAGTCCCTGTATCACCACTGTGTGACTCCGATGGCTATGCCCTGGGGAGAGTGTTATTGTGGGGGCTGTGCTGTATGCTGCCTGAGGTGTTAGGCCAAGTGGCAATGATTTTGTGTCACCAGGCTAGTGACAGCGACATCCTTCACAATTCCTCCTGAGCCCTTCTCTGTTCTCTCTGCCGTTAGCGCTCACGAGACCCTTGCCCTCCTTTTAGAGGTAGGCCAAGGAACCCTGCCTTCAGCCTTTATGTATTCCTAATGAAGATTCCCTGAGTCCTAATTCAAAGTAGAGGGCTTTCTGGGCCTTCCAGGCTCCCAAACAAGGTTGGTTGCTAAGTCTGCTCCCTCTGACTTCTAATTCCCATCCCTTTTCTTCTGCTGCTCCCACCATCTCCTTCTTTTTCTTTATTCTCTCTACTCCTCAGACCACAAAAAGATACTTTTCTAGGATTTTTTTTTTTTTGCTTTTTGGCAGGGCAATCGGGGTTAAGTGACTTGCCCAAGGTCACACAGCTAGTAAGTGTGTGTCAAGTGTCTGAGGCTGGGTTTGAACTCAGGTCCTCCTGACTCCAGAGCCAGTGCTCTACTCACTGAACCACCTAGCTGCCCCCTCTAGGATTTATTTATAAGGGAAAAAGAAATACAAATTCTAGAAATATACCCCAAGATAAGGTAACTAGGATCTGCATAAGATGAATCTATCTAGTCCCAGACTAGGTGGCCCTACACTTTGCGAGTTATTCTTCCATACTAAAGTTTCTTCCAGACCAGGCTTGGCTATTCCTGATTGCCCCCGGGCCAGTGCCCATGATGTTGTCTATAGGATGTCTCAGCAGAATTTGGGATTCATCTCTGGGGACTCTGGACCAGTCTCAGGTTCACTCACAGTAAATCAGGAAGCCTCCTGATGACATGTCTGGCTTGTGGCAGTTCACTCACAAGATTCTATCATGTAATATCCATCCTGTCCTGAAATCACTTAGCTATATAGATAACTAACTTTGCCTTTCCCCATTGAAGGACAGACAAGGAATTACAAACAGGCAACCAGAACATTTCTGCTCCCTCAAAATCAATTCAACCCCATGCACAAGTCAATCCTACAGTTCCCAACAGACTTTTTATTCCCCAGTGGTATATCTCGTACACTCCCACTCCTCCACCATAAGACTGCCCAGAGGTACATGAATTCACTCCTCTCCCTGAGTAGAAAGTTGTTGCCTGGCTGCTGCTGACAGATGAGTAAGTGAGAAGGGGGTCTGGCCTGTTCTGAGCTATCTTTTGTTTTGAGGCCTTATGGTTGTTTGGAGGTGAAGTTGGGAGAGTTTAGGTGAGTTCCTGCTTTACTCCTCCATCTTTGGGTGAGGAGAAACACCCAACACCTCCAACTCCTATGACACCAGGGGAAGGTGAGGGTACAGAGGTCCAAAGAACCCCACCAGCCTGCGTTCCTGCCTCCTAGATGGCCTAAGAAGACTTTCCTCTCTTCTTTCACTATTCTCAATTGTTTCCAGTTTGTGAAACACTGGATTTGTGGAGGCCACAAAGAAAGCATGGAGAGGTGGAAGAAGGAGAGAAGAGAAAATCATCTGTCGTGGCTATGGTGCAGTAGGAGAAGCACTAGATTTGGAGCCATGGAAACTCGGCCTCTCCAGGGCTCCCCTGAATAAGAACTCCCACTGCATCATTCCTAACAAGCAGTCACCCGACCTTTCCTTGAAAAACCTCCAATGAGACACAGGGCCATAACTAGAAATTCTGGTGCCTCAGACAAGCAACATGAAAGAAGTCCTCCAATTATCTTCATGAGATAAATTCAAAGTTGGATGGGGTGGGCCTCAGGGAGAGACCTTGTGCCTTGGGACACAAGGCTCAACTGACCGAAAGAGGGTGAGTTTGGAGGTGACAGCAACCTTGGCACACACGAGACCCTGTGTGAGGACAGTCCTAAGTATACTCCCAGGCTGCTGGTGGGGAGACCGACCCCAAGGACGAGAGGAGGGCAGGACAGGGCTGGGGAGGATCCCACTTGGTGTGTGGCTGCCTGCAGCAGAAACTAACTATCCAGTAGCTTCCTATTTGAATGCTTCTCTTGGCAATTAGTAGATTGTTTCTACCTGCTAGAGTACATCTGCAGTCAGTGCCATCTAAATTTCAGGGCTCTGGAGCAAAGTCCTGGCCCCCTCCTTTATTTTAATTAAGATGAAACAACAACCCATTTCACCTTTTGGATGGCTCCAGCTTTTAGGAAAGGTTTCTTATCAATCCTAAACCTGCCTCTTTGCAACTTCGGCCCATTCTTCCTCCTTTGACTGGGGCTCAAATCTCACTCTTGCTGCTTGCTGTGTAGCATTGGGCAAATCTTCCTCCTCCTCTGGGGCTTGGTTTTTCGTCTACAAAATGAAGGGATTGGATTAGAAACTAGATGATCTCTGAGGTTCCTTCTAGTAGCTACAAGTACATGCATAAGCATACAAGTACATGCATAAGCACGTTTTTTGTCCTCAGAATTCACCAGCAATTCCTTGTTCCCTGACAAACCACTGGCAAAGGGTGTGGGAAACTTCGTTTTCCCCCAGATTTCCATAAAATAGGGCCGTGGAGAGTTAGTGACCTGTCTAGTCAGGTTCCTCTTTCCCTGCACCCACCTGCCTCTCCAGTAGGTCAGCTCAGATGTCAGAGGCCTCTGCATTATTGAGGGGATAGAATTGTCCCTTCCTTTCTTCCCTGATTCTCCTGTTCATCATTATTCCCATACTCCCTACAGGCCATCGAGGAGGCTCTGGAGGGAGGACTCACCTAGTGAGAGGGGTCTTCTCTCTTCCAGCTTCAGCTGAATACAGGGGAGGGGGTTCTTCAGGGGTGTCCTTGGGGAGTGGTTGGGAGGTGGGGGACAGCTGTGTCTGTGTCTTCAGGTTTCGTTGGACGGCAGGCAAGGGGTTTCACTTACCCCATGGAGTCAGATGTGGTGTTTCAGGATCCTCAGCTTCCCTTCCCCTCAGGGCAAATACGAGCTCTCTACCAGAAGCTCTTCCAGGCTCCTGCCGGGCTTGATGAGCTCCTGGTGGCTGTGCAGCAGGTAGGCAGAGGTGGGGAAGGGAGAGCAAAGTGCCAGAGAGAGAGGCCTGTGTTGGGGCCTGACTCCACTGTTGGGAACTCTCAGGTACGTGTGGCCAACTGCCCTCGGGAACTTGAGCTACCTGTGGTGCTCCTGGAGATGGAGCGAAGACGGCAGGAGCAGGAACAGGTATGGGGCACCGAGGAAGGACCCATCCCCACCCTCCACAATAGGCATCTTTCCCTTACACCCCTCCATCTTTCACCTTCTCTCAGGTTCTATGGGACTTGGAACTGCTGGCTGGGGCTGGACTCGGTCTTTTCTGGCCATGCCGGGGACAGTTTAGAGGAACTTGGGATGGGGCCAGGAGCTCAGAGAACCATGACCACGATCCATGCTTCTGGGCTGGTGGGGAAGAGCAGTTGGTGAGTTGGGGGATGAGAAGGGAAAAAACAGGTCAGGGAGGAGGAAGTGATGGTCCTAGAAGAGGCACAGGGTGGCTTAGTGGGACAAGACCTAGGTCAGAAAAGGAAGACTAAGATTTGAAGTCTCCTGTGGAGGTGGATGGTAAAAATTCAGACACTAGGGTTGCATTTTCTTAATGCTCCATTTCTCTGGGTCTCATCAGGACCATGAGCCAAAAGGTCCTGTCCTGAAACAGCCTTCCTTAAGCTTTTACCTCCAGGATTAATAACTCAGTTGGTGATTGGCCACTTGCAGAATAGGAGCAGAACTCAGCCCTCCAGTAGGAGTGGCTGACCCAACTGCCTTTCTTACGTGGAGTTCAGACTCCCTAGGGAGGAAAGTCCAAGGGTCTGGGTGGGATAGACTCTGAATTGGGAGTCAGGAGATCTGGGTTCTAATCCCATGTCTGTTATCATGGTCGACAAGGGGTAGGGAGTAGATGAATTATGGTGCCATTTTTATCTCAAATTCTGGGATTCTTTAGTTTTGTTACTTTCCCCAAGGATGGCTGCAAAAGCCTAGGGGAAGATTAGAGCCTTCTGCCTCCCCCTAAGGCTGTTTTGGGGGAGAGATCTACAGCTGAAAGGAGGAGGCAAGAGAATGAGGATAGGGTAGAAGTCTGGTTCCTAAGATGGATTGTGGCCTTTAGACCCCTTCAGCATCTCCTGGCCAGCATCCCTGGCACTGGTCTCTGGCCCAGGAGAGGGAAATCACGAAGCGAAGTCAACAACTTTTGAAAAAGTGAGTCCTCTTTAATAGTTTCCGGTACTCCCCCACCCCCAAGAGCACCCCCTGGTAGACCCTTTCCCTCTTCCATTTATTCCCAGGGCTGTCTCTTAATTAAGCCTTCTCATGTGTCACCCACAGATGCCCTGAGGTGCCCTCCCCAGAGCAAGGGGACCCAGGCATCAAACCTTTGGAGCAAAGGGGCTGTTTTTGAGAGATGATGCAATATAATGAAAAGGACTGGGAGTTATGACATCTCTAGTCTAGTCCCAGGCTCTGTTACTAACTAGGTATATGACCATGGACAAATGATTTCATTTCTCTAGGTGTGTTTCCTCATCTGTAAAATGAAGGGGTTGGACTAAATGCTGAAGTCTCATTTCAGACTTGACCTCCCATTCTCTTCTGATTTAGTCTCAGTCTTGGCTTCTCCTTATTCCACCATGCTTCTATTCCTGAGAGAGGCCAAGGTGGAATAAGGCCCGTTTCCTGGGAGATGCGCCAGGCAGAACTTGTTATAACCACAAGTCGGGGTTAAAGAAGGAAAGGTATCCTTGTCCCACGTCCTGAGTCCTGTATTGGGAGCAGGGTTTAGGACTGCAGAAGGTGTATATAGATGCGTGTATGTCTGGAGGTGCCATTCAAGAGACAGATAATTGTAGATGGTAAAACCTGGAGATGGAGAGGCCAGTACTGCCCCTCTCATTCTCCCATCTCATTCCATCTGAGGTCACCCTCAGTGTTCTGGTTTGGCTGTAGATGGCGGGCTAAAGGCCTTTCAGTGATTCTGGGGATAGTCAGAGCTGAAGGTGGTGAAGAGCCAGATCAGAGGTTTGGGAGCCCTGGAATGCCAGCATGCACAACACTTGGTAAGTGACCAGATCTGGTAGAAGGAGAGGGTCTGCCATTAACAGGGTGACAGTTACTTCCTCTTTTCTCAAAGGGCCAGAGCCTGAGGCTGGGCCTTCACTCAAGGCTGATACCTGGGAGCTGGAAGACATACCTGAGGAAAGCCAGAGAAAACAGCCTGGAGAAGAGGAGTCAAGTAAGCACCCCGGCTTCAGAACCCAAGAACTCTCCCCCTCTCTTGCTTCTAGGAGAATAAAAGGGATGTGAGAGCCAATAGACACAGTCAAAGTGAGGACCCCAAATTCGAAGCCAGCTGCAAAGATACAGGGTATACGCCCCAGCAAATAGGCCTTACACATTCTTCCTTGGGGCTAATCTCATTCTGGTCCAAGTTAGGCAGGGCCAGGTGCAAGGCCCTATGAGGGCTATCATGTTTGGGAATAAGCCAGATGAAAGCAGGCATAACTCACGTTATCTTTCTTCTTCAAAGTTGCACCAGTCACCAAGGGGTAATGCTTTCCCCCTTCCCCATCTTTGTGGGCAATAAAATTTCCCTAGGATTCTGATTCAGTGTCCCTAGATGTCCTACAGCCTCCTGCAGAGGAACTGGTACTTGAGGAGGGGAGAGAAGAGCTAGCACAAATGGAAAGCCTCCTAATATCCTCCCTTTCCTTTCTCCCTTCAGGATTTACACTAGAACCTGACTTGACAGCTGAGAGCATCTCCGGGAAAAAGGGAAGCCGATGCAGACAAAAAAGATTAAAGTGGGGAGGGGATATTGCATTCATATTGGAGCTGGGGGAGGGTCAGGGGGTCTCAGCCCCACCTGTTCCTCATGGGAGGGGAGGAATCATTGGGAATATGGTGGGATGTTGTTTGGGCCTGTGTTCTACCAGGAAGTGGGGGGAAACATGGAATGTCAGGAAGAGATCAAAGCAGAAATTCCCTATTATACCTTACAAAATGGGAATCCTTTTTAAAGATTAAGACAGAAATCCAGGGGAGACCAAGATAGGCGATGTGAAAATAGAGATTTGTCTCATAGGACCTAGTATGCCCCTAACCTTCCTTCTGTAGACAAGCCTTCTGGGGACATTGGTCTCTGGCTTGAGGGCCCCGAGTCTCAGTGGGGATTGCTGTAAACAAGCCAGGTTCCAATATATGTCTTTTCCCCAGGACCCAGGCCAAGGAGTAGGGAGAAACCTCCCAGAACTCAAGGTCCAGGGGCCCTACCAGTCACCATCGTGGATCCTGTATTCTCCAGAAGCTCTCAAGCCAGGGGAGCAATGGCCCCTCTCTGAGGGCTTACAGAAGGGGACTAACCCTGAACAGGAAAGGACAGAAATTCAGGCACTAATGGGGACAGAGGCCTCCAGGGACCATAAAGAGACAAGTTTCCAGACCTGGAGGGAGGAGACCCCAAAGGTGCAGAGAGAGGAGTCCCCAATGGCTCAAAAAAAGGAGAGGCCCCAGCCCCAGACAGAAGAGGCCCCAAAGCTACAAACAGGGGAGGGTCTCTGGGCCCAGAGAAATGAGACCCCAAGGGCCCAGGGAGAGATTCCTCAGCCCCAGATAGAAGAGACCCCAAAGCTACAAAGAGGGGAGGGTCTCTGGGCCCAGAGAAATGAGACCCCAAGGGCCCAGGGAGAGATTCCTCAGCCCCAGATAGAAGAGACCCCAAAGCTACAAAGAGGGGAGAGGCTCTGGGCCCAGAGGAATGAGGCCCCAAGGGCCCAGGGAGAGACAATTCCATGGGCCCAGATAGACGGGATTACCCAGGCTCAAAGGAAGGAAACTCCCAAAGTCCAGAGAGGTGAGACTCCCTGGACCCAAGAGGAGACTCCAAAGGTACAAGGACAGGAGATTTCCCAAGCTCAGAGGGAGAAGATCCCAAAGGCCCACAAAGGGAAGATACCCCAAATCCTAAGGGAAGAGACTGCCGAGGCTCAGCAAGGGGAGACCCGCCAAGCCCAGCATGAGATCCCACAGACTCAGGAAAGGAAGAAACAGGCCTATAGGCAGAGTTTTCAGTTTCAAGGAAGTCAGTCCCTACCTTCCCTGGAAGGGGAGAATTTGCAGTCCCATGAAGAAGAGGTCTTACAGTTCCAAAAAGGGGGCATTGTAAAATTCTGGGGAAAGGAGAACCCACAGCCTCCGGGAGAGATTCTCTTTCCATTTCAAAGAAAGGAGACTAAACAGTCCCCAGAAGGGAATACCCCATTGTTCCACCCAGGGGAATATCCACAGTTCCAGGGAAAAACAATCCTGCAAGCCCCAAGAAATAAGATTCCACAGGCTCAAGGAAGGGCGATTGCAGACCCCTGGGGAAGAGAAATCCCATGGTCCCTGGGAAAGGCCACCCCACAGCTCCGGAGCCAGGTGAGGCTGGGGGCTAGACCGGGAGGGCAGTGGCTCCCAAGTCAGGAAGCCAAACTGTTGAGGACCCCTGCACAGCATAGACTCAGGGAACACGAAGCAGTCAAGCTGGGGGTGCTCAGGGTGCAGAGGCGGCAGGCCCTGGGAGCTGCTGTGAAACAGGGACCAGGCCTAGCAGTGAGCAGACCTAAGGACACGGAAGATGGCTGGTGTAAGCCACCACCCCTATTGCCAAATCACGGGGCTGTAGAGCTCAAGGTAAAGATAATGGTGATGTACAAGGGCACAGCTACCTGAGGATGGTAGAGAAAGACTGTTCCTGTCCTATTGATGGGTGACAGGGATAGACAGAGGAGTTCTCCATTCTTCTTTTACACTGCAGCAGCATCACCCCAATCCCCCTCACAGGGAGTTGGTTTTCCTGGGTCTCACTCCAAACCAGCAAGAGAACACCCTGAAAAGGCTTCTGGAGCTACAGGGTGAGGCTAGAAGAAGGCACCAGAGGGACCGAGAACAGCAAAGGCTCAAGGTAAGAGGGCCTGTCTATCATGGTAGGTATGTCAGATGGTACAGAGGAAGAGAACGTGACTAGAGTATAGGAGGAAATGAGGAGATGCCCTTGGGGTGGGCATTGGGGGCCAGGTCCTTAGGACCTCAGTTCCTGGGATAGTGCCCTCATCTGCCTTCAGGTCCAGGAGCGCCTGTGCATCACCAGGAACCGACGCTCAGGGAGAGACCTCCTGGGGTCCTCATTTACTACCACCCAACCCTGGATGCAGGCAAGACCCTGAGGAGGGGAGGGAAGGGAAGAAGAAAGGACATGATCTCAACTCATTCATGGTGGTGTGCTATTGGGAAGGTGGTTGATGGGGGAGAGCTCTGGTGCTGCCACCTGTAGCCAGGTGTCCTGGCTCTGTAGAGAGACCTGTGGGCTTACCCAGTCTCTAACCCACCAGGGTGATGTGGCTCAACAGAGGTGTGCCTTGAGGGGACGGCTGGAGCAGCAACACAAGAAAAGGACAGGGTTATTGCAGGCCCAACGGGAGAGGTGAGAGGTTGGGTTGGTCCAGGCCCAGAAAGAGAACTCACATAGGATATAAGTCTCTCCTGGACTGTGGGTAAGGGTAAGGGAAAGGTCTTTGGGTGTGTGCATTTACAGTGGTTGTCTTTCCCCCAGGAACACTAGAAATTTCCAGGAGCTGCTGCAACCGCAAAGGATTGGGGAGAACCCATTCCTCCCAGCTCTGTTCCAGCCTTCCTGGGACCTGAGGAGGGTCAGCAGTCAAAGGGATGGTGGGGATAGAGGCAGTTTAAGCTCCCTGGTGGCCAGAAATCAGAGGTTGGCACTGGCCAGTGTTACAGAAAGGCCAGGGATTTAACCAACCACGAGGGCCCAGGAGACCCAGACACACACACCCACCACAGAGGGAGCCAGCTTTGCCCCACCTGAGGGCATGTAATCTCCATTTCCCTGCTTCCCGTGCCCACCCTCCCCCCCAGCCCAAGGTCAGAGGGCTACGTCCTTGGGGTCGAGGAGAGCAAAGGCCCCGTTCTTGCGGAAGAAGGTTTCTATCCGGCACATCTTACAGGAGACCATCTTTCGTTCCACTGGGGGGCCTGGGAGAAGAGAGGGCAAAAGCTGGGGATGGGCTCCTGGGAGAAAAGCTTATGAGTAAGAAAGGGAGGGGCGTGGGGGGAGCTTGCTTTGTGAGTCACAGATGATTTGCACATGTGGCTCCCTTTTCACAGGTATTAAAAGGAGGGTTCTGAATGGCTGTGAGAGGCTGGTTTGTATAAGGGGACGATGACAAGAGTAATGAAAATGGAGGCAGACTGGAGTGCCAGCCCACACAGAGGCCACAAATCTGCCTGGCAAGGAATCCCTTTACGATTAGTGGTAGCATGAGCTCTACTCAATGTTGGGGGTGGGGGTAATGAGAATGAATGAAAAGTTGGCAGAGCCAGAAGCAGAGGATTAGCTTGCTTACTTTTTCATCACCCCACCCCCCTTTCCACCCTTATCTGAACCCCAGCGTTAGCACTACAAGGTATAAGCTTGAAAATGGGGAGGTGAGGAGCCACAAGGTGGTTTAGGAGATTGGATGAGGGTGGTCTATGAATTTTTCTAGGGATGAAGTCTTACCCAACTGCCAGCCATAAGTGAAGCTGGTAGTGACTGGAAAGAGGTAACGATCTTCCGGCTTGGCCATTTTGCGATTTTCCAAGTACTTGAAACGACCCTGGAAATCATGAGAGATTCCCTGGTACAGGAGTTCCCGTGTCTCAGGTGGCACAGGGAACATTTCTGTCTCTGTAGGAGCCTCCTTGAGGGGAGGAGGGGGTTTGGGAGGCTCTTTTGGTGGAGGCGGAGGAGAAGGTGGGGCCTTAGGGCCCAAGGTAGGCAGTTTGAAGACCTTTCTTGTGGCATCCCTAGCCGCCTGCTTGGCTTTCACCTTTGCCCCGTATTTTTGGTGCCAATCACAACGCAACATCATCTCCTTTAGGTATTCTTCCTTCCAGAAGTTTTGTCGCTGCGTGTCCATATTGAGATGCCGTGCCATGGTGGCTGAGGGAGAAGGGCAACTGAAGGGGTGAACAGGGCACCTGAGAGGTTAAGGCAACAACAGCCTCAGGGGCAGCAGTTGCCTCGGCAACCAGGCCTCACCTCATACAGTCTCAGGGATTCCATATGGTGCCTTCCTTCTGGCTGGGCAGGGCTCCCACTCCTTTCCCTTCCTAGAAGGCCCTGGGATGGAGGCATGCCCTAGGAAGTATCCCTGACCCTAATGGAGGTAATGTCCGTGGCTCTCAGAGCAAGGTTCATTTTCTCACTCTTAACATCATACCGTGATTCTCATCCTCCAACTAGACTTGTGCTACAGAGTCTCACATGGATTCCATGTGACTTGTGTGACCTTGGGCAACGGGTCACTTTATTTCCCTGGGCCTGTTTTCTCACCTGTAAAATGGGTCGGGTAGACAAGATGACCTCTAAGGTCCAGGCCTAGAATAAGGAGATCCTCGACCCAGAACCACAAGAGTTGTGGCCTCTCTCTAGTCTAGCTACTTTCAGCTTGCTCCCAAGTTTCTGAGCCTGGTAGTCTCTTTCTAGCCCTGGAGACAGCAGCTGAGGGAGAAATCAATCCCAACTTTGGCCTCCCTTTTCAAAGCAGACATACTGTTTACAAGTTCCCCCCCACCCAAAAAAAAGATATCTGGAGAAATGACCTTTAATTTAGCATTGACATAAGACAAAGACAACACAAAATCAACCAGGAGAAGGAAGAGGAAACAGGAGAGGGACACATTTGAGGAGTTGGGCTTTATGTTTTCCAGTCTTCATTCTGTCTTAGCTTTACTCCAAGGCCCAATAAATAGCAAGTACCACGAGCCCTCCCCCCTTTCATTTCAGTAGTGGAATGTAGCATGTAGGGAAGGGTGATATGGGGTGTCCCTTAGCGAAGATCTTCAGCAGTGAACATGCCTCGGGCACGACGCAGGATGGAGTCCTTGGCTGCGTCATAGGGATGTTCCTTGGAAGGGATCTCCAAAACAGCAGGTATTGAGCGTGTGTGGGTGTCCAACGCATGCCGTACCATTTCAGCAATATACTGGTTGATAAGGATGATACCAATGTCATCCCGACTTAGAAACTGCCTGTGGTTGGCAAAGAGAAAGGAAGATAGTCAAGTCCAGGGAACTTGGGCAGGCTAATCTATCTTCACTCCTAAAGTTGTGAGGGAGGTGGGGGAGGATCCCAGAAGTGTATATGCAACACACAGAGTAGGGGCTAGGACAGAGGAACTCAAAAAACTGGAAATCAGAGGAAGAGGAAGCTGCACTAGAAAAAGGAAGTCAATGGATGTTGCTTATAAATGACTCAGTTCTAGTTCTGCTGGGGAAAAGTGAGTAAACTAAAAACGCTATAGATTCCCCCTGGACTCATTTTTCCTTGTTAAAGAAGCAAAGAAACTTTCCCCCAGAAATAGAACCAAGCCAGAACCGGAACCCGGGAGTCTAGGACCAACTAAAAAGTAATGGGTATAAAAAGGTGTCTGGTTAGAAATGGGACCGTGCTCATGGTTGTTTTGCCCCACCTTCTGTTTCTCACGGCACAAGAATCCCACCCTCGAGCCACAGCTTCAAGGCAGAGTTGGGCCCAGCAGGCCCTAAGCAGCAGTGACCAGCCAGAGCCTGAAACTCCGGGACTCGGCTGTTTGGGGAAAAACAGGAGCGCTTCTACAGAGACACGGGCTTGAAGAAGGAATGGGGTAAAGGAGATTCTAGAAAGCAAAACCGGTCACCACGATACCACCTAGGGTTCAGCACCTCCCCTTAGGGTTAAGGTGTGACTGCGGAGGGGAAAGCAATCAGAAGAAACGGGGATCTGGGCGAGGAGAGTCATCCAAGGCTATCTGGCCTCGCTGCGGTGGGATAATGAGGAATCTGGCCCTAATTACATATGAAAAGAATCCTAGATTTGGGGTCAAAGAGCAAGGCTCTCCCAGTCACTATAATAGGCCTGAATCAATCAGTCAACATTTATTACGCCCAGGAGATAACAGAAAGAAGCAAAAGGACAAGCCTTCAACCAGGGTCCGACCTGAAAAACAAAGGAGCTGTATAGGAGAGGCGGCGGCGCGATAAGGGCGCACCGTCCGGAATTTGGAGCTCCGATCCTGGTTCTGCCACTCACTACCTGTGTCACCTTTAGCATATTAACTAGCCTTGGAGACTCGAGTTAGCCGGTCTGTAAAAAGAGGGCTGGACTAGATGACCTCTAAGGTTGCTTCCAGCCCCAGTGGAAGCAGGGGACGTCAGTGGTGGAAGGAGAAGGACAGCTGAAACTGCCTGCAGAGCCCTGTCCCTGTTCCCGGGGAGCTGCGACTAAAAGGGGCTTGGGTTCTGGGGGTCCCCTAGAAAACATGCTGCGGTGACAAGGAAGGCCCGGCATTAGCCCAGAGGAGGAACCCCACCGGTAGGAACCATCAGTCACCCCAGAACTACGCCGGCCCCTTTTCTCTCCCATGCACAGTCATATGACGGGCTCACTGACCCCTGGGAGAGCTCGCGGGGCCCTGCGTCCTGGCCTGGGGGGCTCCTCGGAGGAAGGGACGAAACCGCTTCTGACTCGGAAGGAGAGGCCCCTCCGCGGGTGGGCAGCCGACGAAGTCCCAAGAGCAAGGCCTCCCCCCACTCCTCTTCTCCCCCTCCCCCGTCCCCAGCAGCCCCGCTCCCATCTCGCCCTCCCGCAGGGGTAGGACGCGACAGGGGCCTCGCGGGCCACCGTACCGGAAGGTGTCCTCGATTTCATTGATGGTCGTGTCCTTCTCCACCACCAGGAAGTTCGGGTGGCGGTGCTTGTTGAGCTCCCCGATGCCACCCAGCAGGAAACCGGTAACAGTGTCCTCGTCTCCGATCACCGCAATCAGCTTCCCTCGCCCCGCCATGATAGACGCTGCTAGGCTGCCGTCACCCACAGCACCCCCTGAGAGCGGCGAAAAGGCTCCTCCCACGTTGGCTCCTCCCACCGCCCGCCCCCGTGGTTCGCCACAATGTTGCGGGGGCGGCAACCTTTCCCCTCGACACATGCGCGTTGCTTGTGGTTGACTCCTCCCCCGGCTCTGAGCAGGCATGTGATTAGCCCCGCTCTCCGAGCTCTGCCGCGCCTGCGCTGAGCCCACCAATTTCCGACAGTGAAACTACCATTCCCAGAGGTCCCTGCGGCCCAACTACCGTTCCCAGATTTCCCTGTGGCCCAATAAACCTCTCGGCGAGGTACCGGTGAAGCCTCCTCCTACCACGCCCCTGAAGATGATTGGAGAATGCGGCCAAGCCGTTGGCAGGATCCGAGGATCGCAGCTGTAGAGATGGGAGGGAGCGGAGGAGTCCCTGACAACATTTCTCAGGTTGTAGGTGTTGCGGCCCGCCGCGGGGGCTCCTCTGACTCCCGAGCCAGGGCTCTGTTTTCTGCTTACCCCTGGAAGATTGGAGGTGGGAGGGCATTCACACACCCAGGGAGACCCAAGGGGTGAGGGTGGGGGGGAAACTGGGGAGGGGATAGTCCCCCAAATGCAAAGAGGTGTCGGGGACGGCGCGAGACAAGTGAGCGGCCTTTTAAACGAGTTTTATTGGTATTTTTTGTATTTGTGTGTCACATTTCCCCCTCCCCTTCCCTTCCCCCTTCCTTCCTCACCCCCCCCCCCCCCGTCCTGGTATTCCTCCTCCCAGTCCCCAGGGAACCATTACATATAACAACTTAAAAAAATTTTTTTTTCTTTTCAAAAGGACATCTGATTTGTCTTCTTTCTCTCCCCTAACCCCCCTCCCCGCTGAGAAAGCAAGAAAAACAAAACCCGCCGTTAAAACATGTGGGAGGTAACCCCGTGGACCTCCCACCTCTGCCAAGGGGTGCTTTGGAGACGTTTGTTCTTGTAAAATTTTGCCACGATTTTGATTGTTCTGTGGTTGTTCTTCACCTTTCCTTTGTGGTAGTCGTCGTGTGGGGCAGTGGGTAGAGCCTCAGACATTCACTAGCTGTGGGACCCTGGGCAAGTCACTTAGCCCTGGGTGCCTCAGTTTCCTCATCTGTAAAGTGAGCTGGAGAAGGAAATGGCAAACCGCTCCAGTGTGTTTGCTCCCAAATGGGGTCACGAAGAGTCAGACTTGACTGAAACAGCCGAACAACAAAAATATTCCATTACATCATCGTACCACAATTTGTTGAGCCATTCTCCAATTGATGGGCATCTACTTTTGTTTCCAGTTCTTTTCTGTGACAAAAGGTGCCATTATAGATATATTGACCATATAACATAACATGTGATTTATATAATCTGGTATTGTATATATTATATAAATGATATATGAATGAGGACAATTTTTAACCAGGGACAGGGCCACACTCTTTATTGCTCTCAGGCCTGGGGAGCCCTCTTTGTTTCTCCCCGCCTCCCTTAGAGCGGGGAGCAGGTTGAGTATAGCAACCTACTCCCCTTAGGGTACCAGAATATTGTACTGCTGCATTCCCTCTTCTTCCTCCCTGGGAAAGTTTCCCTGAAATCCACACTGGACAAAACAACTTTCTGTGTCCTTTGCTCCCTCTACCATTGATAGGCTAGCAGGCTTCCATCCCTACCACTTGCCCAGGCTCATAGGAATTTTGATTTATTTATTTTTAATTTTTTTATTCTGAAAACATCAAGAAAAGCATTTCCAAATACACAGTCGGATACAAAAGGAGGATTGTATGTGGAAATAGGATCATACATTTATAGCTGGGAATAAAATGGAATTAGCATTTATTAATCGCGCACCTACTGCGTGCCAGGCACCACACAATGCGCTCTACAAAATTCTCCCATTTGATCCTCACAACAGCCCTGAGTGTTGTGAACAACTCTGAGAAATAGGTGCTGCTATTATCCCCATTTTGCAGGTCGAGTGACTTGCCCAGGGCCACAGTGCTATTTGAAGTCCAGGCCCAGACCTCTATATACTGGGCCACCTCGTGGCCCTCTGTTCAACCCTCTCATCTTACAGACGAGGAAGTTGAGAAACAAAGGAGAAAGGACGTTGCAGAATCACAGACCCTCCCCGATGAAAGAGACCTTGGAGACTACCTGGCCCAACCCTTGCCTGGACAAAAATTTCCCCAAAAACATAACCTGACAAACGGTCTTTCAGCCTCTTCCTCAAGACGTCCAGTGAGGGGAGATCCGCTGCATCCTGAGGCAAGCCTATACCACTTTGGGATAACTCGCGATTCAGAGATTTTTCCTTGTATTAAGCAAACATCTGCACCTTGAAGTATGGGATCCTAGACTTAGGGCTAGAAGAGAGCTTAGAGGCTGCTGAGTCCTGATTTTGCAGATGAAGAGACCCCAAAAGTACAAAGAGGGTAGATTTCCCAAGCTCAGAGGGAGGATACCTCAAAGGCCCACAAAGGGAAGATACCCCAAATTCTAAGGGAAGAGACTGCCAAGGCTCAGCAAGGGGAGACCCGCCAAGCCCAGCATGAGGAGATCCCACAGACTCAGGAAAGGGAGAAACAGACTGAGACTGAGATGTAGTGTCTTGTCCAGGGTTGGGCACCTCGTCAGTGTCTGAGAAAGGAGCCTAATTCAGGTCTTCCTGACTCCCATGCCTAGCACTATAGCTGCTTCTCATTCTGCCCTCTGGGGCAATGCTGAACAAATCGAATTCTTCCTCTAAATGACTCGAAAATAGCTGCCATGCCCCTTCTAAGTCTTCTCCAGGCTAAACATCCCCCAGTTCCTTGTGTGAGAGGAAGATGAGGCCCTTCTAACATGTTCCCTAGCCTCCTCTGAACGGTCTTCAATTTACTGATATCCTTCCTAAAACGTGATGCTCTGGCAAAGGCAGCGCTCACAGGAGCTAGTATTTCCCTAGTCTTGGACATCATGCCTCTCTTCATGAATCTTAAATTCACCTTATATTTTGGGGCTTGTGTAGCACGTTGTTGAGTCGTTAAATTCCCCAGGTCTTTCCAGCGAGCTTGCATCAATCTCACCTTGTACTTGTGAAATTGATTTTTTAAAACCCAAGTGTAAGAGTTCGCATGTATTTCTATTAAATTTCATTTTATTAAACTTGGCCCAATATTATAGCCTGAAAATATTCTCTTGGATATTGATTGTCATCCAGCATGTTAGCTATCCTTCCCGGTTTTGCAACTTCTGCAAAGTTGATAAGCCTATCATCCAAGCCTTCATTAGCATTGATCAAAATATCCAACTGGGTGAGAACAAAGACAGCTATGGTTTACCTAGATTTTTGCAAAGCATTTGATGAAAGTACTCCATCCAATTTTGTGACAAATGGAGAGATGTGGCCTAGAGAATAACAAAGTTAGATAGATTCAGAACAGTTTGTCCCTGTGGTTCAATGTCAGCCTGGTAGGCATTGTCCAGTGGAGCCCCCAAGAGATATATGCTCGGTCCTGGGCTTTCTAACATTTTTATCACTGACTTGAATAAAGGTATAGGTAGTATGCTGATCAAATCTGCAGGTAACACAAAACTGGAAGCTAACAATGGACTCTAGAAATCTTGACAGACTATAAGCTCTGGAGGACAGAGGATGTTTTTCATTTTGTCTTTATATCCTCAGTACCTTGGACGTAGAAAATGATATGTGTGGGTATACACATATATGCATGTGTGTATTTATATATGTATATATATACTATGTGTGTGTAAATATACATACATACGTACATGTAGGTATATATTTTTGTTGAATTAAAATGAAGGTTGTCACTAAGAGTAGAGAAGAATGGGACAGAGAAGGAAAGGACATTTTTTTATAAAATTCCTGCACTCTTCAAGTGGGCCCAGGTGAGAAAAGGATGGAAGCCACACACCATGGCTCTGTAGGTAAAGGAGGACGGGGGGACGAACGGCCCAATGGAAGGAAGAGTCAGAGCCTCTGCGACAGGCCATACTTTATTTGGGCTTCTTCGATGTTTTTTTACCCAATAGCTCCATGCTGGGCTGCGAGAAGTGTACAAAAGGCCCCCATTGGGGCAGAGCTGTGCAACAATGAAAAATAACAACAGGAAAAAACGAGGCCCTCCCCAAAGCTGGGCGGGGCGAAGTGTACGAAACCCCCCAAGTCCAGGGACAGCCAGGGTGCTGCTCTTGCTCCATCTCTAGTCTTTTCTCCAAATGGTTTTTCTTCTTTAGCTTCTGAGAGTCCTCAGCACCACAAACTACCGGCCGTCAGAGGGGAAAAGCACAGTCTCCAGGGGGGAGGGGGAAGAGTTCTAGAAAAGTTTGGGGAAGGGAGGCAGGGGGAGCTGTCCCAGGGTCTTAGTTATCAGTGCACTTTGGGGCAATCACACACACAGTCACACACATGCACCCCCTGAATTCCCCCAGCTCTGTCAATATATGTCCCTCCCCACTATCCCTCTGGCCCTGGTTAGGGGTAAGGAGAAGGGGGTCTCCACTCATCCTACCAGAATCACATTCTAGGGGACAATGTCTTCAATCAGCAGACATAGTTCCCCTGCTCTCCCAGAGGGGTCAGTGGGAGAATCTGTTCATTCAGGTCCCCCAGTCCAAGTACAGGCCTTTTCCCCAAATCAGGTGTTCATGTATATGGGTGTGTCTGTGCATCTGCACATGTCTGTATTGGAAATCTGTGTGTGTGTGTGTGTGTGTGTGTGTGTGTTGTGTGTGTGTATGTGTTTTTAGCCAGGGAGGTTGTGGGGCTGGGGGAGGCAGTTTGGGGGCTCAGGGCACATTGACCTTGAAGGGACTGCCTGGGACACTTTCATCTCCCCACTTGACAATGAGGATGTAGTCCCCCTTTTCCTTGACAGTGTAGGTGACGTTGTATACTCTGTTTCCCATGTGCTTCACGTACACTTCCTCACAAGGAGTCTTGGGCCCATGTACACCCACCATCATCATGTTGGTGCCTAGACAATAGGAGAAAAGGAAGGAATTCACACCCGGAACACTGATTCTCCTATGCAACTCTGTAACCCCCAACACCCTCTAATCCCCCTCTGCCCTACTGCTCCTGTTCTCCCAATATCTCTTAGAGTCCCCAGGCATTCCTTTCCAGTCCTACCTGCTTTGCTACAGTCCACCGTGAAGGAGTTCTTCTGGCCTATGAAGGCCTTGGTCAGCCCGGGGCCCCTGGTCACCACTTTGCTGGCATCTGAGGAGAACTTGGGGATGGAGCTGTAGCTGGAGCCACGGCTGGAGGATGACTTGGTCACTGTCTCCACCAGCACTGTGGAGGTTTCATGAAGGCTGTGCCCTCCTGACAGCCGGGGACCTGGGAGTGAGATTGGGAAAAGGACCATGATGGGGGAATGTACTCCGAGCCCTTAGAAGAGGAGATGGATGGGTACAAGAGCTTTCTCCCCTGGGGTAGGGCTTGCCTCGCTTTTGAAATTTCTCAGAGATGGGCACAAGCCATAGTGCATTCGTAGGATTTGGAGTTGAAAAGGATCTTAGTGGTCATCTAATCCAATCTCCTCCTTTAAATGTTTGAATTTTTTTTAATGTAACTATTAATTTCTTTAAGCATGTTTTATCGATACTTTTAAAAAGTTACTATCACTTCCCAGTGATTCTCACCTGCTCTTCCCCACCCTCCCAACAGAACTCTCTCTTAAAATGAACAAATTGGCCATGTCGGCAGCTGTGGTCCACCATCTTTTTCCAAAAGGGCTGGAGGCATACTTTATGCTCAAGTCTTCTGAAGCCCCAGTAGGTCTAATTCCCTCATTTTACTAGTGAAGAAATATACAGGAGAAAATATTCCATTCCCCACCTAAGCAATGACCTACCACTGACCCACTTTCATATGGTAAGTACTTAAGGTTGTAGCTGTAGTAATGGAGATGCTTTTGTACCATGCCATCCACACCATCTGGCCCAAGAATAATGGCAACTCCAATTTCCGTAGTGCCGGGACTCTTGGCTGCAGCTAAATCTGATCTTATTTTATATATATATACAACCGAGTTCATGGCTTCCTGAACCCCTAAAGCAGCATTACCTTACAGAAAGACTCTTGCTTTATAAAAAGATGCACCCAAATGGTCCCTGAAGCTATCAGCTCTGCTTGTTAGACATAATGTTTTGCTTATGTATCTCAACTCTTTGGAAAAAGAGGGGGGAAAGGAAAACTGCAAAGCAAGCTAAGGCACTCCTAAGTGAAGACCAATGGGTAGAAGAAAGGGGACTGTGACAAGAGCCTGGGATTGGGAATCCAGGGGGTAGGGTGAGTGACCCTCAGCAAGTCCCTTCACCTCTGCTGGTCTCTGTTCCTTTGTCTATGAAGTGAGGGGATTTGACTGGATGACCTCAGAGACACTTCCAGCTCTAAACCCAAGACCCTACCTTCCCATGATTCTCTAAAGTGTTTCAGAAGACAATGGGCAAACAAGTAGACCCCAACGATTTACAAACTACTATTCAAGAATCTGTTTGCTCTATAAAGTGAGGCACACTTGTAATCTGAAAGTGAACAGATTAAATGCAGACAAATACATCTGCCAAACTGGCTTAATTTTATCACAGTTTGGGGAGAAAAATAACATAACTCCAGAGAACACCCAACAGCACCATTCCTGCCTCCCTAGAACCACCCTAGACTAGCAGGATGAGTAGGGTCCCAGGGTGAAAACATCTCTCACCTGTAACTTTAGCCTTGAAGGGGCTGCCCACAATATGCTGGGGGCCACCATACTTGATGGCGATGAGGTAGTTGCCTGGGGCCATAGGGGTATAGGTGACCACATGGCCCTCTGGGCATTCCCGACAGTCCAGCTGCACTTTGGAGGGGCCATCAATGGTGACAGACAAGGCCCCTGAGCCTGCATTCAAGGTGTTCACAATGAACTCAGAGGACACACCTGTGGAAGGTAAGAGTGGACATGTAGAACCATCTGTGGTCATGGGAAGGAGTTCTCAGTCCTCCTGGACTTCTCTGTTCATTTTCTAGCTCCTCCTCTTCCCTTAAAGTGCTTAGCTGACTAGCCCCCAGACCCAAATCCAGTGCTTACCAGTAGTTCCTCCCTCAAGCCCAGGACCATAGGCTGAGACCAGCCCTGGGTCTCCAGCTTGGCTTTGTTCTCCAACTCGAATCTTGAAGGGGCTCCCAGGGATGTGAGAACCATTGAACTTGACATCGATGGAATGGACACCATTCTCATGAGGGATGAAGCGGATGGTGTGCTTGTCTGTAGAGAAGAAGGGATCAATAGATGAGTTCTCCCTGGTTCCTACCTGCCCAGGGGAGGGGGTTAGACACTCGTAGGGTTGTGGTGCCTAGATGTTTTTATTTTAAGACATGAAAGGAGGTCCCCAGTTTTTGTATCTTAAGAACAGCCTGTAGTAAGCAGATCAATTCTGAATTTGGATGGACAGGGTCTGGGGACCTAAGGCCTGAGATTGTGGGATTGGATGAAGAACAATGTCCTCACCGCTGTCTATCTCAGAGACGTAGCACTCCTCAACAGCCCCTGAGGGGGTATGGACCCTGGCATCAATCACACCACGGGCACCATTCAGCTGTACTGCAAAGGAAGCTGGTTGGTTCACCTTCAGCCCAGTCTCCTGCAAAAAAGCCAGATAAAAACATAAGCCAAGAAGAAAACTAAGCCAGACCCCTACATCTGAACATCCACTGGACCCCCTGCCATCCAGAATTGGCCAGAGCCTGGGCAAGATCCCAATCCAAAAGAATCCCTATGATGCTGCCCTCCCTGCTTCCCTTGGCTACCCAGGCTCTAATGCCTTCTCTTCAACCCCATTCCTTCAACACTGAGTTCAAAAAGAACCCAGATTCAACGGGAAGCTGCCCATCCAGAAGCAGGGGTCTGGGTAATTCCCTTTGCATGTGTCCCTGCTATGTTCTGTACGTTGGGTGCTCAAGAAGAGCTTCAGGGTGATGGTGGTGATCATTCTGTCATCCAGTGGGTGCCCACCATCGTCTTCAGTGGCACCCCCACATGTATATAGTGAATGAAGACTAACAAAGCTCTTCACTCACAGCTTGTTGAGGTTAATAGTACAGGTGTTCCTGTCCTCATTTTACAGACGAGGAGACTCAGGCTCAAAGAGGTTGTATGACGTGCCTAAGGTCGTAGTGGCAGGAAGTGTCAGACCTGGCCCTTAGATCCAGATCTCTCTTCAAGCCCAGTACCCTTAATGCTATGCCATGTTTTTTTGTTTTTTCTCTTTTGGACTTGACCATGCATTTTTATTACTGGACAAAGGTTTTGTTTTTGTTTTGGGGGAGGGGTTGTGGGAAGGAGAGAAAAAATGCTTGTTGAATGAGAAATATAATAAAAGGTTTTTTAAACTATAAAAAAACACTCTGTCATGTTGCCTTTCTGCCCCCAAGAGCTTATGTTGGCAAGGGATCTATTTACAAAGCATTGGTACGGTAGAAAGAGCACTGGATGTGAAGTTAGAAGACCTGAGTTCATTTGTCAAGTTTATTGTAACAGAAAGAAGAAAAAGATGACAACCTAGGTTCATTAATCTTGGCCTCCCTTGAACATTCTACCACAGTAGATTAGGAGTAACAAATTAGAGTTGGGGTGTGGCGAACAACAGGCCCACTGAGAGAAGCACAAAGTGATGGCTAATAGCCCAACGCTAAAGAAGGGGACGAAAGCCTCAACAATCACGTCAGTCTGGGCCCATTTAGGAGAGGCAGATGGCCCAGAAAGACCTCAGTCAGCATTACTCATGTATTACAGCAGTCCAAAAAGTGATGGTCAAACAACCATGTTTCCAGGAAAAGTTAAATTATATTCAAAATGCTCTGTTTTAGAAGGCAGAGAAGTACCATCTTCTGGAAGCTTCTATCAGAAATGGTTAAAAAACAACTGAAGCTTCGAATGTCAGTACTTGTTTCTAAGCCAGTGGTGAACACTTAGTGAGGGCTCAGTAAATGTTGCCGAAGATCTGAGCCTTCTCTATGTATCAGAGTTCTGTACCACGTGGATAGAAATTTGGGGACGCTAGATGCATCTCCAGGGGCAGCTCCCTTCCTCTTCTAGGGTGTCCCCAGTGTACCCCAGCCCCACAGTCTGGAGAACATTCACACCTGGAGGCTAGTAACGGTGAGGCGTCGGGCATCATCAGAGAGGGAAGCCACAGGAACCACGAAGGGGCTGTCAGGGATGTGCTCATCGTTGAACTTGATGGAAACCTCATAGTCACCTGGAGAAACAAAACCCATCTCAACACTGGTCTCCAAATGAAGGCCAGTCTATTGCTCCTTCCACAGCAGACCACTAAGACCATGGCACCTCCCCAAGGGCAATGTTTCTAAGGTGAACAAGCACAGCTCCCCAGAGGATGTGGAGTAGGGCAAGAATCTCAAGCCCTCTGAGTCAGAAGGTGCCTCAGAAGTACCATAGCTCAACCCATATCCCAAAAGGAATCCTAAGGAGGGAGGGATCTTGGGGGAAGGGAGGAAGGAAAGGGGAGAGGGCTTAGGGTCATGGGGAGGAACAGAGGAAGCAGTACTCTAGAGAAGAGCCATGACTGTCTACTACTACCCTGTTAAATTTAATATACACTTAAGCCAGATTGTACATAATAAAAGTTCATGGTTTCTGATGTAATCAGCTTTCTTGTTCTCCTTTGTATATTGAAATGTTTGTGTTTGATGGTGATTGTTAAATCCATAGGAATAGAGGCCAGATCTGTGATTTCACTGATATGGGAGTTCTCAGGTAAGGAAATTGCCTCTACTGATGCAGGTTGGCACCTTCTCTGCATCTTACATTCTCAGAGAGTCACTCAGAACACTGAGGAGTTCAATAAGGTGCCCGGGGTCATCATACATTCAGTAGGTGTTAGAGGCAGGGCTTGAACTCAGATCTTTTGGGATCCGAGGCCAGCTCTCTGTCTCCTATACCATGCCAGGCCTCTGATGATTCATTATCAGAAAGAATTGAAGAGTAGTAATTATCCCAAGTTGTTCAGAAGGGGTCCAGATGTGAGAGGGACCCAGCTGACCTGAGGTCTTCCCCACAAGACCTCTCTGGCCCTTTCCCAGCTAGCTACCTGGCTCCTGCACGATGTAGGAGACACCACAGGAACCATCCTTGCGGTCCTCAAATGCGATCTCGGCCTTGCTGGGCCCCTCCACAGCAATAGATAGGCCTCCGGCACCTGCCTCCCGAGTCCAGATGCTGAATTCAGCTGAGGGGCAGAGAAGGAGAAAAAGGGTTTGGCACCAATCTCCAGAGTCTAACATCCCAAATCAGCCAAGACTGCCCCACACCTAACCCAGTCTGGGCTACCTCACCAGAGACTGACCAGTTCTGCTGTCCCAGGCTCAGCACTCACCCACCTGAAGCCTTTGCCATCCCTGCCCCTGTTTTCTCCCTTAACTAGCTTCTCATCCCTCGTCATCCTGGCTTCTTTTACCTGGTACTCCAGCAACACCACGCTCAAGTCCTGTGCCCCCGGCTCGCACCTTGTGGGCACCCCCTTCACCAAGGGGCCCCACGGTGAACTGGAAGGGGCTGCCGGGCACATGCTGGCCACGATACTTGACAGTGACGGTGTGAGGCCCCATCTCTTTGGGCACAAAACGCACGCTGTAGGCACTATTCTCTCCCTCCAGGATCTCAGCATCTTCTGTCTTCCCTGATGGGCTTGTCACCTGGGCTGTCATGTCCTGAGAGCCTGCCTCACCTGGGAGAGAAAACAGGGATGTGTGGGAAGATGAGGTGGTGGTTGGTCAAATAACAAACATTTATTAATCACCTGCTATATATATATATATATATATATATATATATATATATATATATATATATATATATATGGCAGGCTTGGGGCTAGATGCTGGGGATACAGATGCAAAGAATGAAACCGTCCCTGCTCCCAATGAGCTCATGCACTACAAAGCCCTTTGCTCTAATCCTTGTCCAGACTCTCACAGAACAGCCCAAAACAGCTTCACAGCAATATGGGATCTCAGAGAGAACACCCTGGCCCGAGTCTAGTGAACTCCTGGCTCTCTTCTGCTAACTGCAGGGAAGGAGGGACAAGGGATAGGCACTCAGGAGAAAAAGTTTAAGGGCAAGAGAGGTTTGAGCCAAAAAAGCTGAAACTAACATCAGAGATGACCAGTCCTTAACCCCACACTGCTGAACAGACTCTAATCTTGCTTCCCCCTTGCCCAATCTAGCCCAAGAGGCTCAAATAAACCCCCTCCGACCAACTTCCAGATCCAGGGTCAATTCTGACCATGGATGAGTTCCAGGGGGTAGTCACAGGGGCTAGCTGGCTATACCCACTCCTATCCCACCCCCACAAGGACATGTGGGCCAAAGTCTGCCCTGTTTTCTCCGTGAGTAGCTGGCATTTGTGTAGTGTTTGAAGTTTTACAATTGCTTTTTATCTGTTACCTCCTTCCATCCTTATGCAACTCTGGGAGGTAAGCACTCTTATCTCCATCTTGCAGATGACAAAACAGAGGCTAAGAAAGGTGAAAAAACTTGCCCAGAGTCACACGGCTAGTAAGTAGCTGAGGCAAGATTTGAACTCGGGTCTTCCTGATTCCAAGACTTCAGCAGTCCTTTCTCCACTGCACTGACTGCCTATATTGTCAGGGCTTTGCCTGGTATAAGACGGGAGGTGCCTCCTTGCACCCATCCCCACTTACCTTCCTGTTGTCTGCTAATACTGCCAAAAGAGCCAAGGCGTTCACGACCCAGAAAATCTCCAAAGACGGCAGGGAAGGGGTCTCCCCCGACTTGAGTGGACTCCTCCACCCTGACCTCTCGCTTGGTTTCCCCGCCCCGAGTTTTGCTGATCTCTGTCCTCTCTGTCCGTGTATATGTATGACTACTCCTTGTGAATGTTCTGGTCAGGCGCTCCTGGGCAGAAACCATCTGGAACCAGTTTCCTAAAAGAGAAAAGGGGTGGTAGATGATCAGATCAGAGAGTGGGAACCAGAGAGAAAGAGAAGGAATGAAGGAGAAGGAGGAGGGCAGGCATCAGTAAAACAAAAAGAATCCTGTGCTGGACTCTGGACCCTGCATCTTCCACCCCTGCCTGGACCCGCACCTGGGATCTTGAGGTTGAGGTCACACGTGCTCCCCACAGAGGCGATGGAAGCCGCCTGCCTGCGGCGTGTGATGCTCTCCTTCATCCGCCCCTCACCAGTCACCTTCACAGTGAACGGGCTCCCTAAAGAAAACAGAGGGGAGTCCTCAGGCCTCTTCTGAGCCCTTCCCCTCTTGCTCCTCAGAGTGCCCGCCCCCAGCTCCTCTCAGGCTCCTAGGAGCGCCCCTCCTGCCCTCTGCCAACCCCCAGCCGCAGCTCACCGGGCACATGCTTGTCAGCAAACTTGATGTTGATGGTGTAGTTGCCAGGCTCGGTGGGGCAGTAGGTCACTTTGCAAGTACCATCCTCCATGTCCTCACAGTTGATGTCCACCTTGCTGGGACCTTCGATGCTCAGCCCCAGACCGCCATAGCCTGTGGGAAAGTGAGTGACACGGTGGCCTCAGTGCCCAGCCCACCACTCTCCTCTTCCGCAGGGGCTTCAGCTCTAGGCCTGGTGGGCGTGGGGCCAAGTCTTAGGCACACAATTATGCCCTAGAAGTACTTTCTGGCTGACCGACTGGTTACTGGGTCTGGATAGGGGTTAAGAGCTGTTTCCGCTCTTCACTTCCTAGGTGTGGACTGTACAAAAACCCCTAGAAAGGACACCTTCCCACCCCAAGTCTAAGACACATGCACAGAGCAAATTAATCTCTCCCTCAAAGGACCCCTAGAAGGTAAATCCCAAACCTCCTTGGGGCAGAAGTTGTGTGTGACCAATAATAATGCCTCCACACATTTCTATAGCTTTTTAAAAGGCTTATTAAGCACTTTGCTCACACCAGTTCTATATGTTAGTACAAATATTGTTATCCCCATTATTCAGAAGAGAAAACAGACTCAGGGAGGTTATGTGACCTGCCAATGGCTAATTATCTAGTAAGTGACATATGATGATAAAGGGCTTAAGTGGCTAGGACTGAGCTAAGGACGGGGAAGGTCACTTGGAAGACTGTGATGCCCAAAGGCTGAGAGGCCCTGGAGACGAGAGACTGGTACCAAGGAGAGGAGACACATACCTGCATTCCTTGTATCCACGATGAATTCTGCCACCTGGAAGGTGTGGCCTTCTGACAGACCTTTGCCCCAGACTCGAACCTTGCTAGCATCACCAATCTCTGAAGGCCCCACAAGAATCTTGAAGGGGCTGTTGGTGACATGCTTCCCACTCTTTCGAACACTCACTACATGCTCGCCCACCTCTTTGGGTGTGAATGAGATACCTGTAGGGGGCACAGAGGCATGGGCATCAGGGACCATACCCCTTGGCATTGCTAGGAACACCTTCCCACCCACTCCAGGTCCCAGACATAGAAGGATAGGGGGCCTGGATTTGTATTCCCAAGCCCAGGAAGAGTAGGGTGAAGGTTCCCTAGGCTATGCCCTCGGGGCCATCCCTGGAGAGTCAGATCGTGCCGGCTGCCTTCCTCACTCACCAATGTGCCGGTTAGGCAGCCTCTTGAGCAGGCAGGGCTCCTCATTGCCTGAGGGAGCCCGAATGCTGGCAGTCAGCAGACTCAGGTCACTCTCTGTGATCTTCAGGGACACGTCCGTGGATGTGCCCACATTCAACTGTGAAGTCCGCATTGAGTCATCACCTGGGGACAGGGAGTAAGAACTGAGATCCTGGTCTTGTCTCCCTTCCTCCCTCCCAATCCCAGATCCTTAGCTCCTTCACGATCAATTCTCAGAATCCACTCACTTCAAGAAGCCTTCCCTGATTAACTCTCATCTCATCTTGATCACTTTTTCCACACTTGGTGTCTTATTAAATTCAATTCATCTCACATCTCATCATCAAACATATATTAAGCAATTACTGTGTACAAGGTACTTATGACACAAAAGGAGCAAAATCCCCACACTGGGTCGAGTTCTTTCAAAGTCCCTAGACTGTGAACATAGAACACAGCCAAGTGCTCTGCCTCTGAGGAGGGGATTAATGGGTGTATTGTGGTAAAGTCCATACTCCATGACTTCTATCTCCAGATACTAGGGGTGTAAACTGCCTGAGCATAGGGCCTAGGACATTTTGTCTTTGTATGCCAAGTACCCAGCATGTAGAAGGACACATAGTATGGGGCATACAGTAGGGACTTCATAGATGCTTGTGGATCGATCAATTTTTATGTCCATATTGTTGAAGTCAGTGACCCACTGTAATATTTACTTCCTAATCTCTTATTGAAGCTGTTCCAATCAAGGTACCATATTTTAAGAAAGGTACTGACAAATTACTTGATGGGAATGTTGTAGAGGCGCTTCCTAGAGAGGGTGGGAAGTTGGATGAGATAACTTCTATAGTCCCTTCCAACTCAGTCTGTCTTTGCAGCTTATACATTGTTCAGATGAAACAATGCTATAAAATCCAGTTAGTCCCACAGGAACAAGGTTCTAAAATGTCAATAGCCTGATTGTCAGACTAGTATTAGTTAGGCAAATGAGTGATTCATATTACAATCAAGTTCTGTTACAGAGAGGTTTCATTATGATACAGTAGTGGAATATAATGTAATATAATCAATGTAACATAGTTATTATGCAGTTTTGATAGTTGGGTGATATGTGGAATATGCATCATTACAGTTTCAATTCGTCACCTGGAGCAGTAGCGTAGAAGAATGAGTGCTTATCCTAGTCTGAGGAGACCTGAGTTCTAATCTTGCCTCAGGAGCAAAAGTGTGTGAGAAGAGGTAGTATGAAATAAGACTGGGAAGGTCAATTGTAGCCAGAACACGCAGGTCCTTGAATGCCAAGCTAGGGAATTTATGTTTTATCCTATTGGCAAATGGGAACCATGAAAGGTCCTTGACTGACCAGGGAAGTGTCATGACCAGATCTATGTAGTAAGAAGATTATTTTAGCGGCTGCATGGAGGATGTATTTGATTAGGGAGAGGCTGGAGGCAGGGAGATTAATTAAAGGACTATAGGAAATAAGGGCTTGAACTAGGGCGACGGCAGTGAGAGGAGAGAAGAGAGGGGAGACGTCAAAATAATCTTCCAGAAGTTTACCACCTGCTTTCATTTACCCTGAAACTGCTTTTTCCAAACTTCAGGATGTCCCTGAGGCTGTCCTGCTCTGGGGTTTACTAGGCGAGCATCTTTCCTGCACTGGTACGTTGCCTTTATTAGCATTCTCGGTCATTCCACAAGTGCGCACGCTGTGTCTCCCCAAGAGGGGCCAGAAAGATCCCTACAGTCAGGAGCCTAACTCTGTGCTCTTCCCATCAAGGGCAGGGCTTGGGCTTGGTGGATGGACATTCAGGAAGCATTTCTCGATGGCTATTCGCTGGGGGCACAGAAAAACAAACGGTACCTGTGATTTTGGCAGTGAAGGGACTCCCGGGGATGTGCTTGTCATCAAAACGGACAATGATGCTGTAGTCCCCAGGAGCAGTGGGGAGGTAGGATACGGTACAGGTGCCATCCTTATTGTCTTTACAGGTGATCTCTGCCTTAGATGGGCCTTCCACAGCAAGAGACAGGCCCCCTAGGTGAGTGTCAGAGGAAAGATGTTAGGGATGATCAGGTGTCGGGCTGTTTGCAAGCCTCCCTCTCACCCCGCCGCACCCCCAAATTTCATCTCATCCATGCACTTACCTTCCCCAGCATCCTTGGTGACAATTGTGAAGGTGGCTGGCTTGTTGACCATGCCGTGGCTCAAGCCTGGCCCATAGGCACTCACGTGGCGGCTATTGATGGCATCAACATAGAACTGCATGGGGCTCCCTGGGGGAAGGAGAAGAGACCACAGGGTTAAGGCACAAGAGTTCTGGAGCTGCTGTAACTTCTTCCATCAGTCCTTCCAACTTCTCAGATTGTTGACACCTATGTATTTATTTATGTTTGAGGCAATCAGGGTTAAGTAACTTGCCCAGGGTCACCCAACTAGTAAATGTCTGAGGCCACATTTGAACTCAGATCCTCCTGACTCCAGGGCCAGTGGATAAAGATCCACTGAGCCACCCAGCTGCCCTGACACCTATATATTTAAAGTTGCCTGTAGCCTCCTCTGCTTCTAAGTAACCTAACCCCCCACTTTATCTCCCAACTCCAAGACTTCCCCTAGTTTCCTTTCCAATAGGCTCCTTGTCTCCAACCCTACTGTTCCCCAAACTGTGCTAATCAATTGTAACTGTTTTTGATGGTCCCTCAACTGTCCTAAATAGTTCCTGGCTCTTCTGACTCTCACCCCACCCAGATCTTAGCACCTCCATCCAATCAACTTACCAGGAATGTGATTGCCGTCATATTTGATCCCCATCTCGTGCAGCCCCTTCTCTGTGGGTGCGTACCTCACTGTGATGGTGCCATCCTTATTATCGGTGATATTGGGCCTTGCAGTCTTCCCTGAGGGCATCCGCACCTCTCCTGGTATACCAGGGCATAGTCGGTATCACAGAGGTGGAGACATCTGCCCCTTTCACCCCGCAAATCTATCTGGTCTCCACCACCCCCATCCCATTATTTTCCAAGAGCACAAAATCTTTTCCCATTCCCATGTCTCAGGTGATTCTAACTCAGCCTTTCTCCACTTTGCTCCTATCTAGTGGGATTGGCTGCTTCCCTGAGAAGGGAAGAGAACTTGACCATTTTGTTCTACCAGGCCAGGGGACCAGGAAGGGACCAAGCAATTATGGCATATGTACAGAAGAAAGCAGCTTGTACCAGGGATCAGAAAGCCTGGGTTCTCATTCTAGATCTGCCACTAACTAGCATGTTACCTCCATAAAATGAGTGAGTTGGACTAAGACAATCTCTAAATAATCTTCCAATTCAGAAATTCTCTGGTACCATGACCCTAGAAAGATCGTACCTGTGATCTCCCCCTTCTGGACTGTAAATGGGATAACCAAGTTGAAGGGTCTCAACATGGACTCCATGGGCTCTGCTGGGACCACTGGCTCATCTGTGGCCTTGGGGAAGGGGAAAGAAGAAAGGTATGATTAGTAAGAGCAGGTCAAGGAAAGTGGAAATCCCACTCCATACCCCAAAAGAAAGTCAGAAGGAAAAAAGGGAAAAAGAAAAGTAAAGTTAATGGCAGGAGGCGGCTCAGCAGGAGAAGAGAATGCAGGAGCTGCAAGAGAAGAGGTGGAGGAACAAAGGATGAGAGGCTGTGCTTGCCAGGCTCCCCCGTTCCCTGACATGAAGCATCTGGCTCAGACCCCCATGACAATGCACCCTCCCAGAGCTGGGCACATCATTCACATGTCCTATGCAGACCCTGTCTCTTTTGGGGGAGACCCTAGCTCTGAAGGGAGGCATTTTAACTTAACATGACCCTGAAGGTTGAGAATAAGAAAGAAGGGGAGGAAAGGGAAGATAGAGAGCCCTCTGCTAAAGCAGGTACCCAATGAGTGGGGTAGCTACTGGGCTGGTGTGTAGGGAAGGGCTGGCGCAGCTGTAGGGTGTCACATGGCTCCTCCACGTGGGGAATGGGGTCACATGCCTGAGGAAGTAAGACACGGGATAACATGGAGTTACAGAGGATCACCATAGGATGACAGCAAAGTCCAGAGACGATACTTAATAAATGGTCCAACACAGGCCAACATGCATTACTTGGTAGAATGATAGATAACACAGGTCAGCATAGTCTCCAAAGCTGACATGAGAACAGGCTAACATGATTGGCTGGGCCTTTGGAGTGCTGATGAGCTCAAGTGCCCTCCCCCAAAGGACTAGGGATTCAGAGCATGAGGCACTACTGTCCTGCCCCCACCTCGGAGGACGAACAGCCCGAGAAGGAGGGGCAGGGTGGATGCTAAGTCCTTTGGCCAAAAGCTGTCAACTTCAGAATGGCTAAATTCTCAAAGAGCACGGAGGGAATGATTGCTACTCTGTCCTTATGCCTATATCAAAGAACATTTCAGAACTGGTACCCAGGAACAGGAATAGTGCTGAAATCAGAGGTGTTCTGTGTGAATGTCACAAAAGTCTACAAAGTATGTGCGACTGTATCTGACCTGGATGAGATCACCCCCCACCCAAATCTGAAGTATAGGAAAGTACTTTAGAACAGTTTCACCATATAACATTATATTATATATTATATACAATGTATTCTATGTCAGATAATACAATAAAATATAATAGAGCTGCCTCTAACAGGGCCTCATTCACAGCCCCAATCCCTGGTCTCCCTCCCCATGGCCCACCTGCCCTCAGGCACTTACCAGCACATGGAAGGGACTGTTAGGGATGTGCTCTCCTCCAAACCGGATGGTGATGACGTACTTGCCCGGCTCAGGGGCAGTGTAGTAAATGTCAAAAGTGCCGTCGTGGTTTTCTACAACATCCACATCCAGTTCTGCCCCGTCTGGGGTGGACACCGTGCAAGTCACCTTGCCCTTTCCTGCTGCCTTGGCGTCCACTGTGATGACTGTCTCCTCCCCAATCTGGATGCGGGGACCCAGGCATGCACCTGTGGGAATGGTAAGACACAGTCAGGGGCCGTGTGGCCTTCCAATTGGCCTGGGCACACGGGAAGAACAAGGGAGGGCATTGGATGAGGGCAAAGGAGGCAGCTGTGATCAGGGACTTTTCAGGAGAGAGAGAGATGATCAAGAAGAGGGATGGCCACCAGGAGAGACTGCGAGGTGTCCTCCCGAGTCATGGCTCAGTCATAGGACAAAGTACCCAGTCATAGGAGCATATGGCTTTCATGTTGGACAGGACCTTCCAGGTCATCCAATCTAACCCCCTTCTTACTGCACCAATGAGGAAAGGGAGACCCAGAGAAGTACACAGAGACTTGGGGCTAGATCTCCACCCCTTCTCTTTATCCCTGTGGCCTAAACCCTCACATAGAAAGAATACAAACAATACTCACCTAGGCCATGACCGCCGATGGACACTGGAAAGAGAGAAGAGAGTGAGACCAGTGCAGACAGAGCACGGATAACATTCAGGGGATGGGGGCAGGGACAACAGTGGCAAGGAGGGAAGAAAAGGTCAGGCCTCTGTTTCTCCCTCAGCTCTATATCCCCTGCTGGGTGTGGCAAGTACATGCATGTATGTCTCTGTGTGTTGGGCGTATGAAGGATTACGAGGGACAGCAGCAAAACTGATAGGAAAGGACCAAAGGGAGTGCTCACCAGTGACAAGGCACTTGCTGGCATCCCCAGTGGGCAAGGCATGGATTCGGAAGGGGGAGTAGGGGATCTCATCGCCACCATACTTGATGGTGATGGTGTACCGGCCGCTCATGTCTGGCAGGTAGGATACAGTGTATGTGCCGTCTCCGTTGTCTCGGATATTTGCCTTCTTGGGTTTGCCCTCAGGGTCCTGGGGTGGGAGTGGAGGAAAGGGATATCAGTGTCAGGTCCAGAGCTTACACCAGTGGTCCCCACTCTAAATCTGGTACCCCCACCCCTACTCCCCACCACTGAAATGGTCCCTCCCTGCCCTGGACAAGGAGAGCCCCTCACCAGAATCTGGACAGTAAGCAGTCCCTCTCCAGCATCTCTGGCATCGATGGTGAACTCCACAGGAAGGCTGGCTGGGATGCCTGAAGCATTGAGCCCAGGACCACTTGCTCGGACCTTGCTGGCATCATGAGCTGGCAGCACCTTGATCTTAAAGGGGCTTGGAGGTAAAAGGAATGAGGCATGGACAGTTAGTGCAAGGGAATCTTTCCTTCTCCCACCTACTTCTCTTCCCAAGGCTGGGTCCATACTGTACTCTCACAGGCATGCCAGATGCTGGGACTGTGGTGAGTGAGACAGAGATTACTGGTAGCAAGGGGCCAGGAGTTAGTGAGGAGCCAGGGAGGACAGTCACCCCTAGGTTCAGCACCCCACTTAGATCAACAGTGCAGAATGGAGGATGAGCCCCCAAGACCTGAGCATAGGGTGCTTTCTGGGAGAACCTGGCTTTTTGAGGCTTCCCCCATGCCTTCATAACCTGCCATATCATCATTTGCCTTTGCTGTGGATGCCCACCCCCCAGAAGGCTCTCTTCCTGGCTCACCTGCGTGGCACCTCCTGGTCAGCGTACTTGACAGCTACAGTGTATGGCCCATCAGTGGCTGGGGTATAGTTCACAGTGTGAGTACCATCCCCCTTGTCTCGCACCTCGACTGGTTCCGCCACTCCTGGGGAGGGAGGAGAGTGCAGAAGAAATCAGGCAGGTGATCCCACAGGCCATCAAGAGGATTTTGAGATTATTACTCTTCTTCCCCATCCTATCTCACTTTCACGTGGCTCCCCAACTCCCTCCATACCTGTGGGTCCTACCACTGCCACTTGTAGAGGGGCTCGTCCAGCTTGACTGCAATCTACTGTGAAGGTCTGGGGGACTCTGGCTCGGACACCAGCTCCCAGACCGGGGCCTGAACACTTCACCTTTCCAGGATCCACCACATCCTTCACAGGCACTCGGAATGGGCTCCCTGTAAGAAGGAAAAAGAGGTTAGCTTCCCAGATATAGACTAAAACTCTAAGCCCCTCTCCTCCCCCACCCCCATCACCACCACTAATCTGCTCTATGTACTAGATCCTGAGAGAGGACTGGGAAGAAAGAATAGTCATAGGCTTCACCCTCCAGAAGCCCACAGTCCCAGAGTGGGACAATGCATCAGAGCATTTTAATACTAATTGCCAGCATTTGTATAGTGCTTTATGGACTACAAAGTGCTTGATACTTGTATCTAACTTTGTCCTCAAGAGGCAAGTGCTATCATCTTTAGTTTACAGGTGAGGAAACAGAGGCAGAAAGAAGTTAATTGACTTGCCCAGGGTCATACAAAGAGGAAGCGTCTGAGGCAGGATTTGAATTCAGATCTTCCTGACTCAAATCCAGCACCTTTTCCACTATGCAGTCTAGCCATCATTTCATGAAACACATCAGCACACAAACAAGCACCAACTAACTTAGATGTTGAGGACTACATGGCAAAACCTTAATATTCTGGGCCAGAGAGGTGGAGGGTAGAAGGAGATGTCTCATTTGAATTGGTAGAAGCCCATATCGGTGAAATAAGTTAAAGAAATGTAAACGCCATTGCTTTTAAGACCTAGAGCTATTATAAACTAGGCACTAAGTGGATACAGTGCTGGACCTGGAGTCATAAAGACTTGAGTTTGATTCTGGCCTCATATATGTCTACGTCTCTGTGTCGGTGTCTATGTCTATGCCTATGCCTATAAATATACGTGTGTGTATGTATGTGTCTATACGACTTCCACCACTGCCTCTGGCTCTATTCTTCCTATTTGAGCTATCCATTTCTTCCTCTACCTTTCCCTGACTCTCGTGTATCATGAGCCCCCCACCCCCACCCCCAGCCCATGCCCTTCCAGTCTCTCAGGGACCGTGCCTGGGATAGGCCGCCCTCCAAAGGTGATGTTGACATCATAGTCTCCAGGGGTGAAGGGGATATACTCCACACTGCAGCTGCCATCCTTGTTGTCTTTGCAGGACATCTTTGCCTCTGAGGGACCCTCAATAGCCAGGCCCAGGCCCCCAGTGCCAGCTCCCCTGCAGAACAACCTCCATTAGCTCAGCCATGATGAGAGATCAGGGGAGGGGAAGGAGAGCCATGGCAAGGGAGGGAAGGGGAGACACAGGACTTTTTGGAGACTAAATGGGAGAGGTGAGATACAACTCAGTAATACCTGGTATATGCTGGTTTGGAACATTTGGGCTTTCCCCTAGTAGTTATTGTATCCAGACAAGGGGTGGGGAAGTGATGGGATAGGGATGAGAAATTGTTTTAGAAATTTTTCAGGGACAAGGATCTAGGAATCCAGAGATATAGCTCATTGTGCCACCTTCCCCTGCCCTCCCCTCCCTCCTACCCCGGTTCATAGGTTCACAGTTCTGGAACTGGAAGGGACCTCAGAGACCCTCTGGTCCGACTCTCCCCCCTCCATGAGGAAACTGAAGCCATAGGAAGTGACTTGCCCAAGGTCACAAAGGTAGCAATCAGAGGTGGGATTTGAAACCAGATCCTCCAACTCTGGAGCCATTGCTAGACTTGGTAACCCAAGAGGGAAGGGAAGATGTGTGGAGGAGAGTGGGAACAGGGCTAAGCACGTACCTGGTCTCTACAGTGAAGCGGTTTGCTTTGTTGACCAGCCCTCCCTCTAGGCCAGGCCCATAGGCCCGGACACGGGACGGGTCACAGCCTTCAGTCACACCGACTCGGAATGGACTCTTGGGAACGGCCACTTCATCATACAACACCTCTACTAAGTGGACTCCTGAGAAGTAACACAACCAGATGCATCATAAGGTAGGCAGAGATTTGGGGAGAGGGGGTAGAGAAGCTGATGACACCTTCCCCAATGAAGGTCCAGGGTGCATGGATCCACCCACCCTAGGCCTGCCACAGCAGGACCTCCATGTTTAACTCCTCCCTGAGTGGGTGCCTGTACCCCAACATCCCTTACCCTCTTCATAGGCAGTGTACTGCACTCGGTAGGTGCCATCCCCGTTGTCTGTCACATAGGTGTCGGTCTTAGCTCCTGATGGATTGAGCACCCGGGCCGTCACGTGGTTCCCGCCTGTAGCGGTCAAGGAGCGAGCATCTACTGTGAACTCCGTGGTCACCTCTCGGAGAACACCTGGGAGCCAGGACGGAGAAACAGGATGAGCAGGTCGGCCTTCATGGGACCCTACTGCTCTACCTCAAGAGTCTCTCAAACACGAGCCCGGGCCCCTTCTTTTCCCACCATCAGACTAGAACCCCATCCAGGTGTCTTTTCCCTCACTTCCATATTTCCATTGTCATCCTTATAACTGCAGCCCCTCATCTAGCTTTCTGAGCCAAGCCCCGGCTGTCTCACACTGGTATTCCTGTATAAACCTTTCCTTGTGGCCCCTATCCCTCCAGACCCCAGTGGCAGGCAGCGCCCCCCCTCCCCTCTGGTCACCTTCTACACTTAGATACTCCCCACCCTGGGCTGCTACAGGAACTGCTTCCACCCTGAATCCCCAGCTATTGTTCCCCCCACCCCCCCGACATCTCCACTGGGGCGACCCAATGCCCCCAGAACCTTCTAATTTACTCTATCTCTTCCTTCAAGCCAATCAACAATTCCCTTCCTTCTCACTCCTCCAGTTCCCCTCATCCATCTCCATCATTTCCTGGTCCTTCGGCTCCTCCAGACCAGTCCCCCCTCATCTACTCGGTCTCCTTACTTTCCCCCTTTTCTAACTTCCCTAACCTCTTTTCCCATTTATCTTCTACATCTGTCTTCCCAGTCTCTTTTTCCAGCCTGATACACTCAACTCCTGCCACTTGCCCCTAGTTCCCCATCTTTCCACTCACCATGGGGCTCCACACCAGGCCCAGAGACCTTGATGCCACTAGTATCAACCGCAGGCTGGACGTGAACCCGGGAAGGGAATTTGGGCACAGGGTGTCCTCCATATTTGATGGTAATGGTGTAGATGCCAGGGAAAGCAGGACTGTAGGTGATGTGGTAGGTGCCATCGGCATTGTTATGGATCAGCACCTCGGCTTTCACTCCGGCATCAGACAGGATCTCAATGGTCAGCTCGGCGTCTCCCGCTTCTGAGCAGTCCACGGTGAAGGTGGCCGCTTCCCCAGCCTTACCTCGCTCCAGCCCAGGCCCGCTAGCCCGAACCTTGCTAGGGTCAAAGACTGGTCGGATGTCTGCCTTGAAGGGTGAGCCAGGAATGTGGGCCTCAGCAAAGAGGATGTTGATGGTATACTCGCCCGGCTCTGTGGGCAGATAGCTTACCGCACATGAGCCATCTCCATTATCCTGGCATTCAATCTTGGCCTCGCAGGGACCTTCTACTGTCAGCCCCAGGCCCCCTGTTCCTGCACCCTTGGTGTCAATGGAAAATGGTGCTGGTGTACCCACCAAGCCACCCTTGAGTCCAGGACCATAGGCGCACACCTGGGGAAAAGGAAGGCACTTTGTCTCCAGCCCTTGTTTTGCCAGCCCCTCTCAGTGCCACCCTGGTCATGCCCAGCTTACCTTGGAAGGGTCAGGGGGCAGGACACCCTCAACAGCAAAGGGACTGCCAGGCACTGGGTGTCCATCGTAGGTGATGTCCACCTTGTAAGGCCCCTCCTCGGGAGGCATGTATCGAACGTTCTGAGCCTCTGCTCCACCTCCTGGCTCCAGCTTGCAGGGGATGGGGCGGCGTGAGGGTGAAGTCATCCGTACATCTAACTGTCCCTGGCCTCCTGCACCCCGAGTGTTCACTGAGAATGCCTGCTCCTGTCCCACAGCCACCTCTGTGCCATGGAAGGTAGAGGAGAAGACAGATGGCAAGGGGCAGTGATGAGCAAGTGGGAAATCACAGACCCCAACTCCTTCCAAACCCTACTTCTCCTTCCCCCTCTTCTCTCCAACCTCCCTTTCCTCCCTTTACCACCCCCACCCACATAGTACACAATATTGCATCTCCCATACATATACACTTACTGCTATTAAGGCCTTGAACTTTGACCTTGCTGAGGTCCAGAGGGGGTGCCACATTCACCACAAAGGGGCTTTTAGGAACAGGATCCCCACCATAAGTCACTGTAACTGCCATGTTACCCTGATGAATGAAATGGGGAGTTATTGCCAGCAGTGACTCCACAGAGCGCTCTACCCCTCCCCTCCCCCCCCACTGTCACCACCATCTTTTAAAGATAAGGAAACAGACTAAGCCAAAGTCATAGTTACTGAGGAAAAGGAGTTATCAGACCTGAAGATAAGGGGGAGGGAAAGAGTTAAGGAGAGACAGAAGAAGGGGTGAGACCTAGGGCCCTGGAGATATTGTGGAAGCTTTGCGGTCAAGGCAGGAATGCAGGAGGGGGAGGGAAGAAAGAAACTTGCCTGCTGGACAGCCGTATACTTGACAGTGTAGGAATAATCATGGTTGTCAATGATCTCAAAATCTCGAACAGCCTCTCCCTTTGCTGCCCCAGCAAAGTGAACATCCAGCTTGGCCTTACCAGCACCCTTAGTCAGCACAGTAAAGTGTGTTGGCTTCCCAACTTCCACACCTGGGAACCCAAGAGCGGAGAGGGGGACAAGAAAGAGTAAGGAGAGTGCAGGAAACTAAGGGGCTACGTGGGCCCAATTTTTCTTCCCAAGGTGGTAGAGGCAGGAGGCAGCTCCAGCAGGCACTTACCAGTGCGGTTGAGCCCTGGACCCTCGGCTCTGACCTTGCTGGCATCATGGGATGGGTCCACTTTGATGTGGAAGGGGCTGGCCGGGATTTCCTAGAAGAGAGAAGGGGAAAGGGGCAGGTTAGAACTCTACAGTCCCCTCGTAGCCAAACACTCCCAGATCCCCCAGCCCCAGGTCACGGGCTCCTAAATAGAGTCAGTGGTGACCGAAAGAGAGGACCGGCCGTAGATGTCCCACTGGCTCCGCTGGCTCTTTACCAGGCAAATGAAAGGCAGAACAGTGAAAGGGAGAAGAAATTATCTGACAAGGGGGAAACTGAGGCAGAAGATGGAGAAAAAATAGCTGAGGGGAGCATATTAAGGTAATTCAGAGCTGACAATGTCCACGCTAGAACTTGGGGCACTGTTGACACTCCCCTCTTCTCTGTTTTTCATTTCCTAAGGATGTGTGTCTGCAAAACATAGCATCTTTACAAGTGTATTACTCACTTTAAAAAAGCTGGGGCTTAGGGGCAGGTGAAGAAGAGAAAAGGAACCACCCTTGATCAGGAAGGGAAAGGGGAGTACCTGGTTAGCGAACAGCACCATGATAGTGTAGTGGCCAGCCCCAGGGGGCGTGTACTTGACAGTGAAGGTATCATTGTCATTCTTGATGATATCAAAGTCAATGTCAGCTTCAGCAGGACCCACGACGCCTGGGGCACACTTAATGCCTATGCTCACATCCCCTGAGGGGAGAAGTGCCTGGTTACTACCAAGCCCCCTTCCACTCTGGCTCTGCCTCCTCCTGACCACCCCACAACCCCACCCCATGCACATAGTCACAGCCGTGTCATTCTTTGGGGACTTTTAAGAACATTTTTTTTTCTTTCTGAGCTAAACAAACACCAAACAAAACAAGTATTCCCATTTACATAGTAGAAGACAAAAAACAGATTGCACATGAAACTGTGAATCTCTATTACGAACAGCTCGCTTTTCAGCCATGTTTGTAGTGTGTGGCCTTCAGCAGGACCTTGGTGCCCTCATCTTTAAACTTACAGAGGGAGTGGACCAGAATTCTAATGTCCTTCCACGTCTATAGTCTATATTCTCTTTCCTAGACCTTACCCTGCCCCCCTTTACCACTTTTTATTCATCCACATCCTTGGTCCCACCACTCCTCAGCCCAATCTCCACTGCATACCTTGTCCAGCTTCACTGCAGTCCACAGTGAAGTAGGTTGGTTCATTAGCCTTCAGGCCCGTCTTCTCTACTCCTGGACCATACACTCTCACCTTCTCAGGGTGACTGCCCTCCCCCACATTTACCTGCAGAATAACAATGCCTGCATGAAGTGCTAAGATATCTATTCCCTTCCAAGAAGATGGGGAGCTCCTGCAAATCCTCCCCTCCCCTCCCCTCGGCTCTCGGATAAACTTCAATCTTTCCCCAAAGGTCCTGAGGGTGGGGGAAAAAGCAGCATGCCTAGGGGGTTCCCAGGATCTGCCCTCTCACTGGCACCTAGAGAGTACATGTCCAGGAAGAGGAAATCGCATGAATTCTGGGTGGGAATTAGGAAGACATACCCGGAAGGGGCTCTTGGGAACGTTGACCCCTCCCCAGGTGACAATGATGGTATGCTTGATGGGCTTGGTGGGCACGTAGGAGCATCGGAAAGTGCCATCTCCATTGGGGACCACCTTGATATCAATAGGGCAGCCTTCAGCATCCTGTGAAAATAAGCAGATATGCGCCACAGGGCCTAAATTCAGGAAGAACCAGTGATCTGTTGGCAGAATCAAACCAGCCCCTGAAATATCCCCATCAGTCAACAACCACATTCATGCTATCATGCCCCCATCCCACTTCACTTCAGTTATAACACAGGCACCACACGTGGTCATGAGCAAGGGACCATGGGGGCAGAATGAAGAGCCATGGGTTATATTCCCTGTTTTGACACTAACTAGTTGTGGGACTTTGGGTGAGTAATTTCACCCTCAATGTCCCTGCCAGGTCTAATATTCTAACATTAATAATAACAGCTAGCTTTCATAGAGAATCTTAAGATTTGCAAAGCACATGTTACCTCCTTTGTTTCTCAAAATAACCCTGGGAGGTAGGTATTACTATTATCACCAATTTCCAGATAAGAAACTGAGGCAAAGGGAGGTTAAGTGACTCGCCCAGCCAGCCAGTTGTCTGTGGGAGGATTTTGATGCAGGTCTTCCTGATCCCAGGTCCAGCTTTCAATTCACTGTGTCCCCTGGCTGTCTAATCATTTTTGAGCTGAAGAATCCTTTGTCTTTGAGCTGGAGATTTTTCTCCTTCCAAGCCTTTGATAATCCCCAGAAGGTCAAGGAACCCAGGACAATGTCCTTACCTGGGCATAGAGCTTGAGGTCACCCTTGCCAGCAGCCCGGGCATCAACGGTGAACTCTGCGGGTTTGTCCACGATGCAGCCTGTAGGCTCTAGCCCTGGTCCAAAGGCCTTCACCTACAGCGAGTTGAGGGACAAGAGAAAGGAGAGTGTTGGTTTGGAAGGCTCTAGCCTCATTCATGGAGGGCCGAGCCCAGATCTCCAGAACCAGTACCTTGTCGGGGAAACAGTCTGGTGGGGCAGGCTGAATGTGAGCAATGAAGGGAGAGTCACGGATATCTTCGTCATCACAGATGACATGGACGGCGTACTCCCCTGGCTCTGTAGGCCAGTAACGCACATCACAGGAGCCATCTCCCTTGTCATCACATTCAATCTTAGCTTGGGATGGTCCTTCGATGGAGAAGCCTGGATAGCATGGAGGGAGAGACAGACAAAAGGTATGACCCCTAGACATTCCCAGTCCTGGCCTGATGATGGCCAGCATTCCCATCTCCATTGCCTGTCACTCACTGGGCATCCTCAGCCTCTTTCCCCTTGTCACTTACCTAGAGTTCCCACCTCCGTGCCGATGGCCTCCACCACAAAGTCAGCCGACTTGCCCACTTGGCCCGTCTCCAGGCCAGGACCCCAGGCCCGCACTTTCTGGACTCCAGCCTCAGGACTCACCTGCACCTCAAAGGGGCTGGGAGAAAGAAAGAAAGAGAAGAAGGAAGGAAGAGATGAAGGAAGGAAGGGAGGGAAGAAGGAAGGAAGGAAGAGAGGGAGGGAGGTAGGAAAGGAGGGAGGGAGGAAGGAAGGAAGGAAGGGAGGAAGGAAGGAAGGAAAGAAGAAAGGAAGGAAGGAAGGAAGGAAAGAAGATAGGAAGAACGGAGGGAAGGAAGGACGTAGGGAAGGAAGGAAGGAAAGGAAAGGAAAGGAAAGGAAGGGAAAGGAAGGAAAGAAAGGAGGGAGGGAGAGAGAGAGGGAGGGAAGGAACTTCTGTCAAGACAGAAAAGAATTGGTCTCCCAGTTTCCCCCTTTCCCTTATGCCTGTTTTACCCCAGATACATCTGACTTTCTTATATTCCCTACTAAACAGAATAAGAATGTTAACCTATTTTATGTGAAGATCCTAGGAAGGGAAAAGATCCATTTCAGGTTCCAAGGAAGGAAAAAGGGGAGTCTGGGATTGCCTCATCCCCACAAATGGAGGGAATTCCAATGTCGAAGGGTAAGGGCTCCCTGCTCCTTTCCTTTGTTAAGGCACAGAATAGACCAAGTTTGAAAGAGTCAAACAAACCAATCCTGGGTTTAGGACCCTGCAGACTCAGCTCCCAGCCCTGGGGCTTAATCCTGGGATCTTGTGGGCCTAACATTGCATGGCAAAGGAGATCTGAATCCTAACACTAGTGCTGCTGGGGCTTGACTCAGGAACAGAGAAGGCCATGAGGACTTACCTGCGTGGGATGGCATAGCCACCCCATGTGATGGTAACCACATATTTTCCAGGTACCACAGGATAGTATTCACATTCAAACACTCCATCACCTGCCTCCCGCACCTTCACTGGCTCCTCTGTACCCTCTGTGGGAAGACAGACGGTGCTGAGACGTTCTACCTCCCCTCTCCTCCCCAACATTTCCCCATGGAGGAAAAGCATTCTGGGGACTCATTGTAGAAAGGGAGAGCCCATGGGTCTCAACAGGACATATCAGAAGAAGATACTGTTCTTATATGGAGAGATGATAGATGATAATAATGCTGATTCCTATTTCTTTAGCATCATTATTACTTTGCAAAGTTATTTCACAGATATTTTCTCATTATATCTTCACAAGAAACCTGGGAATTGGTAGAGGTAGTTGCGTGTTACTTAATAGGTCAGCAGACTCGGGAAGAAAGGGCAGCGCCCATATCCACCCCCCTCAGAAGAGCTCAGGGCTGCTGGTCAGATTTCTTCTCTATTTCCCCTCGCCCCCTCAATTCCCCACTTCCCACTTACTTGGCCCTTTCACGGTGACTTTGAGCTCTCCACTGCCCGCACCCTTGGTGAACACCTTGAAATCTGCAACCTCCTTCACTCGGACACCCTTGGGCTGGAGGCCTCGGCCTGCTGCCCGGCAGGCATTCGGGTTGCAAGCTGTGGAGGGAGGGGGCAGAGTGGTAGCTTTGGAAGGGCCAGGCAGAAGACTTCTCATCTAGGCAACAGGATCCCTGCCCCTCACCCTCAGTGGCATGCAATCTGGTCATACCTTCCTTCCTTTCTTTGGCTAGCAGGACCTCATATCCTCATGCAGACCATCAAGATCTTCACTGTCTGTTCATGCAACTTCTATCCTGACATGCAGCCCACATGCCTCCCTCAGGACCCACCCCCACCTGCCCTCCCCTTGGGTCCAACAGGTTTGCCCACACAGCGGCTGGAGCCCAAAGCAGGATGGGGTGTCACTGTGATGAGCAGCAGAGGCTCCATTGGGCCCTGAGGAACATTCTTTAGTGACACCAACATTTAGAACCAGTGGGATCGGCTGTGAGATACAGAGAACCATTGGGCAAAGAACTTTCCCCATCCTCAGAGACTCTTTGCCACATCTCAGGGCTACCTCTAGTCCCTAAAGAGTTAAGTATGCCATGAAACATAGGCAATACCACAGATCAGGCCCTGGTGAGGAGTCCTGATCCTGCTACAGATCATAGGCACTGGCAAAGAACATTGGTCCTGCCACAGATCAGGCCCTGGTTGAGGAGCCTTGATCCTGCCACAGATCATGGGCACTGGCAAAGAACTCTGGGCCTGCCACAGATCATGGCCACTGGCAAGGAGCCCTAGTACTGCCACAGATCATGGGCATTGGCATAGAACCCTGGTCCTGCCACAGATCATAGGCACTGGCAAAGAACACTGGTCCTGCCCCAGATCAGGCCCTGGTTGAGGAGCCTTGATCCTGCCACAGATCATGGGCACTGGCAAAGAACCCTGGTCCTGCCACAGATCATGGGCACTGGCAAAGAACCCTGGTCCGGCCACAGATCACGGACACTGGCGAGGAGCCCTGGTCATGCTACAGAACACACAGTATGGTATAGAACCCAGGCTATGACACAGAATTCAGATCTTGCTATGGGATACCCAGAGAAGGAGGGAATCCCATAAGGTGTAGGCCATGCCAAAGAACACAGGTAGTGCCAGGCAGCTGTGGCCATGCCACGGGGTGACCAGCTAAGTCCCACCTCTGAGCTAGCTTGATAGTACTAACATGGTGTTACTTTCTTGGCCTGATGAACGATGGGTATGGAGGGGGTAACCGGCATCAGGAAGTCTGAGGGCAGGGGAAAGAATGAGTATAGAGTATCACCAGTCTGGGGGGTCCTAGAAATGTTAAGCAACCCTGGTGTGTCTCCCCAGTCCCCATATGTAGCTCCTCCTTAATCCCTCTAGGTAAGGTCCACTTAGCAGTGCTACCCCTTCTTCCTTCCCACAGCTCAGCTGCTCCAAAATGTGGCTCTTCACTGATCCACCGTCTTTTGGGCTTGGCCAGGACAGAGTCTCTGCCTTAAGTCCCCCTACCTGGGATTTTCTTTTCCTGTTCATTCCAGGAGTCCAACAAGCACCCTTAGGTTCAAAAACTCTTATCTATCCATCTTATATGCAGCTACAGGCTCTGTACTTGTCCCAGAGGGAATGATCAGGAGAGGGAGGAGGGGGCCAGTCCTCACCTTCAGCCACGTGAACAGGGAAAGGGCTTCGACTGATGGGAGACCCAGCAAAGGCCACGTGTACTGTATGGGGCCCCTCAAGCACAGGCCGGTAGGTGCAGCGGAAGGTGCTGTCACCCTTATCCTCCAATGCCACTTCCACTGTGTCCCGCCGACCCTGAGGGTCAACAATCACCACGGAAACATCGCCGTTTCCTGCCCCTGTTGGTGAAGGCACAGGTATTAATTTCTGGTTTTAGATGGTCTACCCTGCTCTCTCTCTAATACCTACAATCTCTGTCTCTGTCTCTCTCTCTGTGTCTCACCCTCTGTCTCTCTCTCTCTCTGTGTCTCCCCCTGTGTCTCCCCCTCTGTCTCTCTCTCTCTCTCTCCCCCCCCCCCTTTCTCAGCTTGCTCCTGGTACAACTAGGCCTGACAGGACACACAGCTGGGCACCTTTATGCTCCTCATTGCTCCTCTTTTCCACACCCTTCCTCAAATCCCCTGCCAGGGATCCCTCAGGGACCTTTACACCCTTCTTCCTCCCCTTCTCCCTTCCCCTCTTCCTCTTCCTCCTCCTCTCCCTCATAGCAGTGTAGAATTCCCGCCAGCCAGTGGCACTCTCACCCTGACCTCCAGTATCCCCTACCTGCAGTGTAGATATCAAAGTAGGTGGGTTTGTTGGCCACATTGCCCACTGGCTCCAGTCCAGGTCCTCGAGCTGACACCTTGTTAGCATCACCCAGGGCCATGCCCACATTCACCTCAAAGGGGCTGCGCTCGATATTTTGGCCGGCAAAGAGCACTGTCACCTGGGAAGTCAGAGGTCAAAGGCTCAAGGTGGGGTAGCGAGGTGTAGGCGTACATGGTGACACCAAATACAAGGGACATCCCAGGGGACGACAAAAGAGGCACCCAGAATTACAGACTGAAGAAGACCTTTGGAAGCATCTAGTCCAACCTCAACCTGAACCTGATGAAGAAAATATGTCCAACCCTTAGGGATCATCCAGCCTCCATTTGGAAACCTCCAGGCAGGACAACTCCACCGCTCCTCCAGAGGCAGCCATTCCATTTGTGGATAGCTCTAACCCTTAGGAAGGATCGTGAAGTGGCCCCAGGACCATAGATAGAGCACCCAGCCTGGAGTCAGGAAGACCCGAGTTCAAATTTGGCTTCAGACACTGAATAGCTGTGTGACCCTGGGCAAGTCTGTTTGCCTCAGTTTCCTCATCTGTAAAAACGATCTGGAGAAGGAAATGGCAAGCCACTCCAGGATCTTTGCCAAGGAAACCCCAAATGGGGTCATGAAGGGTCGGACACAACTGAACAACAGCAAACCCTTAGAAAGTCTTTCCTTACATCTAGTCTAAAGCTGCCTCTCTACACTTCCCACTCACTCACTGTTCCTACTTCCTCCTTCGGGGATCAAACAGAACACGGCTAGTCCTTCTACGGGCTAAAGCACTCCAAATATTGGAAGACAGCCTTCTAAGCCTTCCCTTCTCTAGGCTGAACATTCCTAATGCCTTCAGTTAATCCCAGCAGCTCATGGCCTCTAGCCCCATCGCCAGCTTCATCCTCCTCTGTATATTTCTGAGATTGTTGGTATCCAGATCTGAATATAATACACTGAGATATTGCCCAATTAGGGTAGGGTACATACAGCGGTGCTATCCCCTTCCTAATCTTGGACACTATATCCCTCAGTGCAGCCCAAAATTGCATTATTATTATTAACAATTATCATTATTATTTTGGGGGGCTGCTATTTCATCCTGTTGACACCTCTTGAGCTTATGGTCCACTAATATTCTTGGATCTTTTTCTATGCTTATCTAGTTATACCTCTCCCAGACGATACTGGTGGAAGTTAATTATTTGAACTCAAGTCTAGGATTTTACATTTATCTCTATTAAATGTAATCTAATTAGGTTTAGCCCATTGTTCTAGCCTTCCAGGATCTTTTTTGAATCTTGACTGTCATCTAACTTATTAACTGTATGACCCGTCAGTTCCATTTGTGATTGCCTCCAAGAGGTATTCCCAGTTTCATATCATCTGCAAATCCGACAAGTATATAGTTTATTCCTTCATACAACCCACAATGAAAAAGCTAACCAGCACAGGGCCTAGAGGAGGTCCCTGGAATATAGGGATTTCCCTCCAAAGTCATCACAGGCTTGTTAATTAGGCAAACTTTGGGTTTGGTCATTTCCCACTCCTACACTGGAGACTAGGAAGGAATATGGAGTTGGCAGATGGAGATTAAGACATGATCAGGTACAGAGCTGAGGAAGTGTAGAAGAAGGGTGGGAGGGTGAGGCAAGAGAGGGTTTTGTATGGAGATACCTTGTGTAGCCCTGCCACCTTGGGGACGTAGGAGACAGCGTAGGTCCGGTCCTTGTCATTATTGGGAACCACTCTGGCCTGTTGAGAGGACAGGAATTATTAATCATTCAGGTACTGACTCTAACTCTCCTCTGGTACACATGGGGTTACATGGAAACGGTCTCTTAGAGTTTACACAAAATGGCGGCTACATCCAGCAGCCAGCTGGATGCTATTCAGGCCCCCCTGCCCCTCCCAAAGCCATCCTTTGCCATACCTCTTCAGTGTGGCCCTCGGGGTCCTCAATGTACACCAGTACCTCCCCCAGTCCTGCATCCACCGTCTGCACAGTAAAATGGGCTGGCTGAAGCACTGTGTTCCCATGAGGTTCGATGCCTGTGGAAAAGGGGATTGGGAGGGACAGATGAGAGGAGACACAGACAGAAACAGAGAAATGGCCGTTCTGCCAACTCTAACATATGCAGAAAGAATCCCCAAAGTATGACTGAGCCCCAGGAGATATCTAAGTGACAGGGTATGGCTCCTCTATACAGCCCTGTGATGGGTACCCTCAGGGGCTAGGACTACATACCAGGCCCATAGGCTATGGCCTTCTTGGGATTCAACTGCTTGGATCGAACAGGGGCTCCAGGTTTTAGCTTGGCCTTTGGGAACTGGGACAGGTAGGTCATGACGGAGTGCTCATCCACATTGGGGTCCACGATCTCCTCAGGGGCAATTACCTGCCATGGGGAAGGTGAGAAGTCACCACCAAGACAGCCCCCCACCCTACAAGATCCCAGCTCCTCCCCCTCTGCTGCTGGTCATGTCTCCCCCAAGAGAGTTAGAACTCTCACCCTGACTCTGCAGCTCTTTCCCAAGGGCCTCTCCTACCAGCTAATCCACTACCCATTTGTACTCATCCTGACCTTGATGCCAGCCTCTCCCCCCATGCCCTCTTTTTGCTCCCCCACACTCATACCTGTGGCACCCCTAGCCAGTCATCAGCCTGTTGCATGGCCTCTCGGGCATTCTCCACTGGCTGGTTGGGATCCCACGCCTCCCAGTTGGGACACAGGCCTGAGAAGGGGGAAGGATCGGTGAATTAGAGTTGGCAGAGACTTTAGACAGCATCTAATGCAGGTCTCTTATTTTACAGATGCAGAAGTTGAGATGAGCTGGGATATAACCAGCTATACAGAATCCAGGACAGTTGCTTACCCAGAAAAGCTGAAGAGACCTCCTTCCCCCTTCCCCAAGACATTTCTACCTAAACAGACTCCTGCAGAGACCCTGAGGATGCCCCCACCCAAAGATGCACAGTCAAGATTGAAGCCGACAGGGGAAGCTCTGACTTAGGCCAACAATGAGTTCTTTCTGCCCCCAGGCTGACTCTGCCTGGTACCAGTACTCCTCTTAGGCCAGCCTCCTGCCTGTTCAGGCCCCATACCAGACCCTGGGAAGGAAACCCTAAGAATGCTACCTACCATCCTTAGGATTATCCCCTGACACACTCAAGTTGACCCTAGGGTAAGGCAAGAAAAGGCAGCATTCCAATCCCAGTCACAGCTTCTACTCTGATCCTGAAAACATACCCCATGCCAGCTCAGCTTGTTGCTTTGGATCTCTAAGCACCTAACATACTATCCTTGTATAAGACCATCCCCTCATTTCCTCCCATATGTTCCAAGGAAACTAAGACATTAAAAGGGATAATGGGGGACAAGGGGTCCTCTATTGAAGTCATGAAGAAGTCTTAATTTTTAGCTTGGTGGGACTCCGAGGCATTCCCCAAGGTCTCCCCTAAGAGACAGGGAGCAGAAAGGAAGGTATGAGGGAAGGCCCTAGTCCTAGGCTGGCTGGGAAGGAAAGGGGAAGATTGAGAGTGGGTAGGAGAAGGGGCCAGCCCAAAACGTAGAATCCATGACAAGCCACCGCCGCTGAGCTCACTGAGCTCACTGTTGGCAGGAGCAGCCTCAGGCAGTGGATCAACAGCTGGGAATGTTTCCCGAGGCTGCAGGACTGCCGTCCACTCAGTCCCCGGCCCATTACATACACACACACACACACACACACACACACACACACACAGACTCTCTCTCTCTCTCTCTGTCTCTCTCTCTCTCTCTCTGTCTCTCTCTCTCTTTCTCTCTCTCTCTCTCTCTCTCTCTCTCTCTCTCTCTCTCTCTCTCTCTCTCCATCTCCACTGCTGGCCCCTACCCTAGGTCCTGGGGAATAAGAGATTGATGAAGGATTCTACAAAGGATAGAGGAGCCTCTGGGGACTGCAGCACCAAGATTGACCACTAGGGGACAGCAGGTGCACCATATACTCCCTCCCCGCCAAATATTCCTTGCTTGATTGGGATGGTGGAAGATAAACTTTGCCGACTGCGAACTGGGGAAATTTTGAAACATAAATCCTTAACTTGCCAATGATATTGTCTATTTTCCTAGCTCTTTCTTGGTTTTGATTGTCCCCATCTCTGGTACTCTGCTCAATAGCCTCCTATTATGGGGTAGAAGTACAGTGGTTGGGAGGGACAGGGGGAGTGGTAAAGGGGTTCCAGTCCTAGCTATGTAATATGGAAGAGTCCCTCCCACACCCATCTAGAGGCATTTTTGGAGAGAATAAACTTATACTCTGGCAGGCTTGGGTTTGAATCCTGGCTCTGATACTTTCTCTTCATATGTTTGTTAGCAAGAGGCAACACCATGGTATAGTGGATAAAGTTCTGTCTTGGAGTCAGGGAGACCTAGGTTCAAGTCCTGCCTTTGACATACCCTAGCTGTGTGACTAGGGATGAATCACTTAACCTCCCAACCTACCCACCCCACTGCTGGACCACTCTCTATGACTCAAGGTACAGGCAAGCTGAAAATCTGCATTGCTGAAGGGAGGTTCCACATTGAGAGTTCCCTACACTGATGAAAATAGAGCCTTAGATTTTTTTAAAGTGACTTGGCTAAGTCACTTAAACTCATTCCTCCTCACTCACTCCTTTGCCCTCAGTTACCTCATTCGTATAATGAAATGTTTGGACTAGATGGTCCCTGAGGCCCCCTTCTAGTTCTATATCAGAGATCTAAGACTGGTCACCCCACTATCAAAGGCATTCTGGGACAGAGATCCCACAACCCCCCTTCTTTAATAGCTTCAATGTTTCATCACTCTGGCAGTTAGAAAGAAAATGCTTCCTTGGGTCTAACTTGTGGCCTTGTTGCTATAATCCCTATCCTGTTTCCTTCCATCATCTGCCTGATGTAGACATAAAGGAGAAAGAACACTGATCTAGGACTAGATAGACATGGGTTTAACTAAGTCCCAACTCTGCCGTTTGTGAGCCATGCAATCCACAGGAAAATGGGAAAATTACAACATCTCTAACCTTCAATTTTTCTTCTGTAAAATGGGGATCACCATACCTACTCCATAGAATAGTAAGGAAAGGGAAGTGCTATATAGAGAGACCTACACGAGTCCTGATTATGGAGACCAGTTGGTCAGATCTCATTCCATAATATTAAAGAGCTCCAAGATAAAGGATTCTTATACTTCCCGACCCTTCCCCCGCCCCAAGACATCCAGATTCTGTGTTATCATAGAATGACGGCTTCCTCAAAACCCTCCTCATTGCCACATGAATCCCTTACCAGGGGCACAGTTGTCCACCAGGGCCCCCAGGGCCTTGCCATCCTGCCAGTCTTTGTTGAAGTTGGTGATGGGCAACTGGGGCACCTTATTCTGGATCCAGCCAAGTAACCGCTGCTTGGGAGTCTGTTTGCGAGCATCTTCATCATCCTCATCCTCCCACATGGGCATGGAGATGGAGTAGTGGAGGATCAGGGTCCAGATAAGACCCAGGATCAGCTTCAAGTTCCCATCCACAATGGCCTTGCTGTCTGTGGGGAGAAGTGTCATCAGAGAAGTCATTCCCTCTGCAGCCTTTCCAGAAACCCTGTCTTCCCTCACAGTGCTCATTTATTTCATTGATCAATAACTCATCCAGTATTTATTAAACACCTACTATGTGCCAGGCAATATGCTAGGTGCTGGACATTCTAAGGTAAAGCACAGAATAATCCCCGTTCTCAAAGAGCTTACATTCCATTAGAGGATATAATATGAACATATATGTGGTGTACGTACATATATGTTCATATGTGTATATGCATGTATGTACACAACACACACTGGTCTGATCCATGCATACATATATATGAACACATATGATTGTGTATAGATTACTAATGTAGATCAACACCTTTTCTGAAGCTTACAATCTTAGAGTGTTGCCCTAGAGCATTGAGAGGTTAGGTGACTTGCCCAGGGTCACACAGTCAGTAGTATCAAGGGCGGAACTTGAATCCAAGTCTTTCTGTCTTCAGTGCCAGCTCTCTATCCACTAGGACACTGTCTACATATGTATCTGTGTATTTGTATGTGTGCATACACCCAGAAATGATACAAAATAAATACAAGGTAGTTGAGGAAGGAGGGCTTTAGCAGCTGGGAACATTACGAAAATTAGGAGAGCTTTGTGTGGAAGGGGATGCTTGAACTGACTGAGAGACTGTGGAAGTGAGGAGGAAGTGAATTCTAGACATTGGGGGTGACTCAGGCAAAGGCACAAAGATGAGAAATGGAGACTGTCGGTTTGGTTGGATTGTTGGCTCTGTTCAAGTCTTTAATTCCCCTTGTTCCCCCAGCCCCTAAAAAGGGGCCCAGGGACAGTACCAGCTGTTCCTAGAGATGCTTCAAGAATAGGGACAAATACTTGAGCCAGGGCCCAAATTTGTGGGCAATGGTGTCATTGAGGCAGAGGGTCTGAAACAGCTAGCTGGACTAGGCTGGTCCCTGCCTTGCTCCCCAAAATTCATGAGAGGGGAAGGGTTGAAACTGATTCTAGCTGGGACTAAAATATACCCTGGCTTTGGAGCCAGAGAAGCAGGGAGCGATGAACAAAAAAGAACCGAATTCTCTCATGTTGAAGGCTTGGGGTGGAGGCAAGTACTGAAACCAGTTGAATTTCTTATGTACTAGCTGGGAAGAGGACAAAAGCTTGTGATTTGGGATCATCTTAGCCTCAGAAAGTCCCCTTCATCCAAAGCACCCCCCCCACTTAGTTTTCTGTACAATAAAAAGTTATAACTTCCTTCCTGGATTAGAGAAGCCTAGGTTTGTTCTAATAATCAAATAATCACTGCCCCCCCCACCCCAATCCTATCCAAGGATATCCAAGTGCCAGTAACAACTGGACACTGTTTCCCTGAAGCCCAGCTTGTTCATGAAGGCAGACATAGGCCAGAAACCTGTCAGCTTCATGAGGAATGTTTTATTGGGGGGGGGGGCTGGGGGAGGGGTAGCCAAGACTGTTTACAGCAATTACTGGGGGCAGAGGGGGACATGGATAGGAAATAACACTGAGACTTTTTCTGAATAACCCCCAATTTTCTACCTCCTTTCTTTTCCCGAGTAGGAATCAGTTGTGGCAAATAAGGAAGACTGGGGGTGCTAAAGAGCTGGATGGACCCCTCCCCTTCCTTCCCTATCCTTGGAAAAAACTGTGGGAGGCCTGGGGACACCCCCCCCCCACCAATGCTCTGGAGGAGAGGCCCAGAGAAAGTTCGAACTCTCTTTGGCTGTCTCTCTGGTCTCATCTCCTCACCTTCCCCCAACCCTCCACATACTCCTTTCACTGATTCATCCTTCCTTCCCCATCAGTTCCCCTCCCCCCACCCTTTTCCCCTGGCCCTCGGACTCTACAGCACAATAGTCTGGCAGCCCTTGGATTCCATGACACACTCACTCCCCCAGCCTGTTCTCACTCTCTCCTCTCTCTCATACAACAGACACAAACACACGTACAAGTGTTGCAGAAACTCACACTTCTGACACCCTTTTTTTGGGGGGGCGGGTAGGAACCCTTAGAATCTCATACAAACCAGCCAACATTTCCCTTCAAATGCCAGTGTTTGCACACATAAAAATAGAGTGAGAAGGGGAGGGGGAAGCCCCCTGGGGGGAAGGAGATGTTATAGCTGGGGCTAGGGGCCGAGATGGGTCCTGGTTGCTGGGAAGGAAACTTGTCTCCCCCAGCAACCGGCACCAGTCCAGACATTGAAGTTAGCCATGGGCTAGGGAGACGGCTGGGGGCAGGGAACAGATTCTTCTTGATTGTTCCCAATCTCCCTCTCGACCTGGCTCCTACGCTCAGACCTCTCCCAAACATCCACTTCCCATAAAACTCAGATAACTTCCATCAACAAATGGCCCCCTTTCTTCTCTGTCTCAGCCTCCTTTGAGATCTCAGCCCCACCCACCCCCAACAGCAAGAGAGAAGGGGAAAGGATGAACTGAGGGAGGTATTGGGACAGCTGCCACTCCCTCACATCCCCCCTCTCTGCTCCCTCTTCCCACCCCCACCCCCCCAGCTGTTGGCTCTGAGAGAAGGAATGGCAACTGGGGAACAGCTGAGAGACAAGGTTGGCTCACTGGACTCTTTGTTCACAGGTCCTGGGGGAGGGGGGACGGAGGTGAAGGCAGGAAGGGGACAACATCACCTTTAGCCTAGCCTAAAATCCCTCTACACCCTTCCTCCCCTTCAAGGTATCCTAGGCCTGGGGCAGTCTGGCTCCAAATCTCCCTCGCCCAGGAACTACAGGATCTGTGCCTGGATAAGAGTACCAGGGAAGAAAGAGGGAGACTTCCTGGGCCTTCACTCCCTCAAAGACATAGGATAAGGGAAAAACCAGAGAATTCTAGTTTTAGATACCCAGGCAGAGACATTTTGGGTCAGCGGTGCCAACAGGAAAAAGCTGAGTCAGGCCCCTACCCTGGTGTTAGGGTCTCCCCCCCACACTCAAATGGGCAGAAAAGAGGTTGACAAGAGTTGGCAGGATAGCACCAGAGGGCAGAAAGTCAACTCTTCACATCTGTTCACAGCTGGGCAGACCCCTTGATTGTCAATGGTTCTCTGCCCTCCCTCCCTCCTAACCCCTGCAGCCGCATTGCTGACAGCTTATCTCATAGATGTGTGAGAGCCACTTGGCCCAGACAGTGAACAGCTCTCCTTCCCCACAGGAAGCAAGAATTCTCTGTCTTGATCCTTCTCTCCTCCCCGCTGCCCAAATCAACTCCTCCTTTTTGCTCTAACACCAGCTCATCCCCTTCCCAGTCTTCTGTGAGCTCCCTCCACTTGGGTTAGGCTCAGTCTGTGAGGTCTGGGAGGTTGTTTGGACTGAAAACTTTTTGTGGAGATGTCGAGAGAGATGAGGTCAGGGAGGATGAGGCCCCCGGATGGGGGTTGGAGGTAGTGGATGAGTCTGAGAGTTTTGTGAATAATTTCTATCTCCAGACAAACACAGTATGAGTTTCGGAAGAACAGGACCCTTCCCACTAGTAAGCTCTGCTCGGCTATTGTACATGCCCCTAACCCCATCATCTGCTTTCAGCCTACTCACTGAGGCTTCACACTGTTCTTCAATTAATCCCACTCCTCAGATTAAACCAGGTCAGGTATTTTTGAGGTGGTTCCTTCTATCCCCCAGAACCCCACTTGATCCAGACTCTGCTGGTCTTCTCTGCATCCCCCACCCACCCATAAGCTTTCAGTTCGCCATATCCCTTGACTCAGTGGCATCCCTCTTCCTCCTCCACCCCCACCCTCACCCCTGCTCCAATATGGCCTGTCCTTCTGGAAAGCTCAGAGACATCTGCTGTGTCACAACCAGGCCATGCTATTTCCAGTCTGGGGCAGGCAGTGGGGGTGGGGTAGGGGGACGTCGGTCATTGGGGAAGGAGCTCGTGAAGTCGAGGGAGGGGACTGGACAGGACAAGGGGCCCCATGCTGACCTCAGCTGCTAATTCAGGCAGGCCCAGTGTTAGTAGTGGCTCAGGGTAGGATACGGGGCCCAACAGACATCGGGATTAAGTGGGAATGTCTCTCCTTACCTCCCACTACGAAGGATTCGCCCTTTCAGGCCCCCAGCTACCCCTATCTCTGGGGTGGAGACCCCATCGTACACTACTATCCTCCATATACATAAACACTCCAGGCTCCATGGAATTGTGGAGGGCACCCTTACGGTGGGGGTCCTTATTTTCAGCTAATAGAGACATATGTCCTTTTTCAAACAGCCTGATCATATGGTATGAGAGTCCTCCATAACCCTACTCTTGCTCAGATCACATCCACAGCTCCCTAGTTCTGCCACTGCCCTTCCTTCCTCTCTCCCTCCCCTTTCCCTTCCCCCACACAGCCCTTTCCTGATAGAAACCAGGAGAGGAGAATTCTACTTTCTCTGAGCTCCTCTAAGTTCCAGGCAGATGTTACTGGTTCTCTCCCCCCACCACACACACACCCCCACACTTCCAGCTGTGATTCTTTTGCCTCAACCCTCCTCACACACAACTTCAGGACTTGGTATGCTCGACATTTATACTCCCTCTTCTGTTGTACATGGGGACTCTTCCCTTGTTCCCCGCCCTTGGCTTGGCCAGTAGGAAAGAGGAATGGATTTGATACGAAGACTCTTTTTGGGTAGGTAGAGGAAGGGTAGGGACAGGCAGGGGTTAATGTTTCCTATGCTCACTCAGTGCCTTTTTAGGTTTCAAAGGCTGGGTCCTACCCCTCTTCCCCCCCTCCCTGGAAAGGCCCCCAGGGGCTGGGCCCAGCTGCCAGGCACATGCCTAGCATGGGGGACAAGAGGAGGGAGAAGATGTCATTGCTTTCTTCCGTACCACAGGGCTACCCCAGCCCCCAACACCTTCACCTCACTTAAAAGGACCTCTTGGGAGCAACCTCACCATCGTGTCACAGATCACTCCTCACAAGGGCAGGCCAACCCGGGGAGTGGCTAATATTCTGCCTCCTGGCCTCCCCTACACCCTACACTCAAACTTAACTGTTTTAGTCATCACACAAAAAAAAAAAACCCCGAAATCCGAAGAGAGGGACAGGTGCTTTTGGGGTGACTTAATTTCCAGAAGGGGAAACAGAGGAGCAAAAAAGAACTCAGAACTGTTGGATCTGTTAGCAAGAGTCTGGCATGGAAGGCAGAGGGCTTTGAAGGGAGAAGGGGATGCAGGTGCCAAGCTGGGTGTGTCGGGAATAGGAGGGAGAAAGGGAGAGGGAGGGGTGAGGCACATGTTGGTGTCTAGCTAAGGGGTGTGTGTCTGTGACTGAAGGACCTTTGGGCTAGTGTGAGTAGGAGTGTGTCAGATATTGGTGCAAGTGACTTTCTCTGTCCTTCCTCCCCACTCCCCACTAGGGCTCCCCTACTATCCCGCCCTACCCCAAACCCCAGGGGCTCTCCCAATAGCCAGTCGGTTCAAACCCAGCAGGTTCCAGCCCAGAAGGCTCCTCCCCCAGGCTCTTTCCACCGGCCAATGGAGAGTCCTAAGGTCCCCTTTCTCGCTTTCCGCGCGTGGACATCACCCCAGCACTACGGTCTGGGGAAGGTTCTGCCCCCGCCCTCGAGCCGTCCCACCCCTGCGTGGGCACAGCTGCCCAGGCCCCTTCTTTCCCTACGCCACCCCATCCCGTCCCATCCCGTCCCGTCCCGACCAGTCCCTCCCCAGGTACTGACCGATGGACACGAGCTTGATGTGCTCGCGCTCCAAGAATTCGAGAGCCACGGACACGTTTTCGAGCTTCATCTGGCGAAAGTTGGGCCGCGGGTGGAACTTGCGGTACATGCGCTTCTGGCTCAGCACCTCCAGCAGAGCGATGAGGCGCAGGCCATCGCTCAGGTCCCTCTGCAGGTCCCCCAGGCGCTTGCCCACACACTTTAAATGCTCGTTACACCAGCGGGTGAAGGTGTTTTGCTGGATCTTCTTCCACGGCGCGTCCTCGGCCAGGTCCTTCTCCGTGGACGGCATCTCCTCCATCTCCTCGCCGAGGCCCTCGGGGTAGTTACTGTTGTTCATCGTGATCGCTGCGGGTCGGGCGAAGTCCGGAGAAGGGGCTAAGACAAACTGTCGGGAGTCCCGAGCCTGGGTCCAGAGGACAGGGCTAGGGGCGGCGGAGGTGTAGCGCCTTCAGATCCCCGTGGATGGGGTCCGGAGCCGGCTCGGCGGGGCGGGGGTGGCCGGAGCCCGGGGCTGGGCTAGAGGGCAGTGTCCGCTGCTGGCTCTGGCTAGCGGTCCTGGGAGCTCCTGACTCCTCTTCACTTATCAAACTTCTGTCGCTATCTGGAGCTTGGTCGCTCAATCTCTCGTCCTCAGCCTCAGGCTCGGGCTCTCCTTTCCTCCTCTTCCACGCCTGCCTCTCGCTGAGCCTGGGTCTCTCTCTCCCTTTGGGGGGGGCGGAGCGGTGCTGGGGAAATGCGGGGCCGGACCGAGGGCGGGGGGTTTAAGAAGCCCCTGGGCCGCGGGGGGGGGCCCCCTCCCCAGGCTCACGTCAGAGCGCCGGCCTCCCAGGAATGCCGGCCGGCGGGGCTGGCCTGCGGGGGGTGGGGGTAGGGGCGGGGAGGGGGATCAGAGAAGGCCCCGCCTACCCCCTCAGAAGCCTGGAGGATCTGAAGGCAAGGGGAACCGGAGAGGGGTCTTCCCCAAGTCCCTCCTACTCTCATACCAATCTGATTTCCCCTCCCCACCCCCAGCCAGAGGAACAAAGGTTTGTCATTAGGACACTGCTCCCCAAATCTGCTCCTCTGCCAAGGTCAGAGATGGGGGAGAATAAGCAAAATGAAGGGTATCGTAGGGCCTTCTCCCCCCCTTCTGGTTCTCCTCTCTTTCCTCCCCCCCCCCATATCTGAGCTGAGTCACAGGTGGTGATGAAGTCTTAGATAGATGGGGAAGAAGAAACAGAGGTGACTAAGACGTAGAGACAGATTGGGGAAACTGAGGTCTAGTGGAGGGGTTGGAATTGGGAACAGAAGTCTAATATTGCTAGGGGTCTCTGGACAAGTTGGTGGTTGAGCTTGTAAGTCAGAGTCAGAGCCCTGTGGGGTAGGAGGAGTGTATTTGGGTAGGGGGGAGGAAACCGGATAATAACATGGAAACAGAGGCAAGGGGATTATCTGGCCATGAAGAGAAGGCTTTCCGAAGAACTGCCTTCCTCTGTTACTCTGGGGTTGAATCACAGAGGCCTCCTTTTGGGTTAGAATGGGTTTCTCCTTGGTGATTGGAGCTAGGGTAGTTGCCCTGCATTCCACCCCCCTCCCCATTTAGTGTCATCAACCCACTTAGGATCATCCTCTCAGAAATGGGTGAGGAGAAAGTTCTGATGCTGGGTCATGAGTCATGTCTCTCCAATCCCCATCCCCCCAGACCCCAGAGTTTGACTCAGACAGCATCTCCAGGGACAAGAGTCAGGACAGACCTCCCCCTCAGTGGTGGGGAACCCCCCAGCCCCATTCATTGTGTCCATCCTTGGCCAGAAAGGAGGACTGTCTGGCCAGCCAGCCAGGGAGATCCCTGTTGGCATTGTCCAAAGGGGAACGTGAGCTGAGGTTGTGGGAAGGCTGGTAGAGATAGGGTGGAAGTAGTCAGAGGGAAGCTCTGGAGAGGGGAGAGCAATGGGACTGACCCTCCCCAGTGGAGCTGAGGGGGATGAGTTGGGGGGACTAATACTAGGGAAATCCCTGGCTCTTCCAGGAATGGACGATGGCCCAAATGGTTGACAAATTTCGGGAAACTGAGGAACAGAGCAGGTAATGGTCTGCCTTAGGTCCCAGAGAGAAACAGACATGACTTGATCTAGGCTCAGATGTGTGCTTGCTACCTGACTTTCTTAACAGTTCTGCAACCAGTTAGTTTCAGAATAGTTAGAGTAGGGCATCTGGAGGAAATTAGCTGCACCCCAACCTCTCCATAAGAGACAAATGGGAAGGCCTCAGACTAGGCAGCTCCCTGACTCAGTCGATGTTGCCATCTTCCAGAATGGTATCGCTAAGGAGACTTTTGGAATGTTTTGGGGGCCCTTGTAGTGAGTGACTCACCAAGTTCTGTGAGGAGGAGGGTTATGGGGCACTTAGATGGCTTTTTCCCCAGGGATGAAATGAGGGCAGTTCTCATTAGGGACATTGATGGGGAAGTGCTGTTATTTTTTTGGTGGGGGGGGATTTATAGCAGGGATATATGCTCCCCTCCCCTAAGAGACTGTTCTGGAATTTAAGTAGGAAAAGGAGCACAAAGCATCAGGGATAGAGAGGTAGTGGTAGCCCTGGCTAGTGACTGGGGTAGGGTGGGGTGGGGGGGGGGGAGGGCAGCTCTGGGGGCCCTGATAGTGACAAGCTGGAATATAAATAGCCCTCTGCTCCAGGGCTCATGTTCTGTCTGCTGGCTATGACGTGATACTAAGGAATTCCACTGTCCTGGTTGCAGCTTACCTCCCTCCCCTTACTCCCCACTCACTCAATCTCCCTCTCCACCAAGCTATTAACATCCCACTGACAAAGCCATTTCATGGTAATCACTACTGCCCATTACTTGAGCTTAAGAAACCCATGAAGAGCTCCCTAAATCCTGGGTGCATATGGATTTGTTTCCCTTGGACAAAACGAGTTAGGAGGGAAAGAAGCTGGAGGAGTATTCTTAAAACCTTTTCTAAAAAAAAAGATATGGAAAACATGATCTTTGATTCCATCACACCCATAGGGGCCCATTCCATAAAACTGAAATTTGAGGGTGGGGAACTGGGAAAGAACACCCTTGTTCTGGATTCCTAAGCCTTAGTCATGAGGACAGCTTGGCACACTGGTACACTGAGCACTGCCTTGAGTCAGAGGACCTGGGTTCAAATCCTCAAATCCTGCCTCTGATACTTACTGCCTACGTGACCTTGGACAAGTCACTTAATCAACACGGGACTCAGTTTCTTCATCTACAAAATAGGCTTCTCAGGTCCCTTCCAGCTCTAAGTCTATGCGCTCACGATCTTTGAATCTGAGGTAGGGTTGCATTGAGGGATTTCATGTCATTAGGACTTAAGATACTTACCCATCCCTATGCTGACCCACTAGCACTAGTGGGCCAGTAGTTGTGGTTCCTGGCTCCCCTTGGGGAAAATGCCAATCAATCATGTGTAATTAAGGGAAACCCTTTAAATCCAAGAACAGTACCCAGGGAAGAGGATAGGGCCCACAAAGAGATGGCCCCCCTTTACTACCTCATCCCCAAACCGCTGAGTGTACAGGGGAGTGAATGGGGCAGAGGAGGGAACGGTGCCAGTAGATGTTTCCCGTCACATCTCCATTGCCCTCCCCCTCCCTCAGTGCAACCTGAGCCTGCTGCTCTCCAGGATAAATTGGGTCCTGACTCAGGGCCCCACTAGTCAGCTTGACCCAGCAGGGACGGTGACTCAGCCCTCAATATAGTCCATGAGCCGTGGCCCTGGGACGGGCAGCAACATGGGGCTGGAACAGACCGTGCACAATGCTTATCTTTGTCTTGCCAAATTGCCCCCTCCCATTCCTTCACTCCTTCCCCACCCCACCCCCGCCTCCTGGCAAAGGAGTTAGTCTATCCTCTTCCCCTGAGCCATATGGGGGCTCCTCAGGAGGTTTGCAGGGGGGTTTCATCAGCCAAGTATTTGGGGCTACAAGCTGCTTATAACCCCCTGACTCACCACCTGCTGACCTGTCCCTGTAGACCTAAGCTGCCCAATCTAGCTCCTGACCCCACTTCTCCTACAGAGTGGCCTGCCAGTCACCTACATTAATCATACTTCTTTTCCATTTGAGCTGAATTGGGGTCCCATGTACCAAGGATCCTATTTTCTAAGGACAGAGGGATATGTCCCTCTATCCCCTATAATAATTTCAGGCAAATTGGGCATGTGACTGGCACCAGAGATGGTTCTTAGGGTAGATTAGGGCTCTGGCCCTATTCCTCTTAACTCCAATGTCTTAGAGATCCAACCAGGTGTATTGTGGCAAGTTGTGCTTTCCTCATAACTAAGCTCCAGCTCCCTTAAGGGGGTGACCGAACTCATCTGCCTGCCGACTGCCTCCTTGCTTTCCTGCTCCCCCTGTCAATCTAGGGTCCAACCTCCACTTACCTAAATCAGAACCCAAGCACTTTTTCCTTAGACATGAATAATTTGTGGCTTCCCTCATTTCTACCCTCACTGTGCTCTTCACCCCCTCCATAGCAGCTAAACCGCCAACATTGCAGGATGCCCTTTTCTCTTCGTTCCCCTCTCCCTAGAGGTGTGCCATAGCAAACTGAGTAACTTATAAGCACACCAAAAAAAGACTCAGGGACACTGGGTTAGTCAAACTAAGGGTTCAGATGGCTATCCAATCCCCAAGTGAGGACGTAGGATTCCAAGACATGGCAGAGGATTTTACATTGTATAGGGAAGATTCTCCCAAAGGAAAAAAACCCTAGATTCCGAAGAAAGGTGTCATCTGAGAAAACTTGAAAGGAAGAGCCATCTCCCTTCTAGTTCAAGGATCTATCAAAGAGTGAGATGAAAGCCCATCATGCCCAAACTGTGTGATCACTAGTCAGACCCTTCACCTTCAGCCAGCCTTAACCTTGGGTTCCAGCTCAGCATTTAGATCAGCTTTGCTACAGCTTCAAGTATTACCCAGGCTATGTGTATCTTCCTGGGATTTTTATTATGTATAATGCTCTCTAGCCAGTCTCCCAGTGCATCCTGGGCTATCTCCAGTCACCCTGGTGAATATCTGGTCACTGGGCCCAGATGGCTCTGGAGGAGAAAGTGAGGCTGGTGACCTTGCTCAGCCCTCCCTCACTCAAATCAAAGTTAACTGCGAGTCATGTCATCATTTCCCTGATGCCATGGTCCTCTTCGAGAAAGGAGGACAAACACAACAATAACAACAGGGAGGTGCCCCTCTGCCCTGAAATGGAAGAGAAGAGGATGGCATCAGGTGGGGAGTGGGCAATTCGAGAGCAGGCCAGCTATGTTACCCCCAGTACAGCTCTGTCTCAAGGAGTAGGAGGAGCACTTGCCCTAATTTGTGCAGTTATCAAAATAGAGAGTGAAACTTCCAAATTGATAATGATTTCAGCCCTGCCCTCAGGATTGTTGTGATGCGGCCCTCATCTGGTCCTGGTACTATTCTACGCTGCACAGCACTCTAGAAAAACCTCCTGTCTCCAAATGTTCTTGCTAACTCCCTTTATTTTCTCTCCGTCCACAGGGAACAACAAAACAGACAAAGTTGACACTCTATGCTGTATCTTGCACACAACGAGTGATCAACAAATATCTGCTGAATGTGCTCAACTCAACTTCTGGTGTATTTGTTCCCAAACAGCTATAAAAAATGAAATGGTTCGAGAAGTGGAGTCCAGACAGTGGGCCTGAGGAAACAATGCATCTTGGGGTCCCAGACTGCTGTGAGACAGGAGACCAAGGGTGAACTGGCTTGGCTGTCATGTGAGGTGGAGTGAGCAAATAAGGAATCACAAACTCTCATGTAATTGAGCTGATATTTAGTTACAAGGAGCCCAGGTTCTTGTGGGAGGCAGAAGAATGGTGACAGGAACTCCCCGTGGGCCTTTCTGAGCTGGGTAGACTAAGCTTGCAAAGATGGGACCACCAGGAGATGGGGTTAATGGGTAGGAATGGCGTTCTGGCCCAGTCTGTCCTGCTGGGGGGTGATGGAAACTATAGGTCGGCCATACCAGATGGCTTAGACCTCTTTCACTCTGTGAGGCAGATCTCCGTCTCCGGCTGCCTCATACTGGGTAACACGTAGAGAGCCACCGCAGCAATGGCCAGGAAAACCAAGGGCTTCCACATCCCAAACAAGTTCTGTAGGGACCAAAAACAACAAGGAGTTAGCAGCCACCAGGGCCCTTTCCTTGGCAGGCCACACAAATCCTTCCTTAATGACTTGCAACCCTTGCTGCAGACAGACCCCTATTCTTCGAGCCTCTGCCAGAGCTAGAGAGGGCCCTGGAGGTAACTGTGGATCAGCTCCTCCTACCTTCCCCCTCCCCAATGAACAAGTTGGGGTAACTTAGCCTGGACACTGACAGCTTCTGTGTCCAGATCTGCCTCTGACATAGCTCCTTCAATCACTTCCCTTAAGTCACAACCCCTTCAGTTTTTAACTCTGTCAAATAGGGAAGATAACATAAAATGACCTTGAAGGTTTGGACAAGCAAGTCCAGATGTGGGGATGGGGGGAGGAGGGTAAGAGAGAGGGAAACTTTAAGAAGTGACATCTTTCACTTGTGACCCTGGGCACAAGAAGCCCAAAGCAGCAGGTTGGTGTGATGAGAGGAGTGCCGGGCTTTAAATTCCACCTGTCTGTGGGCTGTATGACCACAGGCACGTCATGATCTTTCTGAGCCTCCGGCTGTCTCATCTGTAAAATTGGAGTAACACCCGAGGGTATCTACTTCGGTGAGAATCAAATGAGAGAATGCACGTAAATCATTTTACAAACCTTAGAAAGCAATTGAAATGTCAAGTCTGTTTTTGAACCGTACCTGTGATTTCCCCAGGACAGAGTGCTCTTGGGGAGAAACTTCCTCTCCCCAGACAGTGTGGTCTTGGCTATGCAGCCTGGGGCACTGGGGGTTAAGTGATTTGTCTGGGGTCACACGAATCTCATGTAGAGGCGGGCAACACCTGAACCCAACTCTTCCTGACTCTGAGGCCAGCTCTCTATTGTGTCACTCTGCCTTTCCATCCTGATCGTTATTAATATCAACATTCTTTGGGGATTGCATGTGGCTTGGAATCATGGAATGGTCCCCTAAGAATTAAAACTGTGGATTGCTTCTGCAGAAGTACCACAGAGGATGCCGCCGCAGGCATCCGACTGAGAAGGAAGATCTGCTCCTCACAGAGCCAGCCCATATGCCCCACTAGAACCAGCGATCGGCACGAGGGCCCCCAGCAGGTGCAGGACTGACAGCAAAGTGTGGGTGAGGGTCCCAAAGGTAAGATGTGGATGAGTTGCAATCTGAATTGTTGAATCAAGTCCCCAGATTGATGAGATCCCAGATCTATCAAAGTCATCCATATTACTATGACTGTAGTGATCTCTTGATTATTTGAGGAGTGGCCAAAGGCGACAGAAGGTGGCCGTGGGAGACAGGACCTAGAGTGCATCCTTTCTTAATACCAGCCTACATTCGTGCTTTACAGTTGACAAGGCACTCACATACATTGCCATATTTGATCCTTACCATAACGCTCGGAAGTAGGTATTATTATCCCTTCCTTTCAGATGATAAAACTGAGTGGTTAAGTGATGTGCCCAAGGGCACACAGCTAATAAATGGCCTAAGTAAGATTAGAGTCCAGATTTTCTGTTCACTTGTCCTAACACTGCCTCTTCTCCCCCATATCCCCCACCCCTGCCCCAGGGTGCTTCCATCCAGACCATCAGCCACAGATTCCTTCTGAAATTGTGAATCAGTGAGTCTGAGAGGCTGCTGAATAGTTAGTAAGAGTGGACAGAGGCTGAAAGATCTGGGTCAGGATCCAGGAGAAGACCCAGGAAACAGAGGAAGATTTAGGGCAGGGTCAGCAAACTCTAGAGTTCTGAAAGTCACATAATGGAGTTAAGCCTTTAGCTGTCACTAGCAGACCTAAAGCAAAGACCGGGAGGAAGCCAAAAAGGTGGGGTAGGGGTGGAGGACAGGAGGAGAGGAAGAGAGTCAGAATAAGGATGGAAAAGAAAATGTCCACATATGGTGAAGAACATCGCCAGTTGCTGTAGGTTCTGTTTGGTCCCTTGCCTGACCTTGATTTAGTGAAATATAAAAATAAATAGAATGGGTGAGGCTTTTGTTACTATTTTATGGGGTGAAAACAGGCCAGGAGAAAGAGGGGTTTAAGGTCCTCAGTGAGGCCAACGAGAACTAGAGTCTGGCTTCTCCTGTCTGTGGCCCCATCCCCACACAGTTGTGCATCCTGCAGAGAGTTCCAGTTACATGGGCCATGTCCCAGTAAGGGAAGCCCAGAGCACTTCTCTCTAGCCTGGATCCCTGGGGAAATGGACAGCTCTGGCTGGTGGAAGTCTTTCACCAAATTAATCTCCACTCCAGCAAATCTTGTCTTTGAAACCAATTATAAGAAACCTTGTATGGAGAGGAGGTAAATGGGAAATCTAGCACATGTGTGTGTGTGTGTGTGTGTGTGTGTGTGTGAGTGAGTGAGTGAAATGTCTCTAACTGAAACATTTTTAGGAGAAAATGAAAGATGAAGCTGTGATGCCACCACTCCCCTGAAGGAGCTATGAAAACTGCCCTAATCTGAGCCTTTCAAGGCCTTCAACCCTAGGCCCCCTACCAGGGAGCTAAGAGGCCTATGCAGACTTCGTGTCTCTGTGGCAGCAGTAGGGAGGTCTACAGGGCTAACCATGGCCAGAGTCCAAGTGCTCTTGTGGACCCAGGCAGTAGCTTCAGAGAACTCAGTGGGCAGCTCTGGGTTCAATGGTGGTAGGAAAAGATGGTTAAACAAAATCAGCAACTGTACTGGGCTTAAAAAAATCTTTTCCATTGGAGGACCATGAGCTCTCTGTTGACAGGTACACACCCATTCCTCTTGGGGTTTAGAGAAAGAGGTTCAAAGATGAACAGAATCTTTGCTGGCAGTTCCAGGAGCAGCCAGGACTAGGGCCCAGGTGTTAATGCTCAGTCCTGGGCATCATGCAGAAGGAAGGGGTAAGAGTGCAGCAGCCAGCAGAAGCTGAGAGGGAGGAAGGGAGGAGGAGGGAGTCATCAGGACCACCTGCACCTCCCCTCTGGCACCCAGATGCTGAAGAAGCAATACGAGTACCTGTGTTAGGATGAGGTCTCAGCCCACCAGCACCAGAGCAGAGCCGATATGACCACCAGGCCTACGCGAGGCAGGGAGAAGAGGGGGGGGTCAGGGTCAGGGGGTGGCTGCGACATGTCAGGTGAGAACAGAAGCACAGGGGACATATGAAGGGGGTGAGAGGAAGGCAAAAGACACGCAAACAAATGAAGCCAACAGGTAGTGAAGATGGCAGAACAGAGGGAAGAGAGGAAGGAAAGAAATCACGACGTTAAAGAGCAGGTGAGCGGCACCTCTGCTGCGGGGCAGGGGGTTGGGGGGGGCTCGACTCTCCCCACCTGTGGCTGGAAGCAGTGGGGGGGCAAAGCTACAGGGGCTGAGCCAAGAGCCTCCAGCCAGGAGAGGAGGTGTTATCCTGGCCCAGCACATGTCCCTCCGGCGTTCCTTGAGCTGTTGGCACCCCCTGGAGGGAAGGGGCCTGAAGAGGCCCCCCTCTGCCTTGCCATCACAGGCTCCCAGCCTTCCCTTCCCTATGGCTGCAGGGCTCCAGCTCAGGTAGAACCTTAAAGTTCTCTCTTCATGAGAAACCTAGGGCCACATGCCTGCCTCCCAAATGAAGCCCAGTTTCTGTCACAGGAGGACAATGGATCATTCCTCTAAGGGACACCAGCATTTTTTCAGAAGGATTTACTGAAGAACAGTTTTCTCTTTCACCAATCCTTCCCTCCCCCAGCCTCATTTTAAAAACTGCTATCACTAGAGGAGAAGGGAAACAGGGGGAGGGGGAGAAAGACAAGGAAAGGGAAAGACCAAGATTCCCTGAATTGGGTCCAAAATAATTCCAGTCTAGAAGGCCTGCAGTCACCCTAGAGGGGCCACAAGGTGGGTCAGTTCTGGGTCCTATTTAGAGGCTGGTCTAGTCCAATATGAAACATCTGGATGACTGTTATCCGGGGAGAGAAGCCAGGAAGTTCTGCAGCCTATAGATCTACTTACTGGGTGCCATCAGAAAATAACATCTCCTAGGGAATAGTAATTGAGCACAGCACCCTGCTGCTTAACTCCAATGAGCAAATATACGTCAGGGAAGGCAGCATCCTGCCCAGGCCATTAGGGCAGTGCTCGTGGCGCACATCCCAGGATCCCTTTCAAACACAGGACTCCACAGACCCTGTCTTTGGTTTCTTAGGGGGAATATGGTTTGGGGGTTGCTGCCCTGCTCTAGGGCAAGCCTTCTTCTCTTCCTGGTGCTTGCCTACCCTCGGCTCAGGCTTACAGACTGGTCCTTGGGCCGTTTCTTCTTCCTCACTCTCCCTCTGTCAGGTTCCCCACTGCATATTGAGGTGCCCTGCCCTGGAGAGGACAGCCCGCCTCCTTCTGCCCACCAGCCCAGGCTGCAGTTACCTTTTTGCTCTCAGAGATCTTGATGGGGGTGCCCTCCTTGGGCTCTGGCTTGGAGAGCTCTTCGTCCTGCCCGAGGTCCTGCACATCAATCTGCTCTAGCGATTCCTCCTCAAAGTCGCCTAGCTGGTCCCACACGTCATCTGGCCCTTCTTCCACAAAATCTACATGCTTTACCACAGGCTTTGGCACACATTCTATCTGCGTTTCTGGCTCCAGTTCTGGCTCCTCTGGTTCTGGCTCTGGCTCTGGCTCTGGCTCTGGCTCAGGCTCTGGCTGTGGCTCTGGCTCTGGCTCTGGCTCCTGCTCCAGCTCTAGCTCAGGCTCTTCCTCCTCCATCATCTCTTGGAGCAGCAACTCTTCCTCCTCCAGGGTCTCACACAGCTCCTCCTCAGGCTCCTCTCTCTCCAGTTTACTTGGGCTGGCCTGGTAGTACAGGACCACCTCCAGCTCCTGACTCTGTGGGGAGGAAGGGAAGAAGGTGATCATGGTCTTACTAGGGAAGCTTCCTACACACACTCCCTGAGCCCTCCCAAGAAAACCATGCTTTTTAAGAGTGTTGGACCATACGGACACTGGCAAAGCACTGTATGACAGCCTCCACAGTTGGCCTTCTTGGGTTCTACTCACTGAAGAAAGCCAAAGCTCCTAAACACAGCTAACTTGGACTGCCATTCTCTTGCCCTGGTGGACACCAGACACAAAGCACCCTGGTCTCCCCTTCAATGCTTCCCCTCCCAAACCCCATTTCTCCCAATGGAACTCCAATTTCAGCCAACTCTCTCTCATCAGTTGGTTTAATTATTTGAAAGAAATGACCCCCATCTGCTGCAGTGCCTCTTTGCATCTCTAGATTTATTTGCTCCAGAGTAGAGACTCCAGGTTCCAGAATGTGCAGCTGGGCCCTTTGAGACCAAACCATATAACATGGCATCCGTAGCCCTTCCAGACAGAATCTGAGGGGACTTGGACATAGCCATCTCCTGCCAATCTTCCCATGGCTAGCCCAGCAAGCAGGGATTCTTCACCTGAATTCTGTGACCTTGTTTTAAAAAGTGATATTCTGGTACCTAGATTTTCTTTTATTTGGTTAAACTTCTAATTCTATGCATTTTATTTTGTGTTTTCAAGAACACTGAGGTTGTGAGAAGGGGCCCATGACTCCCTCGAGGTCACTGCTTCAGGATCCTCCTCCAGGGAGCTCCCTGAGAGTAGTGCCCTCCAGGGAGGTGTGTCTGATGTGCCCACCACTTCCTGGCCCACTGGGCTCTGCTCCTTGGGTGCTGCTCACCTGACTGCCAGTCTTGCAGATGGCCTTGCCAGCTTTGATGCCCGGATTGTCTGTGGCTTTGCCGACATTTTTGGTGCTACTCTTGCACCAGTCCATGTTGTCCTTTGGCACAGAGGCCTTCTGAGCCTTGAGCTGCCAAAGCTCCTCTTGGCAGCACTGGAGCTGGCACTCCAGTTGTTCCTGCACGGTGAGAAGCCGGCTCTGCTCATCGATGCTGGCCTGGTACTGAAGCTGCAGCTCCCGGAGCTTGCACTGGAGCTCTTTGTACTGTAGATTGGGAGGAGGGGGTCAGTCAGACAAAAAGGAACTTGGCCCCTGGGCCTGGCCCCTCCCCTGGCACCACTACTGGAGAGGCTGGGCTGCATTCACTGCACACACTGTGTATGTCTCAAGGAGGGGCAGACAAGAGAGAAAATGTTAGAAGGAACAGAAAATAAGTCTCTAAATTGACCTGTAAATAGCTATTGACACAAGGCATTCAATGATTTAGACTCAGTGAGTGATTTTTTTGAAATACTGTTTTTAGTTTACATAATAATAGCTAGGGGCAGCTAGGAGGTGCGGTGGATATAGCATTGGCCTTGGAGTCAGGAAGACCTCAGTTCAAATCTGGTCTCTTACTAGCTGTGTGGCTTAAGTCACCTAACCCTGTTTGTCTCAGTTCCTCATCTGTAAAATGAGCTGGAGAAGAAACTGGCAGACCACTCCAGGATCTTGGCCAAGAAAACCTCGAATGGAGTTATGAAGAGTCAGACATGACTGACCAATGACAACAAAATGATAGCTCGCCCCTACGTAGCACTTGAAGGTTTGCGAAGCATTTTACACATCATGTCATTCGAGCCTCACAAAAACCCTGTGAAGTAGGTATGATCATTACCATCCCTATTTTACAGGTGAGGAAACAAAGGCTGAGAGTGGTTAAGTGATTTGCCCAGGATCACACAGCTTATTGTTTGAGGCAAGATTTGAACTCAGGTCTTCTTCCTGACTCCCAGTCCAACCCTATACGACCTGGAAGTCTCATTTTTTTTATCATAAATCTCCTGAGGAGCAATTGTAGTGTCCACTCCTGGCTTCCGAGACCCAATGGGTCTGTGTAGTCAATTCAGCTGTGAGTCCTTGACCACTTGGGACTGAGCTTCTAGGGTCAGCATGGAGGTCTGCAACTCCCCAGGGGCAAACACACCGGCAGGGTAATTTTCATTGCCCTTCTCTGGGGAAAAGGGCTGAGCTCAGCCAGAAAGGAGGTCGTGAATTTAGTAAGCCTGACTTCCAAAGTTCCCATGAGACACAGCCAGGGGAGACAGGTAGCAGAAGAAAGCAGAGGGACTTTATCAAAGAGAAATGGGGCCACCCCTCATTGTGCTGCGGGCCCCTCCACCTTGGGTTTGTCTTCCCTAGGATTCCTCCCTCCATCAATTGATCTTCGCAAGGATGCTGTCAATCAGCTGGCACTCATTTGTTTGCAAACCTCAAATCCTTTTCTTGTAGGCACCTGACCAGATTGGGCCCAGTTGCTCTAAATGGAGAGCGATGACCAAGAGCCAGCCAGCTGGTGCCAATCACCTCCCAGCCAGTCTCCCCATGCCCCTCCGCTGGGCTGCCTCCCCAGCTGTAGTTACCTCAGGGGTGCACTGGACTGGGACAAGCGGGGCTTCTTCCACTTTCTTAAACTCCTTGCAGTCCCTGAGCTCCTCTTGGCAGAGATCGTACACCTCCTGAAGATGGCCTAGCTTCACCTGTAACTGTATCATATCTAACTGCAGTTGGCCATGCTCCTCTTGGCTGATTGCGTACATGGCCTTCACTGTCTGCAGCCCGTTCTGCACACAGGCAACCACCTCCTGGACCTGTTGGAGGAGAGGGGGTGCAGTGAGGCCCTGTGCAGAGGTGGCCCTTCTCCCCGGCTCCCAGCCAGACCCCAGCCCCATCCCTGTCCGGATACCTCTACTCTCTCGTTGTCCTGGCAGTAATCCTCCTCATCTCTGCCGTAGCTGCTGCCAGTGCTGCTGCTGTAGCTCCTGCGATAGCTCCTGGAGCTGTCGAAGCTCAAGCAGGGGTTTAGACACTGCAGCAGCTGCACCTCCTCCTGGCAGAGCTGAAGGTCCTCCTGCAGCCGCCTGCGCTCCTCCAGCAGCCTCCCCTCCTCCTGCTGCAGCTGCTCCTGCACCAGGATACTGCTCTGGTATAACTCCTGCAGCTCCTGGACCTGGCTGCACAGGCTGCTCGACTGCTGTGGGGGAGGCACCTGCTGAGGCTTCCTTAGGGAGTGGCACCCCAAGGCAGGGCCCCCCCGCTGCAGCTGCCCCAGAGGCCTCCTCACACGCCTGCGGGCCACACCTTGGCTGCTCTGGAGCATGCACCTTGGAATCAAAGCAGGGCCTGGCTACCCAGGCTAGAAAAGGATCACCTGTCATCTCCACCTGCTGCTCTGCTTGGCCCTCTTTCTGGCCTGCCTGCCTCACTTCCCTCCTGAGTCTCTGCCCAGGTACACCACTCACCTGCCCTCGTGCTTTGTGACTCACTTTGGCCTTGTTGCAGGAAGCCTACAAGAAGCCAGTGCTTCAGAAGACAGTGGCTCAGGGTCAAGGTCCTGCCTGCTGATAGTGTCTAAAAGGCTGCCCAGGGTCTGGCTCCAGGGCCTTTACTGCTCACCTAACTTTTGCCTGGGGTTCCTGGACTGTTCCTCAGGACTTGGCCTCTGGGTTCCATCCCTTAGCTGCAAATTCTCGCTTCTGCTCTATTAACGAGACTCCAGCGTGCATGGGTCCCTGCCCTCCCACTCTAGGCTCCTAACCTGAGTTTATGGTATCTTCTGCAGGATCTCATTGACTCTTCTCCAACCTGCCTGCTTAGACCATTGCCTCTCCTTACCTGTGCCAACCTTTGAGCCCTTTAGACCCAGCCTCTTTTCTTAGAAATGACCTACATAATCCTCCCCAACCATGCTAAGGCCCCAAATCTGGCTTCCTCATTTGAACCTCCAGTATTCACACGTTTGCTTCTATTCTTTCCGGACATGATTTCTTGCTGACCCCTCTTGCTGACCCATCATTACCCTTTGGTCTTTCTAGATACCCAGTGTTAGCTCTCCTGGCCTATCCAATGCTGCTCTCATCCCATCCAAATTCCAGCACTGACAGTATAACTAGTTCTAAGAACTCCATCCACTAGGATGTTTCCCCAAAGGGGGACAATTCCATGGTTTGTCAGTGTGTCTGGTGTGGTCACCAAAATGCTATGGATTTTTAAAGAAATGGAGTATATAGAAAACTGGACTGTCAGCTATTAAAAAATAGGAGGCTCTCTTAGCTTTGGTCAAAAAGAACTCCAATGGCAACTAAAGATCAGATTTCAAACGCTAAAATAGTAGAATTGTAGTGTCAAAGCTAAAAGAGTATGGAGAGAACATATGATTTAACCTTGAGGCAGGTAGGTGGGGCCGTGGATAGAGCACCAGGCCTGGAGTCAGGAAGACTCATCTTCCTGAGTTCAAATCCAGCTTCAGACAATTACTAGCTGTGTGGCCCTGGGCAAGTCACTTAACCCTGTTTGCCTCAGGTTCCTCAACTGTAAAGTGAGCTGGAGAAGGAAATGGCAAAGAACTTCAGTGTCTTTGCCAAGAAAATCCCAAGTGGGGTCATGAAAAGTTGGACATGACTGAAATGACTTGTTTTACAAATAAGGAAGTGGGGGTAAAAAGAATGAGGCAGCAGGGAGAAGCTGGCAGCATCAGAATCCGCCCCCAGCCAACCATCTTTCAAGTGCTGTTCTGGGTGCTGGCTGTCCTAGGAGAGCACAGCCTTTGGCAGCCCCTCGCTAAGCCCCTGGAGCAGCAGTTGGATGGGGGGGGTTGGGTGCAGTGTGGTCTTCCCCCCTCCAGCATTAGCCTAGCAGGATCTTCCTGCCCTTGTGCCCCTCTTCCCGTGCCCCAGCACCCCCGCCAGAAGCAGCTCCTGCTACTCTTACCTTGCTGCCATCATCTAGAGGAGACATTCTCTCAGAGGCCGAACTCTGATTTACCATCTGTCTCTCCTTTAAAAGTGCAAAGTCTTCTTGCAGCTGGGCTTGCTCCTTTAATAGCTGCTCCTGGCTCTCCACCAATTTTCTTTGCTCTTCCTGCTTGTTCTGGTAGCTGGTCTGTAGTTCTTCCAGCTCATGCAGCTTTCCCAACAGCTCCTGACTCTGTGGGGTGAGGTGGAAGGTGGTTACCAAGGGGTGTCTTCACCCACTCCTTTGCCTAATCCCTCCTGGGTGCCACCATTGACTGGCCTGGCCCATGGGAGGGTGATCTACCTGGTGACTCAAGATGGGTGATGGAGAGATATCCGCAAGGGGCACCAAGCAGGGGCTGAGTGAAGAAAGGCTCCATTTGGCATTCAATGCATGAAGCACCTCAGACCCTGCTCTTATTAACCACTTGGAGGGGTGGGGGTGGGGTGGGACAAGTAAGAAAGAAAGCCAGTGGCCACCCTTTAAATTTCCCTCTTCAGGTACAATGAAAGCCAGGGAGCTTCTAAAGCCATGAGCCGCCTCTGCTCCTCTGCCCCTCTGCTCTTTCCTGGCTCCCCCCCCCCATGAACCCTCTCTGCTCTTTCCTGGCCCCTCCCCCCATGAACCCTCTCTGCTCTTTCCTGGCCCCTCCCCCCATACACCAGTACCTTCTGGAGCAGGTTGGACTGTGGTGTAGGGAAGGTGAGCCTGTGCAGCTCCTCCTGCAGCTGGCCCTGCTCCTCCTGCATCCTCCTCTGGTTCTCCAGGAGCTCAGCCTGCTCCAATTGCAGCTGGGCCAGTTCTTTTTGGCTGTCGTTGTACAGGCCCTGCAGTTCTTTCAGCTTAGCTACCAGGTCCTCGCACTGCGGAGGGGGGAGGGGGATGTGGTGGCTGCTCAGCACAGCCTCCCTCTGACCTCGGGCAGCCATTGAAAGTCCTCCGATTCCATGATCAGGGCAGGTGGTCATCATAATCCTAACAATAGCTAACACTTCCATAGGGCTTTCTATGCATCATCTCAGGACTGTCACATGAACCCTTGGAGGTTGGTGCCACTACAGCCCCAGTTTTACAGCTGAGGAAGCTGAGACAGACAGGAGTCCAGTGACTTGCCCAGGGTTACACAGCCAGGAGGTATCTGAGGCCATATTTGAACTTGGGCCTTCCAGTGTTCCATCCGCTCTACCAGCAGGCTGCTTTGGACAAGGCCTGGCTCTATGTGGCTCCCTCCTTCTAGTTCCATTTTTTCTGGCACCATGTGAAAGGGAGAGGCAAACTTGTCCTTCCTTTTTGTCCATTTTATTTCTCTGTCCCTTCCCCTCGGTACATGAATCCTTTATCTCTGAGAACTCTGACTCCTGAGGAATGCTAGCCTGTCCATCCTCCAAAGAATCTATTCAGCCCAAGCCCAGAGCAGGACAGTGCCCCTGGGAGACAGGGGAGGGCTACGTGAGAGCTTGGGGTTAGAAAGAGTGCTTCCCTTAGGCAGACACGATGACTGGCACACTCTAAACAGGTGACGTTTTGGGGGCACTGGGTGGGTCTCCTACCACGTGGCCCTCCCCGTCAGGCAGTCTTTAATGAGCATCTTATCTCTTTCTCCACCACGCTTCCAGATCTGTCCATCTAGATCAGCCCCATATGAGATAATTATCGATGCCTGGGCACCTTAAAAAGGATGAGGAAAAAGCCAATGGCACTGATGCTGCTTACATCCCTGCAACGAGGCGGAGTAAGAGGCTCGATCTAAAGGGTCAAAGAGAAGTGCAGAAAAGGGGACGAACAAGCCCAGAGGGATCCAAAGTCTCTGCAAAGGCTAGGAACAGAACCGGGATCTTAGTGCCTAGATACAGAGCCTTGGAATGAACCTGACCAAAGCCTGGCTCCCTTTTACTCCCCAGTGTGCACCCTATCTGTCTCCCTATTACTGGTAATAGGTATGCATACAGAACATGGCTATACATGCCTCTCCTTGGATCCATAGATTATGGCTAGAATAATTCCACTCTCTAATTTGCTGTGAACACCCTGGCAGCTAGGTGGCACAGTGAATGAAGTGTAGGGCTTAGAGTCAGGAAGACCCTGGGCAAGTCAGTTAACCTCTGTATGCCTCAGTTTTTTTATCTGAAATATGGGGAGAATGAAAGCAACCACCTTCCAGGGTTGTGCTTTGTAAATCCTAAAGCACTAGATATAGGCTAGCTATGCCTGTCTAAATTTCTGGTGGACAGAGTAATGATTTGGAATCAGGAAGACACTTACTGACTGTGATCCAGGCTAAGTCCCTTAACCTCTGCCTGCCTTAGTTTTCTTATCTTTAAAAAAGGCTAATAGCAGCACCTCTCCCACAGGGTTGTTGTGAGGATAAAATTAGATGATCTATGCAAACCTTCAAGTGCCACATAAATACGGTCTTATGATTCTTATGGTATATGTCCCGAGATTTCAGACTGTGGGACTTGGGCTGGTCCCCCAGAGGTATCCCTTGGTGTCACAGTCGGGGCAATGTCCGCAGGCTCACAGGCTCCTCTTTCTAGCTGGGGGTCTCTGGGAGGCTCCTCACTCCACTCAAGGGGATGCCCTGGGCTTCTGTTTGCTTCCTCCCCAGCCAGCCCCTGGGAGAGCCTCCCTGCCTCCTGTGTGGGTGGTTACCTTGGCTGGATTGTCCTCCTCCCAAGACTGCTCCTGCTGGGCCTGCATGTTCTTGAGCATCTCCACATTCTGCTGGCAGAGGTCGAGAGCCTCTTGCAGGTCCTCCTGCACCTGAAGCTGCCGGGCCTGCTCCTCCTGACTGGCCTGGTAGAGTCCCTCCAAGTCCTGCAGCCTGGCCTCCAGCTCCATGTTCTGTGATGTAGGAGGTAGTCACTGAAGTCACCTTAGGAATAACCTGTCTCTCACCCTATCCTCACTCACATCTTTTCTCTGGCCCTGTGATCAAAAAGAGATTCTCCTGACCTCGCCAGCCTCATCTTTTGCTCTAGCAGGGGCCACCAAGAGTGGACCAATTCCCAGCATGCTCTACTGCACACAAGATGTAAAGTCGAGGGAAGCATGTGGCTGAAAACAGCGGCAAATCTCCAAGACCACCCTTCTCCTTTTGTTTGTTACTTAGAGGTGCTCTCACTCCCCCTGGCTCCCATGGAAGCACAAAGAGAAGACTCTCTCTTGCCAAGTGCGCCCTCACCTCAGACTGCCTTTACCTTCTCGAGAATCTCTTGGTTGTCAGCCTCCAGAGCTTTGAGGCGCTCAGCCTCCACTCCACAAAACTCTAGCTCCTCCTGTAACTTGTCCTGGGCATCCAAGAGACAGCGGTTTTCATCCTGCATTTTGCGGTACTGATTCTGTAACTCTTCAAGTTTGGCCTTCAGCTCCTGTGGTAGAGGTGCAGTTACCCTCGGAGAGCCTTACCTGTTTACCTCTCTGCCTAGATCACTGGGATGCTGACAGTCTGGAGGCCTCTCCTTCCTTACCTGTCTTGCCCTTTACTTAGCTCCCTTGGTGTCTTCTCTGATGCAGACACCTGGAGCAGGCTGGAGCCCTCCAGGGATCCAGGCAGTGCTGCATGGATCCATGGAAAGGCGGTAGTTGGTGGTTAGCTGGAAGCAGTATCTGGTCCTGTCCTCCCTCTAGGCAGATGCCCCACCTTTCCTTCAAAGACCTCCCGCTGATCTTAAAAGCTGCCTCCCCAAAAACTTTAGCCAGGAGATTCCCAAGCTGTTTCTTCAGCTCTCATGGCTGCCGTTACCTTCTCATTTTTGTGGCTCTCTGCAATGGACGCCCTCTTAACCATGAGCTTACGTTGCTCTTCCTTGCTTTCAAGAAGCTCTTTCTGCAGCTGGCTTCGTGACTTTGTGAGATCTGCCTGCTCACACTGGCACTCCTGGTACTTCTTCTGCATCTCATTCAGTTTCTTCACCAGGTCCTCAGTCTGTGGAGGGGAGGACATGGGCAAGTAGAGTTACTGTGAGAGATGACAGGGCCCTCCATACTGTTGCTCAGATGCAGACACCTTGAGGACCTTCCACGATATGTTTCAATTTATTCTCTCCTCTGATGCAGGCACCCAGAAGTGATCCCAAAATTGGTGCCCACAGGCTATGCCTCTGGATAAGGGTCAGAGGTTAGCTGAGTCTAGCCTGGCATCACCTGATGAAGCAACCCCTCCTGCCCCCCCCCCAAGAGGGGTTACCTGGCTTTTGATAAGAGCATCCTGGCAACTTTTAAGCCGATTTATCTCATCCTTGCAGAGCTTCAGCTCCTTCTGTAGGCGCTTCTGCTCATCCTCACTGGCCCGATGCACCTTCTGTAACTCTAGGATTTCAGCGTGCATGTCCTTACACTGGAAGAGGGATGGAAGGGGGAGCTTGTGAACACAGAAAAAGGAGCTTGGGGAAGGTACAGCATCCCCTTTACTAGGAAAATCATCTGATCAGAGAAGCATGAGAGGTACAAACAAACTCCCCCTGTGTATCTATGTAGATAGCACACTCACCCAACTAGACCATAAGTGCCTTCAGAGCAAGGACCGGGTGGTTTTTCATCTTTGTGTCCCTGGCACCCAGGACACAGAGTGGTCCCCTGGGTGCCAGGGACACAGAGTGAGTACTTTTTTAAAAATTCACTGAATAGAATTGGACTGAATAGCCCAATTCTAATGAGCCGTCTACACCTAGGCCAAGATGGAAAGTATCCTTCATCGATGGTGCCTACCGTGTCCTGCATCTTTTGCACCTGCTCCTCAGCAACCTGAAGCTGTTGCCGAAGGCTTTCACATTCTTCATCGTCATCGTCTTCGTCCTCGTCCTCATCACAGGACTGATTGTACATGATGTCCACAAACATATCCATTCCTGAAGTCTGAGATTCAGCCGTTGACATCTGCTTCTGTGACTCCAACCACCTTTCTGTCACCCTCATTTTTCTGTAACCCACAACCCCAAAGCCACATTGGGACAGTGTTATGCCTGGCATTACCATCCAAGGCAGCACAACAAGGGACCCAATCGTGATGAAATTCTCAAAACAAGTCAGCTAAGTGACTAGAGGCTAGATTGCTACAGTGCTTCATCCACTGTAATCTTCAGAAGCTGGCTCTGGGGTGGATCTAAGATAAACTGAGGGGCTTAGCTCAGGACCAGTGCATCCCCATATCTGGAAGCCCTTAGCTGACAGGCTAGGTCACTGTGGTACTGCCACAGAGTCTAAGCTGCTTTTGGCTATGCCTCAGGGACAGACTGAATCAGACTACCTAGGGATATCCTGGATGGGATTCAAATCCTACAAACAGGTCAGAGTGTTAGGAGTCCACTGAACTTGGGATGATGGGGACCAGACTGGGCTAGATGCTCAGGCATATCTACATCTCATCTCTGTATCTACACCTGCTGGGCTACCCTGGAGTGGCCCACCCTCTAGAACCGGGGAGATATTCCCCTCGTCCACTCGGTTATAATACCACCTACCATCTTTTTCTAGAAATCCCTAGAAGGCAAGCCTAGGGCAGCTGCACAGAGGTTGACAGAGAGGCCAGGCTACCTGAAGTTCTCCAACTGGTCCTCACTGTAGTACCTCTGGGATTCCATCTCCTCCAGCTGTTCACACAGGCTGCTGTTACTCATTTGCAGGGCATGGTATTCCTCAGTCAAGAGGTTGCAACGGTCCCGTAACTGTTGCAATTCCTCTGTGGAGAGCAAACATAACAGAAAGGGACTGAATTCTAAGCCCAACGGTACTGAGAGCCCGCTTCTGTTTTTCTTATCTAGAAAATATTAGTGGCAGCTCACCAGCTCCACTGATACCCAGGGTCATAAGGAAGATAGAAAGCCAGAGCTCAGAGTTCTTTGAAAGACAAGCCCCAGGAAAGACAGTGTTGCTACCACTCTCTCATCATCCTTCTAGCATGTTGTCTTCAGAAGCCACCATACTGACTAGCTCTTAAGATTCTTTTCTTTTTGAGGGGGGAAGGCAAGGAAATTGGGGTTAGGTGACTTGCCCAAGGTCACACAGCTAGTAAGTGTGTCAAATGTCTGAGGCTGGATTTGAACTCTGGTCCTCCTGACTCCAGGGCCGGTGCTCTTCTCACTGTGCCACCTAGCTGCCCCAGCTCTTAAGATTCTATGAGCTTCAAGAGGGTTACTCCAATGTTAGCTGATTCTTTCAAAGGATTCTTCTAACATCTTATCACTATAAGTGTATGTTGAAAACGGATCTTCCCTTCCTTTTGGCCACTGATGCTCTTCAAAGCTCCCTGGGATAACAAATGGGATTCCTTCCCCCTTCTTGTTGAGGAATAGGGAATAGATAAATTGTAGAGGTGACAAAGATTGAATCAGAGCTGAGCTGAGCCGCTGTCCTTTGCCCTCCCTGCCACCCTGTATTTACCTGTATATGAACAGGACTGGTCTAGACATCATCCATTAGCCCGATATGGACCATTGGATTCCCCTCTATGGTTCTCCATTGGTTTGCTCCCTAGGGAACCCTCAAGCATTAAAAAAGGGCCCCTGAGTGAAATGAGACTCTCAGAAACCTTTAAAAGAATCTGCCAACATTTGATTACCCTAGAAGCTTATAGACTCTCAAGAACTAGCCAGTCCGGTGGCTTCCGAAGGTGTGTTAGAACATGGCTAACTGTTATTTTTGTTTACTACTAGCACATACACACAATTATGCCCGTTATGTTTCTAGATGATTAAGAATTTTGTCAGAGTATAAGATTGCTTGTAATATTAGATTCAAAGATTGCTCTTTGCATGAATTTAACAAACACTGCCTTGAACTAACCTCATACTTGCTGTGTAGCATTCAACCATGATAACATGCTGGTGCTTACTTCTCCTTTATCTTGGGTCAGAATCCTTCAGTAACTTTCTGGACTACCAAAGTATTTCCCCAGACTAGAGACGGAAAGGACTTTTCTCTGCTGTCAAGATTTACTCATGTCTGTTTTAGCCCATGTTGCAAGCAGAGTACTGTGTTTTCCTGAGGCCCTGATGATCAACCTATGCTCAGGACAAAGGCAGCTTTCTTACGCTCTAGGTCTCAGCAGACAACTGGAGACGGCATGAGAGTTGAGACTTACTGAATTTGGGGGGAAGATCCCTGAGTTTGGGAGACCCTTGAAGTTACTAGGGTCAAGCCCTTTCCCCTCCCATCCAATTTAAGATGTACCTGGTGAGAGCTGTTGAGGCCCAAGAGGTGGGTTAAGCACTAGACTGAAAGTCAGGATTAGGTTTCAAGACCTCTACAAGGTTGCCAGGCAAACAGCCACAATACCCCCAGGGAAAGATTTCATGGCAGGGCAAGCTCCTACCTCCCCGTGCCACAGCCCAAACAGGTCACTGTTAAACTCCGGTTGGTACCTCTGCACTCCACTGTTTGGCTATCAGGTAAGATTTCTCCTATATTCCTAAATTTGATCTTAAAGTTCTGTCATGGTGTTCATGTTGAATAGTCTCATGCTCCTTTCTACCACTGTTCTTAGGGGCAGCTAGGTGATGCAATGCATAGAGCACTGGGCCTGGAGTCAGGAAGAACTAAGTTCAAACCTGGCCTTAGACACTTACTAGCTATGTGACCCCGGACAAATCACTTAACCCCTATCTGTCTCAGTGCCTCATCTGTAAAATGAGGACACACCAGAGAATAAACAAACCATGCCAATATCTTTGCCAAGACAACCGCATGTACAAGTTTCATAGGGTCACACAGAGTCAGACAAGACTTAACACCAGACAACAACTACTGTTCTTTATATTCTCTGCCCTGGTAGATCTCGCTGACATTTCTTGAATGGAGAGAACCTTGGATGGCCTATGTTTCTAGTCCTAGTTGCCATTGTCGTTTATACTTTATTCCAAGGTAACTTTATCTCTAGAAGCCCACAATCAGTGGTGTGCATTCATAAGGCCTGGCCCTAAGTGGAGGACCACCCCACCACCCCTGCTCTGTTTGGCTTGTCCTCGCCTCCCGGGCCTAGGGCGTACCTTGCAGTAGGCTCACATCTGAGAGGACCAGGCTGTCAGAGTGATCGGAGTCCTTCAGCTGGATCTCACTCCGCAAAGAGCTGATCTCCATCTCGTATTCTTCCTGGATGCGCTCCATGCCCCTGAGCTCAGAGCGCATGCGGCACAGGTCCTCTTGCAGGCTGGCTATGTCGCCCTCATGCTCCACCGCGGCATCCTCTGCCGCCTGCCGCAGGGTCTGAATCTCGTCATGGGCCATCTGCAGCTCCTGCTCTATGTCCTTCAGTTCGGTCTCTTTCTCTTGTTCCAGAAGGGAGATCTCCTCCCTGAGGGACCTTAGCTCACCTAGGAGAGACGCAAGTTGAGGCTGTCAGAGGGTCGTTGCACCAACCTGCTGGGTCCCCTGAGAAGAACTAACTTGTTTCCCTTCTGTGTACTCTAGGGACCCCAGGCTCTGCCCCAAGGGAGAGAAACAGCTGTACCCAGAGTAGGAGAAGGAAGATATTTAATAGTTACCAGCCAAGAAACTTAGAGTGAAGAGTAGAATGGGGGCCCTGCTCCATTAGTCGGGCTATGGGGGCTTGGATAGGGGGTGGAGGATGATTAAAGAGCATAGCCAAGCCTTTCTTAATTATAGCCACCTCATCTTTTTCCTGCTTTTCCTATGTCCTTCCCAGAGTCACCCAAGTAAAGCAGTGATGCAGGCCCCCTGGTAGTTAATTTGGGCATTCACAGCTGATCACTGCCATTGTGTATATGCTGTGGTGACTCTACAGGACAGTGGGAATTTAGGATCCTAAACCTATCCAAAGAAGCATCGGGATTCAGAAGAATGTATATCTGTGCAACAGCTAAAGCCTGGATGCCTTTGTGGCTCATTGGCCAGATGCAGCCACTGTCGGCCCAAGGTGGGTTCCACCTGAGATCTTTTTACCTCCTGGCTTTATTAACCTAATTAGCTAGCACCTACAAACTAGGTAGCTGATACCAGGGGCCTTTGTGCTTCTGTTGTGTGACTGACTGGCACCAGGGGTCATTCTCGCAGCCTTGGACTGGCTGAGGGCAATTATACATTTAGATTAATGTGACCTGTATACACAGAATAGATTTTTGAACATAGGGTACACTACCAAAAAACTTGGATGCCTCTGATCCAAGAACTTGTATATTGTCAAACGTAACTGCTTATCTTGAAACAAAAGAAATCTATCATTGGGAAAATAAGGAAAGAAGCAGGTATTAGCGGGGACAAAGAACCCAGAACTACAGGAACGAGGTTGGTAATACTGGATGGCTGAGAGCCATTCTTTTGACAAGTGTTTACTGAACAACTACTCTGGGTACAGAATGAGCTCCTGAAAGAGAACAAGAGAAGTAGAAGACAGTCCCCACCTGCAGGGAGCTTCAGAGCTGCAACTAGGACTGGCCAACCAGGGCTTTGCCAGTGGGCCCAAATTTAGAGGGCACCAACAGTATTTGTTTCCCTTCAGCAGTAAGTCTAGGGATAGAGACTGGACTTGGGATTTCAATAGCATAGGAAATTCCCAGAAGAAGAACTGTCCAGTTGTTTGTCAAGGGCATAAGGAGGTTAAACAACTAAGACTTCCTGACTACAAGGTCAGTCCTCTATCCACCATTACCAAGAATAATTCATTAAAATACGAAGCTACAGGATGGTACAAGTCCTCCCTGGCTGCCCTCTCCAGTAGCCCCAGGTAAGTGAGCTCCTCCCCAGCCTGGTCCCAGCCTGGTCCCACCCTGCTCCCTGCACCGGCACTGGACTCCCTGGGGCAGGCTTCAGTAGAAGGAGCCCTGAGCTGCCCTGGCCTCTGTCTCCCCACCACTGAACGGGATCCCTAGAGCTAAGGTTCCCCTCCACATCCCTTCCCCCCAGAAAATTTTTCTGTAAAAGTGAATTGGAGGGACCTTTCCTGGTGCTTGACCCAGGCATGTTTTCGATGCTTGACTCAGTTCTAGAACTCAGGGTTAGAATGGACAGTATTGGCTCTGAGGAGCTTACAGTCTAGTTTGGAACACAAAACACATACAAGTGAGATAACCAGAGCACAGTCACAAAGCAGCAATATGCATTAACATACAAGTACAGTAAGCACAGTCTGTACAGATCATTCCTGAAGGGACAGGCTAGAGGGCAGTGATCACAGCAGAGCAGGGTTATCCAGGCAAGGCTCCTTAGAGGAAGTGGGCTAAGAACTGAGTCCTGAAGAAAGTAAGGAAAATGGACTGGCACTTATTCTGGGCCTCAGTTTCTTTATCTGTAAAAAGAGGGGGTTGGACTAGATGACCTTGAAGGTCCATTCCGGCTGTCAATCCTAAGGTAGAAAATGGCACAACACGTGCAGGGAGCCACAAGACTGTTGTGACCGACTGGGCCAGGGTGAATGAGATGAACTCAGAAAGGTGGTGACATCACTTGATAGAGCTGATGGAGCTTCCCCAATGCATGGCTGAAAAGAGGGCCTAGAAAGTACTTCTGCTGGCAAAAAGCCACTTCACAGAATCACAATTTCAGAGCTGAAAAAGACCTGTGACTGTCTGCTCCAACCCACATGTGATTCCCTGTGGAGACACCACCACCAAGTCTGGAGGACCATCCAGACTCTGCTAGAAGACCTCCAAGAGGGACTCCACCTCCTCCCAAAACAACCATTTCCACTTTTATACAACTGTCATTGGTAGAAGTTCTTTCCTGATATCAAGCCCAAATCTGCCTCTTATTGCTCCTTGTTCCTCCCTTTGGGGCTGAGTCTGATCGTTCAGACTCCTCTTTGACATGACAGATACCTTTAAGGATTGTTCTCTCTTTTTCTTTCCCTCCCTTGCCCCCACCAGACTTTTCCTTTCCAGGTTAAACATTCCCAGTTCTTTCGGCCTGTCCTCATATGACATGGACTCAAGGCCTTTTGACATCCTGGCTGCCCTGCTCTGGATGCTCTCTAGCTTATCAATGTTCTTAAACAGTGGCATCTAGAATGGAGAACGATATTTGGGACATTCTTAAATCCTCTTCCTTGGGGTTCAGTGCAGGCCCAGACTTTGCCATTTCTCTGTCCTTACTCTTCCAAAATGATTCCAGGTATTTCCTCCCACCCTGTTTGGGGCCTTGTTTAGGCAGCTTTGCTCCGTCCCTCCCTTCTACACCCACAATTTCTTTGAAATCCTTGGAGCCAGAAGGGACAATGGAGGTTATTTCCCACACACCACACATGTTTAGATCCAGAAGGGACCCTAAAGGCCATAGAGTCCTCATGTTAGAAAAGTAGGCACAGAGATGCGCTCCATGAGGCAGAATTTGAACTCGGGGTCTTCCCGACTCCAAGGCTAGCCCTCATTCAGTCTAACCTCGTTGACAGAGGAAGCTGAGGACCAGAGGAGGTGATGTGAGTCGGCCAAGGTCAGTGAGCTATCAAGTACAAAGGACAAAGTTTGAAAGCCAGATTTCCCAGGACAGGACCCCAGGCTCTGTGACTCCATCCACATCAGATGCCCTTCACTCTACAGCCTGCACCATACCAGGGCCACATCACAAACGCTAGCCAGCTTCCTTTGGGCTGCGGCCTGCCCACTCCCCCCTGGAGAATGGAAGAGTGGACAGCGTTGCAATCACCTTACTTACTTTGTACATATCTTATATCTACTGATACGTGGACATGCTGGGAGCCCCTCCCCTCTCTCCTACAGACTGGAAGCTCCAGGAGAGTAGGGCCTGTTTCTTTTTTTCTTTTTTTTTGGTCTTTGTATGCCCAGCAACTACATCAGCCGTCTGACCACGTGGCAGCTTTAATGCTTGTTGACTGACTGATGGATGAATGGATGGGGATGTAAAAGGAGGGAGCTGGCCTAGGTGGTGTCTAAGGTGATGGTCCCTTCCGTCTGTACTTGCTACGACCTTCTAACACCGGCCGGGGTGTTCTCCACCTTGGACGAGCCGGCGGGGCCGGGGCACTGGAGCTGTGCTCAGGCTGAGAGTGGGCGGGTGTGGGGCGTGGCCGGGGCTTGGGGCGGGGCTTGAGCACCGGGGGGTGGGACTTGTTTGGGAGTTGAAGGGGGCGGGGCTTCTCCGGGAGTTGGCAGGAGTAGGGCGGGGCCTTAAAAGGGGCGGGGATGGGAAGAGGCGGGTCTCCAAGATGGTCTGTGCTGATTGGCGGTGAGGCGGGAGTTTCTGCGCGGGGTGGGGGCTTTGGGGTCTGGGTCGGAGAGTCGGTTCTCACTCACCGGTCAGGGACTCCATCGCACCGGCCGGTCTAGTGGTCTCCTTGGGGGGAACACCCCCCCGCCCCCCCCCGCGCGCGCGTAGCCCTCCTAGCTATGGCAGCCGCTTCCGGGCCGGCCAGGGGTCCGGCCTACCCCCAAGGAGCGCGCGCCCCCTGCGGGCGGAAACGGGCAGTGCACGGGAGCGGAGCTGGGAAGAGCTGGGAGGGGGAGGAGGGAGAGAGAGGAGAGAGAAGAACGCTCTGCTGCCCCCTGCAGGGAGGTGGTGATAGTGTCTGACCTGGCAGCCTTGTGCCGCGCGCGTGTGTGCGTGTGTGTGTGTGTGTGTGTGTGTGTGTGTTTGTGTGCGCATGGGTTCGTGTCAACGTGTGTTCAGGGCTTAAAGTGTGTGGACTCTATATAAGCTGGGAAGACTAGCTTAGAGCTGGAAGGGATCTTGGGGGTAATCTAGTCCAACTCTCTTCCCCCCCTCCCTTTTTTTAACAGATGAGGAAACCGAGGTCCAGGAGAGATTAAATGATTTGCCCAAGGGCACACGAGGGAGGAAGGTGGCAGAGCCACTACAGGTCCCATGACTAGTGTTCCACTTGCACCGGCTGATCATTAGGACCACCCTCTCATTGTTTCTAGCATATAGCCTGGCTATATTATAGGTAATAAGTAGCAGTCAAGTCAACAAGCATGTATTAAGTGCCAACTATATGCCATGCACATGGGCACATTGGCAGAGGTAGGGATTCCAAGCCTAGATTTCCTGTCTCCAAAGACTGCACTGACTCACTCCATCTCAATTGATCTTCCCGTACATAGCCCTTGGAGGCTGACATAGCTGGTATCATCCTTATTTTACAAATAAGGAAATTAAGAGCCTTGGAGATAGTTCAAAGTCATAGAACTGGTAAGTGTCAGAGCTGAGACAGAAATCCTGGTCTGTTGACTGCAGGGCCCATTCTTTCCTCTACAGCTTCCTCAGCTTCAAACTGTGTGTGTGTGTGTGTGTGTGTGTGTGTGTGTGTGCGTAGCGTGCGTGCAAGAGTGCGCTCCAGAGATAGTTTTATACTTAGATCCCAGGGGCCGGTGGACCTATAGTGGTGGCGTGTGCATGGGTCTGCAGGGGCACTGGATCCCTGCCTGAAGCCAGCAAATGCTGTGGGGTCACCCATAGTCAGCAGCTATAAATATACTCAGAGTTCTGGCCCTGTGCCCCAGTGCCTGGGAGCAAGAGAACCAACTGCTTAGATCTTATGGAAACTACACAGATATGACTCCTGCCTGAGATCATAGGACTAAAGGACTTCAAGTTGGAAGGGACTGTAGAGGTACAACGCAATAAGCATTTTTGAGGGGCCTATCCTGTACAAGGCACTGTATGCAAAGTTATTGATGTCACAAGGACAGCTGATGCAGTCCCCAGAGGTAAGAAATGTGAAGCCAAGGGAAACTAATCGGCTTGTCTAAGCTCCTACTGGGAGCAAGCAGCAGAGTCAGAATTTGAACCTGGCTCCACTGACTTGAAATCTAGGGCTCTGGCCACTCTACCATGGTTGCCTCACTGTCTACTTTTTTCCTACCTCTCTGCCTTCTGTCATCATGTCCTTTTTGGCTTTTCTTTGTTCCTCCCTTTGCCTTAGCCGTCTGCCTTCTATTCCTGCTCATCTCTTTGTTCGTTCTGTTCTTTATTTTCCCCATTTCCTCCTCCTTTTGTCCCACACTGGACCACCTCCCTGGAGAGTGCCTGCTCTGAAGCTGTTTTCTAGGACATCTCCCAGAAACTGGAAGCTGGAAGGAGTCAACCGAAGCCTCCTTGATGTTGCTGTGGGATATGGAACACCTACCCTGCTGCTCCTCAGAGATAGCTGCACATGGGAGCTGAAGGGAAGCGATTTCTAGGTCATCTGTTGGGCTCCTGGTAGCTATAGAGAGCCCCTCCTTATACAAGCCCTTATTACACAGCTTTATAGCGTGTGGGTGTTATTCATTCTGGTTGACTCACTTGCCCTATCCCGGATCCCTGCTGAAGAGAAGAGAGGGGACAAGGAATGTGACCAGGCCAAGATGGATGCACTACCCAGTGCTTGAAGGCAAATGGGAGCTAGAGTGACCCTGTCTCTACTCCTAAGTCACCCATCCCAGAATCCAACCTGTTCACCCACCCCTGGTATTGACCTGGACATGGAAGGAGAATGGATGAGCAAGAGAAAAGGAGGAGATTAGAGGCAAAAAGGAAGGGAGGAGAAGAAGCAGAAGAGTGAGATAGAGGAGTTTCAATAGAAGATGAATGAATAAAGAGAGGGGCCAGGGGAAAAGAGCTAAGAATGGGGTGGGGATTGTGGTGGGGGTTTGAAAAGTGGAAGAGGAAATCCAAAGAGACAGAGGAAGTGAAAGGATAATAAAGAAGTAAAAAGATCCTCTTGGATGACTAAAAAAGTGGTAAGAGATGGCATGAGAAAAATCCCTTGAAAAATGGCCAAGTGAAGCCCGCCCCACCATTCCCCTGTTCTTTGCTTCCTCCATCAACCTCTAGCATTACCCTGGAGTTTCTGGATCTGCTTGGTGAAGGTCTCTGCCTGCTGGGCGCTGGCCAATCGCTCATCCTCCAGGAGTCCTGAAACACAACGGGAGTGGACTGAGGGAGGCCCCAGGTCCTGAGAGCTTCCTCGTTTTGGTCAAACCTTCCATCCATCCCTTCCTGCCAGGTTCCCCCTACTTGGGTTTCAAGAGCTTCACCAGATGTGAAGGCCAGGCTTCAGGACTGTGAGAGGCAAAGAGAGCTTGGGACCCTAGATTCCACTCACCTTGTAGCTCAAGGGAATCATCCTCATGCTGTCCAGCCAGCTCTCTTGTCTCTTCCAGCTCAGCCACTAACTGCAGCACCTGAGCTCTCAGCTCTTCCAGTTCTGTCTCAGTGAGGCTTAGCCCCCGAGGCTTGTCTTCCTGCTGGGACTTCACATCGCTGTCCTTCTGCTCCTTGTTCTCCTTCTCCTTCTCTTCCTCTTCCTCTTCCTCTTCCTCCTCATACAGAGCTGGGAGCAATACTTCCCCTGTGAGACAGACCCCCCCCACATAGACGCACAGTATCAGAATCACCTTTTTTTAGCTGAGGTCTCTCAAACTTGCAACTGATTACACCAGCCAAGGTGACCATGTAGAGATGATGCACTGGTGCTATCTGCAGGTCCCCAGTGCTACCCCCCCCAAAATCAATGCCTGTAGAATCGGGGTTCAGGGTATTCTCATCTCTCTCCCTGATCCTTCCTGGAGTTTGCTGACCAGTTTCAGTTGAGTGAGGCCTCTCGCAATGACATGCTTGGTGGGGGGGCTTCAAAGCATAAAGCTGAGAACAATGAAGGAAAGCTTGTTCATGGCCACCTGGCTTCTAGTTCTGACTCCTGGAGCTTGGGACAAGTGAATAGAGAATCAGAAAGCTGGAAAGAAATTTAGAGGTTATTGACTTCAAGCCCCATGCAGGTCAAGAATCAATTCCCAAGGCATATGCTTGACCATTGGCCTAGGGAAATTCAGACTTTGTGTAGGAGCCTTTGAAGCCAGCTGGGGTGAAAGAGGCATCTCTCAGGCTCCAGACAGGCAAATGTGGGATTGCTACCTAGGTGATATGCATGGGGAGTGCATATAGAGCAGAGCAGCAGGAGGCTGGTTGAATGGTAGCCCCAGCAGACTGCAGCCCTCTGGATAAGACTGTGCCTCTTCCACCTAGAGGGAGGGACCTTCCACTCTGATGACTTCCTTCCAACCTTGAAGGTCTAGCTGTGGGGGAAATGTTGGGGTCAAGGCCGGGAGCCCCAGGGGGAGGGAGAGAAGAAATGAAGTAAAAAGTAGGAAAGGAGAAAGAAAAAAAAACATTCTAGGACAAGAAAACTCACCATCCATGGTCTGACCCCAGCGCTCCAGGGACCCCCAGCATTGGCCTTTCTTCCTCTCACAGCCCTCATTTCCCTCACAGGACCCTGCAGGGGTCATTGGCAATCCTGTGGAAAGAAAAGTATGAGAAGCATAGGAAAGGCTGGGGAGTATACCCACCCTAGGCTTCTTAAGTCATGGATGTTTGAATCCTAATGTCAATCCAAGAATCTCCCCATTCCTAGCACTGATGCTTCCCCATTCCCCCAGCTATGGCACCTCTATTGGTTCCAACTGTTCTACCCTCCCACCCCACCCCCAGCTTTGCTGCTGACCCTGGCCTACCATCCTCCCCATTCTGGCCGAGGTCTCCGCCTCTGCTGCTGCTTTCTACCCCACCCCACCCCCACTGCCATCCCTGCACCTGACTCTGCCTCTGAATTGCACCCCCCATCCTAATGCAAGTCTTTATCTCTGCTGCTGCTGGCTGCCCCACTCCCAGCTCTGCTGCTAATCCTGACTCTGATTCCCCCCACCAACACAGGCCCCCACCTTTACTGCTTCCATCTGTTCTAGCCCCCATCCCAGGTCTACTTCTGAGGCTGACTATGACCCCCTCATCTTACTGTAGGTCCCCACTTCTCCTGCTTCTGTCTGCCCTACACTCCACATCCAGCCCTGCTGCTGGCTTGGAATCTGTGGCAACTCTCCCCCCATTCTAACCCGGGTCCCCACATCTGCTGCTTTTGCCTGCCTTACCTCACCCCCCCAACTCTGCTGCTGACCCTGACTGTGAATTCCCTCTACAAGAGATTTCTGCTTCTCTCTGCCTCACTCTCCACCCCTAGCTCTGCTTCTGACCCTGACTCTGTGAATGTCCCCCTCAACATAGGTCCCCACATCTGCTTCTATCTGCCCCACCCCCAGCTCTGCAACTGACCCTGGCTCTGTGAATCTCTCCCCCAGCCTACCACAGGTCCTCATATCTTCTCTCTGTCCTTCCTCCCCACCCAGCTTTGCTGCTGACCCTGACCCTGTGAATCACCCCCTTCCCCTGCCAATTTTAGCTTACATTCCCACGTCTGCTGCTTTTTGTCTCCCATATTTTCAGTTCTACTGTTGACTTTGACTGGAGAGTCAAAACTGACTAGGTCTGCTAAACCCAGTTCTGTTGCTCTGCCTCTGTCTCTCTGTCTCTCTCTTTCTCTCTATCTCTGTCCCTCTCTCTGTCTCTTCATACATAAGCCCAGAGAGTGTATATTTAGGAAAGAGAGGAAGATGAGAGAGGGAGCAGAAGATAGAGGAGATGGAGGGAATGGGAGAGAGGAAGTGAAGAGAAAAAGCTGGGGGTTAGGGAAGGGGCAATGAAAAGGGGGGTTTTGTTATTTGAACTGAGTAAAATGCCATCATCACCATACTACCTAATTTTCTACACCCCCCCATTATCCACTCTTCACTGTGCTTAGGGCAGGAGGGGGCTGAGAATCTGCACCCACAAAAGGGGACAGAGCCCGGGAGGTAAGGGAGGTGAAGCCGCCTTCCAAAGGGGCCGGTGGGACCAGGATGACGGGAGCCTCTCGAGGGAGGATGCAGCGGTGGGTCTGGACATGCGGGGAGAGGGGGAGAGAGGGATGGGAAGATGGAGACCTCGGCCTGGGGAGGGAGAGAGGGAGGAAGAACTGCGGACCGAGAGGAAGCGGTGAAGGGAGGGGAGAGACTAGGAGAGGAGGAGGGGAGGAGAAATGGAGAAGGGCGAGGAGAAGCCAGGTGAACCGCAGCCCTGACCTGAGCACTGGCTGTTCCAGCTCATGGCTCCTGGTCCATCCCCAGCTTCTGTGTCCATGGCCGCAGCCGCTGCCTGTGCAGCTCAGGGATGGAGCCGCAGAGCCTTGGGGAGCAAGGGCGGGAGGAGAAGAGGAGGAGCTGCTGGGGAGGCGTGCAGAAGGCGGGGACCTAGCCCAACCCCAAGGGCTCCCCTCTTCTCTCCAAGATTTCCCCCCTCCCCAGCCTACCTGACGCAACCACTGAGGAGCGGGGCGGGGGGAGCTATAGCCAAAGAGTCCTCCCCACCCCCATACCCCCACCCGGCCGCTCACTCTGTGCTGCTTGCCCGGCCTGCTCCTAGGAAGGGTCAAGTGCCTGGCTCAGGTGGGAGCACTTTGACTCTTGCCCACCATAGCCTTGGCCCCAAGGAGGAAGGACAGTACAGGTTCACTGGCTTGGATGGGCTGCTAGGTTCAGGAAGTAGCTGCTTCGGTGGGAGCTCTGCTGTAGGAGAGGGTTCAACACAGCCCCCTCCCCTCCAGTCAGTGAGAAGTGGGGAGGAGAGACAGAGTAATGGAAGGCCGATCTCCCTGGCTTTGCTGCCGAGGTAAACCAAAGCACCCTTCTAGTATGATGTTTTCCACCGTGGAATAATCTGCCCTGTATCATCTTAAGCAGAACATGCTCCTCCAAAGTCCGAAGACCCTTGGCTGGCCAGCTCACGGCTCTGGGCTCGTTCTGGCCCGGAGATGCATCCAGGCTGGAGAGGAAGATCTTGCCAACGCACCTCTCAGGAGTGCTCTTGCCAGACCAAGAGGGGTGGTGTAGAGGCTGGAACGAGACACATGGGGCTGAGGGCAGGTATTTCTGGCCCTCTCTCTTTCCTGGATTCCCCTCTCCTTGCCTCCCATGGATTCTATAGTCAGTCCGTGGGTCTTTAGGCTTCCTGATCCAGCCATGGGCCCCACACACCCCTTTGTTAAGTGGGATCTAGTTTCCTTATTTATAAACCCTACACTGCTACATTGTTCTTCCCCTAAGACGATTGAATTCCACAAGCAATTATTAACTACCTTTCCTCATAACGGCAACTTTAAGTGCTGGGAACACAGACTGAACGAAGCAGTCTCTGCCCTCAAGGACCTTATGGTCTATGAGAAGGAAACAATATATATTTGGGAGTAAATATGAAATATGGGGCAGCTAGATGACACAGTAGATGGAGTGCTGGGCCTGGAGTCAGGGAGACTTGTCTTCCTGAATTGAAATCTGGCCTCAAACACTAACTGTGTGACCCTGGGCAAGTCACTTAACCCTGTTTGCTTCCGTTCCCTAATCTGTCAAATGAGCTGGAAAAGGACATGGCAAACCACTCCAGGATCTTTGCCAAGAAAAGCCCAGATGGAGTCATGAAGAGTTGGGCGTGACAGAAACGACTAAAGAACAACAAACATGACATATACTCGAAGTAACTTCTGGAGGTAAGGACGTAGGACTGACTCTGCAAGGCAGTTTTGTTAGTATTAGAATAGGCTTCAGAAGGCACAGTGGAAGAAATGGAAGAGTGGCCCAGGAACGATGCAGGGACAGTGTTGGTACAAGGGACAGTGAGTATGAGCTTTGGCCTCAGCAGGTACAGGTCAGAGTCACAGGTATTCTGAATGGACAGAGCAGGAGCATATTGACGTGCCAGTATAGTAAAGATATGGTGATTTGATTATCAGTTCCAGAGAAAGAGGTAGCAAGCTGGTGGGAGCTGGTGGATATGCACTCAGTGACAGGGCAGATGGCCAGGTCTTAATCTTTTCTGATGGTCAGAGCAGGGATTGGGGGAGCGCAAGCTGGTTATAGAGCTGGGGAAGGCACCTCAGAGGTACTTGACTCTCAGCCAGATCAGCTTTTTATAGCCATGAGAGATATATAATTGTCACTGTAAATTATAAGAATCATACACATAGTGTTTGGTTGTTTTCTGTTTGTTTTGGCTTGGATCTGTGGTTTCATTAGTAGGGATCTCTGTCTACAATGTCAACCAATGTGCCCCTTAGCCTTAGAGAGGTGCCTGGGACCCAGAGGTTACATGATTTGCTTGGGATCCCACAGTCAGTATGTGTCAGAGGCAGGACATGAGTCCACATGGTCCTGGCTTTGTAGTCAGTCCTCTCTCCACTCTCCTATACTCCTTTTCCCTACACCACACACATGCATGTATATATGTGCCATGCTTGTGTTACTGAATATTTTCACATTTATTATCTTGTTTCATTCTCCAAACAACCCTGTCAGGTAGGCAGTGTAGACTCTATGTTGCTCATTTTACAGATAATGAGGCCCAGATGAGTCAAGTAGTCACCCACCCTAGTTACCCAGGGTCACACACTGGCAGATTCCAACTGAAAGCCAGGCCTTCCAGCTTCAAGCCCAGGGTACTCTCCACTCTGCCACATGACTTCTCAATTCACTGAGTATACGCCAGGTGCTGATTGCTTCCAGGACTCTACTACTAGGTTCACCTACAGAAGGAATTGGTAACACAACCAGAAAATGGTGGCAGTACAGAAATAGACTCATGAACATAATGACAAAGTTTTTTGTATCTATAGTCACAGAGACACATGGGAAAAGGAATGTCCCATGGGCTTTTCCAGGTTCCCAGATTCATGAATCACACACTTGCATGTGTATATGGAATCCAGAGTGGGAGATGCCTGGAGTTAGGCTTCAAGTGGATAATCAAGAGAGTGTCACCCTAAAGACTCTTCCTTTGCATTGATGGCCTAATTCTATCAGAGCTTCTTCCTCTGCTTGCTCCATCCTGGGGGTTCTTTGTCCCTCTTCAGCAGCTTAGAAACCTGGGAGCATCCCTTGGATCATTACTTTGTGCTGGGGCCACACTCCACAGGACCTTCTCCCCTGCTACCTCTCCTCCTACCTACCCCCAGCCCACTGCTGCTCAAGGTTCAGAAATATATTATGGCTCTGATGCAGTCTTTAATATGAAGACACAGCTTCACATGGCTTCATGTACATATAAACAGTCCCAGTCCTTCAGTTTTATACATTTCATACTCTTTGACACACAGTCTCTGCCAAATACACAAGGTCATTGTTTGTTGCTAGGGTTAAAGAGGCTTTGTGAAAGAATTGGATGGGCCAGTCAGTTCTGAAAGCCACAGGTACCTTTTTCTTTGGCCTACTTAAGAGAAAGCTATTGAACTCAACTTTCAGTGCTCAAGGAAGCCTGAGGTGGGGAGGGCAGAGGCAACAAGGGGAGGGCGCTAGGGCAGCTTATAGCCTCCCCCCATCTCCAGCCAGTGCCAGGACTGACACCTTCAAACTAGGGAAGCCCACCAACCTGGACATCAGCTGGGAAAGACACCCCCAAAGTGGGACTGGGAAGGGCAAGGAAATGACACAACCCAAGTATTGCAAGGGAGTCCTAGCCATGGCCACAGAAAGGAAGCCAGGGTGGGTTTGGGAGAGGCTGTTCTTAGAATTTGGTCCAATGTCCCATCAAGTTCTCGTTCAGACTCATGTCCATCTTCATGTTGTTCAGGGAACTTCCCAGTTGGTAGTGTGCAGGAATTTTATAGGGAGGCTCCTATATAGGTGACTCTCATTAGCTTGCCACCCTGAGGTCACGGGCAGGAAGGTGCCAATCTGCTAGGGTTACAGAAGAAGGGTGGGGCATAGGAGGAAGATACTATGGGAGAAGAGAAAGGGAACAGGTATTTATTAAGCACCTGCTGTGTACCAGGCACTGTGTTAGGCACTTTACAGATATCCCATTGATCCTTACGACAACCTGGGGAGGTAGGTGCTAGTATTATCTCCACATTGCAGTTTAGAAAACTAAGGCACACAGAGGTTAAGGGACTTGCCCAGGGTTACACAACTAGTATGTGTCTGAGGCCAGATTTGAATTCAGGTCTTCCTACTCTAATCACTGTACCACCTAGCTGCTTCTACGGCTAGGATATAGACAGCTTGTGGGACTAGAAAAAACTAGGCCTGCCTTTAAAAAAAAAAAAGAGAGATTTTGCAGACTAAAACACACACACACACACACACACACACACACACACACACACAAAACCCACATCCCAACCCCCAAACCTCTACTGGATTAATTTCAAACATATAAATATCATACTTTATTTCTAGAGAAACCTGTCCCACAGAGAGTCACATGATTGGGCCCAATAGTCCTAATGTCCAGCTTGTTAACCTGGCTATACTCTCTTTGCCTTAGTCCAGAGACTGGGATGTGTCAGGTTAACTCTGTGCCTTCCACAGTGCAGGGGTCCAGACTTAGTTTGATTCTAAATTTATCTTGAGTTTATTCAGTGTACTGTGCCTAGAGTCGAGGTCACCTCATCCACGTTGGGCTTTTTGAATTCCTAGGGATCCTCAGAACCAGATAACCTTAGTGATGGGGTTTGAGCCTGGGAGATGGGGTCTGTTACAGAATGGTAAAGCCAATCAGATTAGCCCCAAGGGGCTCCACTGGCCTGAGCCAAAAATCGAGAATAACTACTTTCTAGCTCACTGCATGTGATACATCTTTGAGGGGCTGGGTTGATGACTAAAGCTGGTACTCAAATCCAGTTCTCACAAAGACGAAAACTTATAGATCTGGGTCATTTAGTCCAACTTTCCACCACCCCCTTCTTTTATAAGTCAGGAAACTAAGGCTGGGGGCAGCTGGGCAATTGGTTCAGTCCCACAGTTATTTTGGAGGGAAAGCTGGGATTAGAACCCAACTCTTCTGACACCTGGTGCAAATGCCCTATCCCTCACACCACACTGCCTGCCAGTGGGATGCCCACAGGGGCTGACCTAAACCTGTCATCTCCGTAATCCTCTCAGAGAAGAGTTGGCTCTAATAAACTCCATCCTTGTATTCAGGGGCTCATCCTCCTTCCTAATCCCATCTGAGCAGTTCATCCTTCCTATGGATTCATGAAAATCATTCTCCTGACTGTCTTGGCCTCTCATCCCTGCCCCTCAGTTGCTCCCTGCATGCAGCCTTTTGGGTTTTACTCCGGCAACTGCCCTTTTTTCACACCAGTACTTTAGCTTCTGCCTGCGGTTTGTCCCCTTAGTATCCTCTTTTGGCTCACTAAACTTCTGTCAGAGTTTCTTATAAAAAAGATCATTGTGAATCGCCAGGAGGGAAACCGACCCAGGGAAGCACAAGGTCTGACTCTCAACCCTGACCCTCCTCACCCTCAGAGAATGTCGGAGCTAGAAGGGACGGCAAGGCTCTTCTAGCAAGCCTAACGCCATTTTACAGTTAAGCAAATTGACTCATGCCCAGAGTTGAATCTTAAACTGCACTTATCCTGTTCCTGTCTGGCCTTTGTGAAAGAGGTTTTTAGTTATGGCACAAGATATGTGTGGGGAAACTCAGTGCAGTCTGTGCCCCTAAAGTCCTCAGTATCAGGGAACTAATGCTGGAAGGGACCTCAGAGACCATGAGACCAACCGTCTCATTTTACAGTTGAAGGAACTAAGCGTGCTTTCCCCCCAAAATGTCATGTCAATAAGAGCAAAGTAAAAACAGGGCTCGTCCGGGATTTGAACCCGGGACCTCTCGCACCCTAAGCGAGAATCATACCCCTAGACCAACGAGCCGGTGATGGGAACAGCTGTCCAGATGTAGTTTTGCCACATCATCAGCATCCAAGTCTGGTAACAGGCGGTTACTTCTTCTCTCCTTCCAGCCTACCTGGCTCTCAGCCCAGGCCTTGGCTGCACTCCGCCTCACTCTTTGAACTTTCTCTCCTCCCCTCCCAGCTTCAGTGCTACAGTCTGGAGATTCATTGCTCTTAGACGCTGGTGTTTGTGTATATATTGGGGTGAGTGTGTGTGTGTGTGGGGGGGTTGTAAACCTAATCCATTGGTCAGACAGTAAATGGATTTGTTTCTAAAAGATGTATAGGAACAGACTAAACCCATAACATCCAGCAACTTCTCCAGGATGCCTTTCCTTCACGCCTCTAGGAAATGATCTTCATTGCAATGTTCTGTAGTAAATTAAGAATTGAACCTATAGACCTGTGGTTCTTAGACGTTTCCTCTCCACCTCACACCATGCCTCACACCATGCCTCACCCCCAAAACAAACCAACCAACCCCAAGCCCAATAAGTGCCACTGTGAGCAAGGAACGTCTTCCTTTAACCCAAGACATTAAAAGCTTAGAATTGCTGAATAGGAAGTAGGCAGTCATGATTATAAGGGAGAAGCAGGATTAAGAAATAGGAAAGTACAAACAGAGGGAATTCGGTCCCGTGGAATGAATATTGGCCGGAAGACTGGGTAGATGCCCAGGGTTCTAGATCATTTCATCTGCCTTAAGCTTCACATGCCCCGTTAGTAATACCTATTCCATCTACATTACAGTGGATTGTTGTGAAAATCAAAATATGATGATGTGTATGAAAATGTTCCTGTAAACTACAAAGCAAATTATTATGAAAACAGCACCCTGGAAGAAAATTTCCTAGTAACTTTTACTTGCCTCATCAAGCGTTTAATCAGAGAAAGATGGGAGGCCAGTTCAGAATATATCGTCTTCTTAGATCTGCAGTTGCTTTCTGCCGTTTTTGACTCTACCCAACCTGAACGTTAGCTAACTGAGAGATATTCAGTCAACAAGCAATCAGTCCACTAGCACTTACTAAACACCTGCTGTATGCCAGGCACTGTGCTAAGAACAAGGGATACCAAAAAAAAAGAGCAAAAAGCTCACCCAAAGAGCTCACAGTCTAATGGGAGAGACAACAGGCAAAAATTATGCACAGACAATATATGCAGGCTAACTTGGGGGTGGTCTCAGAGGGAAATCACTGAGATTAAGAAAGACTTCAAAAAGCTGCTTGCAGAAATTGAGACTTCTGTTCTGGACTCATATGGAGTCCAAACTGATCTTGAAGGTGATTTTTGTTAGTCAATCACATAGCATTTGTTAAGTATCTGTTATGTGCCAGGCACCATGGTAAGAAAGGCAAAGATGTCCCTACTCTTAAGGACCTCACGGTCTGTTGGGGTGAGACTGTGTGCAAATATGCAAACAACTATGTGTAAACAAGATACATACAGGATAAATTGGGGGTGGAATCTGAGGGAAAGCACTTTGATGAAGAAGGGCTGGGAAAGGTTTCTTGTAGAATGTGATGCTTTAGCAGAGACTTGAAGGAAGCCGGGGGAGAGGAGGGTGAAGAGGAGGGGCACTCCAGGCATAGGGACTGGCCAGAGAAAAATGCTTGGAGTTTGGAGATGAAGGAACAGGATGTGTGTGAGGAACAGGAAGGAGGTCCATGTCACTGGATTGCAGAGTGCACGGAGGGGAGTGAGATGGAAGAAGATTGGAAGGGGAGGAAGGGCTCAAGTTAGAAAGGGCTTTGGAAGCCAGAGACTTTGATACTCGATCCGGGAGGTAAAATAACCTCTGTGGCTCTTTATGCTCCCAACCTTGGAGTAAACCTCAGGGGAGAGGGAGGGAATAGCTTTAAGACAAAGCTTAGAATAGGCTTATGTCTTAAGTATCCCCCAAATAAATTCCCAACTCTCAAAGGCATTCAATGTACAAAGTGGAGATCAGCTATAGGCCAGCTATATATTTCCTCCACCACAAAAGAAATACTCCCCAAACTGTATCTCCCCACTTTGAGGGTGAACAGACATCTCGATTTCATCTCAGGCCTGCACTGAGTGACTCAGGGCACAATCAGGCACTGTTTCTTATTCCTTTCAGGTTCAGGATGATCCTGTAGCTGTTCTCTTCTTCTCGGAAAAGGGGCATCATCACAGCAAGCACCTCCAACTGGCAGCTAGCACTGACTCAGGAGTTCGTGAAGTGGCCACCAGTACTGTAAACATTCATCTCTCCAGATCACTGGTTGGTGGTTCTAGAGCTGTGCTCAAGGAAGAGGCACAAAGGCAGAAGGCAGCCAGGAACCCAAGCTTGCCTGGTGGACACATGCTGTCTTTGTCATGTGCTCCAGCTGCCATTGCCATTGGGGACAGTGAGGGAACAGGGAATCAAGGAAGAGAAACTCCCTCCTCCCCTTGCTGGAAGTACAGTGGAAAAGCAGGAAGAGTCCCAGTGTTCTGTGCTCAAAAGAGGGTGCAGCCTCTGTATGGCTTTTCTTATGGCCTACTGAATAGGGAGCTTGCTCCTGACTCAGTGGGCAATCATCTTCAATACAAGTCCTATCTAGGGGACCAAGGAACAAATCAGGAATTTCTGGGTCACACGTGTACTTTAGCAAGGACCAAAGCCCTTGTCCTCACAGTAGAGAGCAAGAGAGCATACCCAGCTCTCTGGGAAGTATTCTAGGCTGCTCCTGCTACACACATACACGTGTGCGCGCAGCGTGAGCACCCATACACACATGCACACGCACACACATACGCACTTATACATACACACTCGTGCGCATACACACACATACACACACATGCAGACACACAAACACGAAATCCAAGGCTGACTATTTTATTTGGAGTTTGTTAAATTTAAAATAAAACATTTAATGGGTATACAATTTAGATATAAAGAATGATACCATAAGCAGATTAGGAGAGCAAGGAATAGTTTACCTGTCAGATTTATGGGGAATGGAAGAATTTATGACCAAACAAGAGATAGAGAACATTATGAAATGCAAAATGGATAATTTTAATTACATTCAACTAAACAGGTTTTGCACAAACAAAGCCAACGCAGCCAAGATTAGAAGAGAAACAGAAAGCTGGGAAACAATTTTTACAGCCAGTGTCTCTAATGAAGGCCTCATTTCTAAAATATATAGCAAACTGAGTCAAATTTATAAGAATGCAAGTCATTCCCCAATTGATAAATGGTCAAAGGATATGAACAGGAAGTTTTTAGAGGAAGAAATTAAGGCTATCTATAGTTATACAAAAAAATGATCTAAATCAATATTGATTATAGAAATGCAAATCAAAACAACTCTGAGGTACCACATCATGCCACCACATACAGATTGGCTAACCTAACAAAACAGGAAAATGATAAATGTTGGAGAAGATGTAGGAAAATTGGAACACTAATGCATTGCTGGTGCAATTGTGGATCAGTTCTGTAGAACAATTTAGAACTATGCCCAAAGGGCTATAAAATTGCATATCCTTTGACCCAGCAATACCACTTCTAGGTCTATTATCCCAAAGAGATGATAAAACTGGGAAAAGGACCCACATGTACAAAAATATTTATAGCAGCTCTTTTTGTGGTGGCCAAGAATTGGAAATTGAGAGGATGCCCATCAATTGGGGAATGGCTGAACAAGTTGTTGTATATGAATGTAATGGAATGCTATTGTTCCATAAGAAATGATGAGCAGGTGGACTTCAGAAAAACCTGGAAAGACTTACATGAACTGATGCTGAGTGAAATGAGCAGAACCAGGAGAACACCACACATAGTAACAGTAACATTGTGTGATGATCAACTGTGATAGGCTTAGCTCTTCTCAGCAATGCAAGGATCTAAGACAACTCCAAAAGACTCTTGATGGAAAGTGCTATCCACGTCCAGAAAAAGAACTATGGAGTATGAATGCAGGTCAAAGCAGACTATTTGCTCTCTCTCTCTTTTTTTTCTTTCTCATAGTTTTTTCCATTGGTTCTTATTCCTCTTTACAACATGACTAATATGAAAATATGTTTAATATGAATGTATATGTTGAGCCTATATCAGACTGCACACCATCTTGGCTAGGGAGGGGATAAAATTTAGAACTCAAAATCTTATGGAGGTGAATGTTGAAAACAAAAAATTAAAAATTTTAAAAAAGTAAAACCAAAATTAGTCTAACCCATGTGGGGTAGGACCTTAGGAAAAGCTGGCCCCTACTTCATGGCAGGGCTCAGCTTGACTACAAAAGATTGCTCCTAGTATACTCCTTTGAACTTATTCTGCCTTCAATAACTAACACCATATAAGATGGTCAGCATGTGCATTTTAATGACTGCTAGATCCAATGTCAGAGGACCTAGTTTGAATTCTTGGTCTGCCACTTACTACATATGTGACCTTCACAAAAGAATAAACAAGGTTATTTCATTTGTTAAAAAAAAGAATAATACATTTGAGAAAAAACAATATAGCTTTGTGGGGAGAATGGGAGGTGCTAGCAGCTGGGGTGGATTAACATAGGCCTCTTGTAGGAAACGGTGCTTGAGCTGAGCTTTGATGGCAGTTACGGATTCTTAGAGGCAAAAGCGAGCAGGGAAGACATTCTAGGGATGGGGGACAGCCTCTGCAAGAGCTCAGAGATGGGAGATACAGTGATATATCTTGCTGTAAGGAACAGCAAGAAATACAGTGTGTCTGGACCATAGCAAGTGTAAAGGGGAATGATGGCTAATAAGCCTGGGCAGGTAGGCTGGAACCATTGTGAAGGACTTGAACCAGTTAAGTTGTGCAGACATTCACGAATGCTGCTACATGTGCAGGGAATACTTACACATCAGGAGCTTGAAGCCAGTATCCCTATGAGCCCTTCCCACAGCCTTCTTCTGAGGTTAAAGTTCACTGTTCAGTATTGCTACTGGCCTCCACCTCCAAAAAACATTTGTTTGGGTCTGGAACCTGCAGCCCCTGCGACCACACTCTACCTCCATACCTCCTTAGAGCCGACTCTTTGTCTTCCTCTCTCCCATCCTACCATCCCTGTTGCTAGTGAACCACGTGCAGACTAGCTAGCTGTCTTTATCATCCCTTGATGTCTATATTATAACAAGAACAAAGCTCTAGGGTGAAGCCAGGTGGGGTGCTGATAAGATGGGAGAAGGCAGGCCTGGGAGAATGCCTAGGCCCTGGGGGACCTGAGGGTAGTGAAGCCTATGTTTCCCAAACCATAATGAGTGTGGCTGTGGCCCAATTCATGGACCTCCCTGGTGTATCAGGAAGCATCATCGGGCTTGGAGCCTGGCCAGAGGCTCATCTCTGCAGACCGAGGCAGTCCCTGAGAGGGTCTTCCACAGAGCAGTATCAGCCAGAGCGAAGGCAGACTAGCTCAGACTAGCTCAATTTGAAGTAGAAATGCAAAGGCCTGGAGGGAAAATATATATTTTTTCTTCTCTGAGGACTTCTTTTAGGCTTTTATTTCCTGAAAAACCTTTTGTTGTTTTTTCCTCTGAAATTTTCCAAAACTTTATTTCAGAGTATAGCCAACATTATGCTTTTTATGAGCAAACTAAGTTATGTAAAATACATTGCTATGTCCTTAAACTAATAAAATTACTTTGGAAAGATCTGAGTAGGGGCCTGGCAATGGACAGTTGTTCAAAACCAGCCTGGTTAAGTGTGGACAGGCTCATCTCATCTTCAAAAGGTTGGACACAAGGTGATTGATTTTCTGGCCACAGCAACCATGAAATGAATAAACAAATTATGTTTGTTTGTTTTTGAGTTGTGTGTTGTCTGGAATGGAACACTGCCTGTGTAATTATAATGACCAAGTTTGACCTTAGAGAAGAAATGAGGAAATGCATCTCTCTCCCTCCTTCGAGGAATTAGGGGATTATGGGTTTAGAGCATCAAATACACCATCAGTATTGATTGATTGGCTGAACAGCTCCTTTTCTTTTTTCTTCTTTGTTACAAGGGATAGTTCACTGGGTTGGAGGGGGTTGGATAGAGATATAATTAAAAGTGAGTGGGATATAAAAGCCAAAAGATAAGACTACTTTAAAAAAATTACATTTTCCTACTATTTTCTAGATGTATGAAAGTATCATCTGCTCTAGAAACCATCCTATAGACACCCTAGGAAATCCCACAAATGCAGTTTTGAAGTCAAGAAGCAGCCATTGGTTACTCCTCAGGCCTTACTAAGTCCTAGGTGAGTAAATGCTTGTCAGGGTGTCTTTGCATGCATCTATCAAACAGCCAAAGGGCAGCCAGGTAGTGCAGAGGACAGAGCACTGGGCTGGAGTCAGGAAGAGTCATCTTCCCAAGTTCGAACCTGGCCTCAGTGTTGTGTGACCCTGGACAAGTCACTTAGCCCTGTTTGCCTCAGTTTCCTCATCTGTAAAACGAGCTGGAGAAGGAAGTGGCAAGCCACTCTGGTATCTTTGCTAAGAAAAACCTAAATGTCATCACGATGGGACTGAAAGAACCAATGAGCAACAGATCAGTCAGCAAGCATTTAGTAAGTGCCTACTGCATGCCAGATATTGTGCTCAGTGATGGGGATAGAAAGACAAAAATGAAAGTCTCTTCTTTTATGATGCTCGTATGATCTCAAGGAGTTTGTTCATTCCATGCATCTGTCCCCCCAGGAGGTAAGTTCAAGAGTTTGAGTCTTTGTTTAGGTTCAAGAAAGAGGATCCTGATTGAAATTCTAGACAGCCCTTGCTTTTGTCGCAGGGACTGCCACTCCATCCAACCACTCTCATAGTGCTCTAGCTATTCCTTGGGCCTGTCCTAATTTAGCCCCATAGAGAGCACTGGGTGATATCAGTCACCCTGACCAACTAATGGCTTGAGACTAGAGGCATCTGAGAGAAAATAACCTAGGAGGAAAGCAGAATGACACTGTGGGGACAACAGAGGCAGATTTGAACCTGATGTAAGGAAAACCACCCTAAACAATGAGACCCTTCCCAGAATGAAATGGGTGGCCTTGGCAGGTCCTGTCTCAATAGAAGGTTTTAGTCTAAGCCTGGATGGATGGGTAGCAATTGGAGAAGTTGGGCTGGGGATCTTTGATCAGGCATAGATTGGGCTAGATGACCTCTGACATCTCTTCCCTCTCTGTCTGAGGTGCTGCGGTTCCCTGAGCTCCTGAAACGTTCTTCTCCTTAATTAATCCATCCCCCAGATCTCTTGGGGCCAGGGTGGGGTTGGGGAAGGGGAACCCATGCTCTCCTACTGCCATCAGTCTTTGCTTGGCCATTGGAATACTTAGTTTCCCTAGAATCTCTTGGCTTCAGCATGAACAAAAACCTTCTTCCCTTTTGTCCATCTAAGACAAAGATGAGGCTTTTCAAAAAGCAACAAAGTAGAAAGTAGATTAAAAGAAATAAGATAACACAAAAACATGTAACAAACTACAGAGAGGATTCTTTCTGATAGAACAGGAGCAGTTTTGTCCCTCCCTTGTGCAGGATGGATGACAAATGCAAGACTCATGCATATGAATGTGAGAAAAAGTACATAAGAGTGAATGGACCAAGAATCATGATGAGGATTTAGAGGGAGGAAATGCAAACATGTTATGCTACTTTATGTGCTGAAATTTAAGTATCGTTACTCAGCAAGTATTCTTGATGCTTAATATTGTTTCTAATAAAACATTTAATTTCTTAAAACCTGAGAGAGTGCTGCATGAAGATGAATGGAATTTCTGCGTTATGGGCTAGAGGAAAACGTGGAGCCATCACAAAGGTCAAGTGGTTCCTTCCTGGATAAGCATGGAGGAGGGGGCCCCATTGGCACCAGTGGTGGTTTCATTGACCTGGGGAGAGCTGGGAATGGAGGGATTCAGAAGGTAGACTCCATGTAAAGATGTCTGAACCGGGAAGTACGCTGAGACTCCAGAGGAGAGGAGGTAATAGGGAAGTGCCCACGTTCCTCTCCAAGGAAATCATCCCCTCCAGTCACACTATTGGGACTTCATCTGTTGGTTTCGTGAATTTATTTTTAAGGTCTGTGATTGACACTCTGGAGGTAGGGGTAAAGGAATGTCATGCAAACTGCTCCCTTTTGGAGCAGGCTGGAAAACAGGTTACTGCTTAGAGGTGGCTGGTGGCTCAGTGGATACAGCACTGGGCCCGGAGTCAGAAAGATCAAATATGGCCTCTGACACTTACTAGTTGTGTGACCCTAGGCAAGCCACTTCACCCTTTTTGCCTCAGCTTCTTCAACTGTAAAATGAGGCTGATAACAGTACCTATCTTGTAGGGTTGTTGTGAGGACCAAATGGGATCATCTTTACAAAATGCTTGTTGGCACATAGTGGATAGTGTATAAATGCTTCTTCCCTTCCCATCCCCTCTTTGTTCTTTATTTGCCTTTTAATAAGCCTATACTGTGTCAATGCCTTGCCATCCTTGGTTGTTTTCAACAATCTAGGTGCTTGAGAGACGCAGATTCTGATGTCCCAAGGAGACATCTAGGTTGGGAGGAAAATAAACCCATAGAGCTATTATCAAGAGACCTTCAAGGTTACACCTGGTCCTCTGAGCCCAGAACTTCAGTGATAGGCCATGGGTTATATTTAGAATTTTATTGACTGGCACAGTGTCTGAAGGAGGCACAACCTTTCCCAGTCTGAAATCCTACCTCATATTATCTCTGGGATCCAACTCTATTGGTTCTCCTGTCTGGATAGTTCTATTCCCTAATTTACTTCTATGCCTAGGCCCATAGCTGAGGTAGATCAGTAGTCAAATCTGGTTCTTAGCTGAAATCCAGCATCTTTTCTCTGTTAAAACCAGCCATTCTGGAGAACCATTTGGAGCTATGCCCACAGGGCTATACAGCCACATATGCCCTTTGACCCAGCAATACCACTGATAGGTATATATTCCAATGTTGTAGCAATGACCAACTAGGAGAGACAGCTACTGATAAATACAGTGATCCAAGACACTTCCAAAGGACTCATGATGAAAAATGCTGTTCACCTCCAGAGAGAGAAAGAGAACTGATGAACTGATTGCAGATTGAAGCCTATTTTTTTCACTTTCTTTATTTTTCTTGCTTTTTTGCAATATGGAAATATGTTTTGCATAACTTCTCATGTATAATTGATATCATCTTGCTTGCCTTCTCGATGGGTAGGGGAGAGGCTGGAGGGAGGGAGAGAGAGAACTTGAAACTTGGAACTCAAAATTAAAAAATGAACATTAAAACTAGCATTTGGGCAATTCTTTGGACTTCCCTTTGTGACCTTTAATAATCCCACTTTTCCCTCCCTCTGACATTTGAGTGATGGGGAAAATCACAGGGTTACGAATCTGAGAGCCCAACCCAAACCTAAACAAGGTGCATTATTCAGCACCTCCTAGGTGACTGGGTGGTAGTAGTAAGGGGATTTCATTTTATCAGAGGAGACAGCATGCATACATGTCAACGTAAACAGTGACTGCCCAGGCCAGTCCTGCCTGGAAGGCCAGATACGTTCTATTTCACTGTCCCCCCCAGGACTTCTCCATTACTCTCAAGGGGTTCTGGAGTTGTCTAGGCTCTCCGTAAGTGGCTCCAGTCCCCACTGAAGGTGTTTGCTCCAGTATAGGGGGTGATCCCTTGCACCCGTGTTCTGATTAACCAGTTGGAATAGCTTTTACAAAGGAATATTTACTTCAAAAGGTATAATCATACATATACAAATTTGCTCCCCAACATGTGGAGCTAAATCTCTCTTTCCCCTTGCACCACCCCAGTCTCTGGAGAAGGGATTAGGTTCATAGAGTAGCTCAGTTCCTATATAGCACAGTTCCAAGTTCCAAGTCCTCAGTCCCTTTGGTCTCAAGTTCCAGCAGCCTGGCTTTTTGGGCAGGGCTTCCCTGCCAGGCCAGCCGACTGCAACATCCGGCCTGCAATTGGGACTCCAAGGCCAGCATGGCTAGAACTCCCAGATCTAGGGGGAATCCTAAAATGGAGGACAAATAACAGAACAGAAACAAACACCCTCAGGACCATTTCTTGGATCTGGGGTGAAGGTTAGCAGAAGGTATCGCCCCTCCCAATTCAGTTCATAACATGCACACTGTGGCTGAGCTATGATCTTCACCCTCTGGATGCAGCAAGAGTGTAGAGACTGTCAGTCTGGCCTGTTTTGGCCACACAGCCAATCAAAGGAGGCCACTCCTACCCACGTGGTAGGAAAAGGCAGCATGCTGGGGGGCCTCCATGTTGGGAGATCTGGCCACGACACCCCCTCCCCATCAGTCCCCTTACATGAGCATATATGAAATAGATGCAAATTAAGGTTGAAGGGCAAAGACAATAAATTCACTCAGCTCCCCAGCATCTCACTCTGGGCTAGTTCTAATTGCTAGAAAGGCCTTCCTTACTTCAAGGGTAAATTAACCTCTCTGTTAAATTTGAGTCATTGTTTTTAGTTCTCAAGCAAAAACAGATCTAATCACTCCTCCATGGGACATCTCTTCAAGTACTTTAAGACAGCCAAGATGCCCTTCCCCACCTTCTAAGGCATCCCTTCTCCAGGCAAAACATTTGCAGTTCCTTCAGTGATTCTCACACGATGAGGACTCTAACCCCTTCAACAGCCTGGTTGCCTTCCTCTGGATAATCTAGATTATCAATGCCTTTCTTAAAATGCAATGCCTGGAGATGAATACAATGGGACCCTTACCTCCTAGCCCTGGACGCTTCTTCTTTTAATATAGTCTGATAAGGGCTAACATTTATATGTCGCTTTAAGATTTGTAAAGAGCTTTATAAATATGATCCCAGCTGATCCACGTAACCATCTTGGGCAGTAGGTGCTATTATCATCATCATCGCTATTTTACAAATGGGGGAACTGATCCACAGAAAGTGGCTCCCTCAGGGTCACACAACTAGTAAGTGTCTGAGGATGGATTTGAACTCAGGTCTTCCTTACTCCAAGACTAGTACTCTATCCACTCTGCCACTTGGCTGCCCCTAAGATTCCACTAGCTTTCACTGCGGCCATACCACATATTCACTGGAGAAGCCATGGATCTTCACTGGAGGTCTTTTATTTTTTAATTTTATTAATTTTTTTTACTCTGAACATAACACATAACAAATAAAACAAGCATTTCCATACATAATATGGAAAATGAAATTATACATTGAAACTGTGGATCTCTAATATATACAGCTTGCTTTTAAGCGTGTAATAAATTCAACATGTAACTTTCAAGACTGTTCTGTTTGTCTGGGATCTCTTCTGGCTTTCTTTCTGTTCTTTCCTAATTTTAAAAGGAGGGGAACTCTGTTTCTACCCACTCTCCTTCTTACCTCCCTACCTTCTCCAGCCCTTTATTGAAAAGAAAGGGAAAAAAAATCCTTTATAACAAATATGTATCCTCAAGCAAAACAAATTCCTACATGGCCACAGCCAGGAATGTGTGTCTCATTTGGTTGCTTGCGTCCATCACCTTTCTGCCAGGAGGTAGATGACACCTATTATCATTGATCCTCTGGAATCTTGGTTGGTCATTACAATGATCAGAATCCTTAAGTCTTTCAAAGATGTTTGTCTTTACACTGTTGTTGTTATTGTAAAAATTGTCATAGTGGTTCTTCATACTCTACTCTGCATTAGTTCATTTAGGCCTTCCTAAGTTTCTCCAAAACCATCCCTGTCATCATTTTTTATGGCACAGTAATATTTCATTCTATTCACATGCCATAATTTGCTCAGCCATTCCCCAATAGATGGGCATTCAGTTTCTAGTTCTTTGCCACTACAAAAACAGTGGTTATACATATTTTTGTATATATGAGTCCTTGTTCTCTTTCTATGATCTCTCTGGGGATATAAGCTTAGTAGTACTATAACGGGATCAAACAGCATACACAGTTTAGTGTGACTTTAGGGGCATAATTCCAAGCCATTTTCCAAAATGGCTGTGTGAATGCAGAGCTCTACTGAAAGTGCATTAATGTGCCTGTTTTCCCACAACCTCTCCAACATTTGTCATTTTCCTTTTTTGGTCATCTTTGCCAGTTTGGTGGGTGGCTTACAAGAGGTCTTCAGGCAAAGGATGGATGACTGATGGTCTGTCCGCTGAACCTAAGGCATGAATGGAGTACTGGGCTGGAGTCAGGAAGGCTCATCTTCACGAGTTCAAATCCAGCCTTAGACGCTTACTAGTCATGCGACCCTGGGCAAGTCACTTAACCTTGTTTGCCTCAGTTTCCTCATAAAATGAGCTGGAGAAGGAAATGGGAAACCACTCCAGTATCTCTACCAAAAAAAAAAGCCCCAGATGGGCTCACAAAGAGTTGGACATGACCGAAAGGGCCACCAAATCCTGAGATCTTTCCCGTGTGAACTGCTTGCTGCTGCCACCATCCTGCATTTTAAAGTTGATACTCCTTCTATTCTGTTTCACCTGAGTAGATTCACCCAATAGCATAGACCATCAAGAAGATCCTTTTGAATCCTGACTCTGTAATTCGGTGCTTTTCCTCTTTGCTTTGTGCAAACTGGAAATGGGTTCAGCATGAATGACATCTGCGCCTTTGTCCAAGTTATAGATTGTTTTGTTTTGTCTGAAGATGTAATTTCATTAGGGTAGCAAACTCCTGGGAAGGAAATTCCCCCCTAATAATTCAGATAAGCAATTATTTTGGCCTTTACAATGTTAAAGATTGGCGGGGGGTGGGGGAGGGTGGAGCCAAGATGGCCCCTGAAAAGCAAGGACTTGCTTACATTCTCCCCCAAATCCCTCCAAACACCTGTAAAAGTGGCTCTGAACAAATTCTAGAGCTGTGGAACCCACAAAATAGCAGATGGGAGCAGGTCTCCAGCTCCAGAGAGCCTGGATGGCCGCCCGGAAGGGTCTATCACACCATGCTGGGAACAGAGTGCAGCCCAGCGTGGGCCACACCAGGACAGACCAGACCCGGAATCAGCTGGCAGGAACAGGCCTAGGGACCATGAATCATTGAGCTGTGGCAGTTACCAGACTTCTCAACCCACAAGAACCAAAGAGCAGGTTAGTGGGAAACTACGGGATCAAGGTGAGAATGGTCCAGCCCCATCCCTGGGGGTGGCGGAGGTGGTGCAGCAGCAGCAGTGACAGCAGCAGGAAGCTCCCGAGGCTGCTTCCAGAGCTCCAGCATCAGCTGCTTCTCAAGTCCCTGGCTCATACGGTGGGAGGAATCTAGCAGTGGATCAGAGCAGGAGTACAAGGAACACTTTGCAGGCACAGAGGCTGGTTCTCTTGCTGTGCCCTGCTTGGATCTGGATTGTGGTGCTGGTTGGTGGTTCTTGGGGGAGGAGGAGCGCTGCTGTGACAGAGCCTGGGGTGACAGTGGAGTAGAAGTAGCTCTGAAAACAGCAGTGCTTGGACCCTTAAAGCTTGAGACAAAGTACTCTCTACTCTACAAGCAGTCACACCCTGACAAAAAGCTCAAGGGTCAAGTAGGTGGCTGGGAACATGAACAGGCAGCGAAAACAAACTCAGACTCAAACTCAGACTCAGAATATAGAATCTTTTTCTGGTGATGAAAAAGATCAAAACATACAGCCAGAAGAAGTCAACAAAGTTGAAGAGCCTACATCAAAAGCCTCCAAGAAAAATATGAATTGGTCTCAGGCCAGGGAAGAGCTCGAAAAGGATTTGGAAAAGCAAGTAAGAGAAGTAGGGGAAAAATTGGGATGAGAAATGAGAGTGATGAAAGGTTGGCCTGGAGGCAAAAAGGATAAATGACTTGCTCGTGGTCATACAGCCAGGGTGACTTGGAGCCCCAGTCTCCCTAACTCCAAGTCCAGCTAGTTTTACAGTATTCCATTCAAGTCACTGATAAAAAGGCCATATAGTAAATGGTATTTTCCCCTTAAGTCATGCATAGCAATAGATGAAACTGGTAAATAGGAGTATATAATGGGGGCTGGTGACCCTGTGCAAAGCTAATGCAGTCCTCACATCTAGAAGCTAGTGGGGAGGTTGGTTCTGGAAAAACTTGAAGACGTGTAATAGAAGTTCTTGGGGCAGCTAGGTGGTGCAGTGGATAGAGACCTGACCTGGATTCAGGAAGATCTGAGTTCAAATCCAGCCTTAGATACTTACTATTGTGTGACTCTGGACAAGTCACGTAAACCTCTATTTGCCTCAGTTTCCTCAACTGTAAAATCAGGATAATTATAATAGTTTCCAGGGTTGTGTTATTCTAATGAGGTATTTATAAAGAGCTTAGCATAGTGTCTGGCACACAGTTGGCACTATACTAATGCTTATCCCCTTCTTCCATCCCTCATTTGGAGCATGTGCAGATGTTCTGTAATTAATTCTGGACGGCTAAGAGACAGACTGTTGATTGGATGGCCTAAGGTGCATTCAAAAACCCTGAACAGCCAGGAGGTCCTCATTCCTGCCTGGATGTGTTCAAGTGGGGAGGGGAAAACCGAGCCCTGAGTGGGGCTTTTATCTCCTTACAGTGGCCATGTGGTCTGTGAGTGCACTGTGAGTGCACGGCCCTGCTGTTGTGCCTATCTCTGTTGTATCTATTCTTTCCTGTCATTAGGTGAAGGATGTTCAAGATAGCCAGGAAGTTGTGAGCTTCCAAAGGTCAGAAGAGTGAATCACTAGAAGTCTGTGAGCTGGAGTCCACGCTGGCATTTGCCAGAAGCCAGATGGTGCAGAAGGAGTCCAAAGTGACCGGCTTGGCCCAGCCCAGCAGGAACAAAGATGCGCATTCATCTCTCCATCAGCCGTGTCTCATTCGGGAAGTGAATTCCATGGGGTGAATACTATGTAGAAATTGTGTTAAGCCTGAGCCCACTCTCCCCAGGGACCAATGTGATATAAGCAATGGTGGGTTCCCTCCCCCAGGTGTTGGGGAAAAATGTTTATAACTTCTATTCTTGTTATAGCTTTCCATAAATAGCCTTTGGTAAAAGCTAATTGATGTTGATTAGTTAAATGGAACCAGGCACTAATTGCTTGCAGTTAGTGGGGAAAACACATTGGAAAGGGAGCTCGAACTGGCAACATTAGAGAAAGATAGACCCTGAAAGGTACCCCTAGAACTGTGAGGGGCAGATGGAGCCAGGCCTACTCTGGAAGAATGAGTTCAAAATAATCAAAATACTGGAAAGAAACAGAAAGGAAAAAGAGTCCGAGAGGGAATGTTAGTCCTTTGTGAAAGGAAGAATACTCTGGAGGTTTTGTCTTTATTTTACACATGGGAGCAATAAGATGGAAAATTGAAGAGAGGGCATAGCTAGCCTTTTCTAAGAAACTGTGATTTACAGAACTGATGAGAGCCAGGAAGAATGACTGAAGGAGATGGAGGGAGCAGAGAGAAGCTGTGGAAGATGGGATTGCAGGGCCTCCACCATATTGAAGACTGTACATGATTGGGGATTTACACATATCCTTGGGGCTGGTTCCTGCCTTCAAGTGGCGTCAGCCACCATTTACTAAACACAGCTGCCTTCCATTCATAAAAATGCAGGGGTGAGTCAGAGACCTCCTCCAGTCCTTGCTTTGATCAGGAGTCAGTCCACAAGAATGATCTGTGTGTCACTTTCAGTGAGCTCTTGATGATGGTTAGAGCCTCCCTTGGACCTGACCTATTTCTGCTTCTGCCAGATACCCATTCTGACTCCATCTTGGCTCCTCGCTGCCTGCTCTGTTGATACAGTATCAAGAGAGGGACATGCCTCCTCTTGCTTCTGTCCCTGTTCTGACTATAGGAAACCTAGTGTTGTTATTAATAATATATTTTTGATGAGCCTTTAAGAGCAACCCCATGATGTTGGCAGTCTCCTGCAACTTTCACTCATTGGTCCTAGTTCTTCCTTCTGGGACCAAGCAGAACAAATAATAATAATAGCTAACATTTACATAGCACTTTAAGGTTGGCAAAGCACATTATGTATCAACGTTGACTCATTTGGTCCTCATAACAATCTTGTGAATAGGCGCTAAGGATGAATGAAAAAAAAAGCATTTATTAAGCTCTTAAAATGTGCAAAGTACTGTTCTAAGCACCGAGAACATAAACAGAAAAGTAGGATAAGGTTGGTCCCTGATCTCAAGGGTTTAAATTCCATTGGAGGAGACAACACACATGGAAAGTTTTAGCTTGCAAATCAGATGAAAAGGTCCCATAGTCCTTAGGGTACAATGTCAAAGCAGATCACAATACCTCTTCTTTAATAGAATTTCCACTGATAAAATCCTATCTGTTTCTAATGTCAAACCATTTCCTAGTGCAAAGGACTTTGGTGACAAGAACTTTCTTTTCTGGGTCTCTTGTAGCTGTGGTTGCAGTACCTGCTAGAGCAGTTACCAGTTTGAATCTCCATTGAGTTTTCTTCCTAGGATGATGGCTGATGGCTCTGGGCTAGAAGCATTGCTATTCACAAGGCTCTTGGCTCCATGGTCCTGAGCTATCTCCTTAAGTGTCTGTGGTTTGACTTGCCTGGCCCCTTCTCCACAGAGTTGCTTCCCTAAATGACAGCTGTGGAGGCTGGGCTGGAAGGATTGAGTGCGATTGGGAATGACAGAGGGGGCAATCAGCTGGAAAACTCATTGCTGTGATCTCGCTGGCCAGGGCTAGGTAGAAGAGGACATTAACAATCTGCCTAGACAGTAAGTCCTGTACAATCTGTGAATAATCAGGTACCAAGGTATGGATGGTGCTGGCCATAGGAGTTTGTTGAAACAGAGAGATTGACCTGGACTTGAGTACTGAGGGAAGGCATCATGGGGGAAATGGATCTTAAGCAGTGGCCTTGAAGGAATCAGCAAGCACTTATTAAGAGCCTACTGTATTACAGGCAGGCACTGTGTTAAATGCTAGGGATAGGATAAGATTAAAGTCTGGACCTTTGATTTCATTGGTATAGGGAAATCCTGGATAAAAACATTTATGCCATTCATTGCCAGGCACTGTGCTAGGTTTGGGGATGAAAAGAGGGATGACACATAGAGGGGAGCTGGGAAGGGGTGGGGAGGAAGGAGAAAGAAGCAATGGGGCATGTCTTGGAACTGGCCAGGAAGTGAGGTGGAGCCCTACATTGGGCCAAGATAAGGGATGAAAGATCGCCTAACAGAGTCCAGGGTGATTCCAGGAATGAAGCCCAAGTTTCCAGTGTCTGTTGTTTGTTGTTCATCCTTTGTTCTCAAGAGGACCAATAACATCATGAGGGTGGTGTCTTGACTCCCCAGTGAGTTGGAATTAAGTGAGGCAGAGCAGAGCAAAGTCATCAGCCTTGCTCCCTCCTCCAGAGCCATCATCTTAACTTAGGAAGGACGAGGGCACCCACTGCATCCCGGGCCACCCTCAGATGCCTAGAACACTGAGAGTTCAGTGACCTGGCTGGGCTTACACAGCTAATGTGTGTCAGAGGCAGGATTAGAACACCAGGAATACAGGTGCCGGGGATACAGAATTAAGAATGCTCTCGAGGCATTTGTAGTCTATGGATGGTGGTGGTGTTTGAAAGACATGTACTTATATAAGCCCATACAAAAGAAATACATGGTAGTTTAGGGAGGCTTTAGGTAGGATTTAGATGAGCTTAGAAGAGATGGGTAGGATAGTACAGGTATGAGAATAGATGAACTCAGGCACCCCTAGAGATGAAAATTTGGCTGGTAGGCAGCAAGCAGTGTGGGGCCTCCATGGAAGCGAGTCCTCTAAGACTTCATCTTGGCACACAGTTGACCCTGGCTTCTCAAACTCTAGGCCGGCAGTGCAGAAACACCAAGAGGTCCTTCCCAAGCTTTAAGTACCAACCTGCCAGCTAGTTCTGGAGAACAGATTTGTCTTAGAGCGCTGGACCGGCTCACAAGTTCCGTACCACATTGGCAGCAGGACAACGGTTTTCTTTAGCTATAGGAACTCTTAAAGATCACTCACCAATGAGCAGAACCAGGAGAAAATTTGTACACAATAATAGCCACATTGTGCGATGACTGACTTTGATGGACTTAGCTCTTCTCAGCAATGCCAGGACCTAGGACAACTCCAAAATACAGAAGAAAAGATGGAAAATTCCATCCACGTCCAGAGAAAGAAATAGGGAGTCTGAATGCAAATCGAACCATGCTATTTGCTTTTTTTGTTTTGTTTTTTTTCTTTCTCATGGTTCCTCCCATTTGTTCTAATTCTTCTACACAACATGACTAATGGGAAAATGTGTTTAATAATGTAATTGTAGAGCCTATATTGGATTGCATGCTGTCTTGGGGAAGGGGGGGGGTGGAGAAAATTTAAAACTTATGGAAATGAATGTTGAAAACTAAAAATAATCAAAAAAAAAGATCACTCACCAAGTAGACAGGGGTTGAAATCTCCATCAGTGGAACAAGTGTAAACCAACAGAACCATAGGTCTCTAAAGTTATTAAATTAGCGAAGGAACCTGGCAGGGAAAGCATTAATGCCTTCAAATAGTGAGAAACTAGAAATTAAGGGGATGCTCATCAATTGGGGAGTGGCCGAAGAAGTTGTGGTACATGTATGGGTGGGATATGACTGTGCAGTAGGAAATGATAAGCGGGATGATTTTAGAAAAATATGGAAAGACTCGCATGGGATAATGCTGAGTGAAATGAGCAGAAGCGAGAGAACATTGCATACAGTAACTGCAGTATCGCTTGAAGAGTCACTGTGAATTCAGACTAAGCTATTCTGGGGGATAGTCTAGGGCAGCTAGGTGGAGCAGCAGATTAAGTGCTAGGCCTGAAGTCAGGAAGACTCATTTTCATGAGTTCATATCTTGGATTAGCTGTGTGACCCTGGGCAAGTCACTTACTCTGGTTTGCCTCAGTTTCCACATCTGTCAAATGAGCGGGAGAAGGAAATGGCAAACCAGTCCAGTATCTCTGCCAAGAAAACCCCAAGTGGGGTCATGGAGAGTCGGACATGACTGAAATGACAGAACCACAAAAGCTATTCTTAGTAATATGAATGTTCAAGTCAACTATGAAGGACTTATGAAGGAAAATACTATCACCTCCAGAGAAAGAGCTGATGTGTGGAAGCATGTATTTTATGTTTCTACATATATATCCATATCAGTGCTGGCCTTCCATAATGCAGGGTTGGGGTGGGGGGAGGGAAGGAAAAAAACTCAGAACACAAAATGGAACACAAAAATAAACTAATTAAAAAAAAAGAATAGTGAGAGATAAGGGGAAAGAGAAGCAGAAGAGGACTGGCTTGCAAAAAGTTTGCTTTAGAGCACTGGGCTTTAACATGTCACTATCAACATGTTCTTAGTGGTGATCTTGTTGACTCTTTGAAGCCTCTCCTGAGCTGGCCCATCACAGCCTGGCAGTACTGATCCTGCGGCCCTTGACCCTCCTGTTCAGCCCAGGTTCTCATCCTGGTGTGGGGAGCAGGTGATTTGGGGAACAGGGAGGGCTCAGGAGAGAGGGCAGAAGCAGGGGGTAGATGCCTCCTCTGCCAGAGCTGAGGTGGGGAAGGGCAGAGAGCAGGAAGCCTTGCTGCTGAGCAGGACCTCAAGGGACATACTGGTGTGGAGTAATGGGAAGGTGGCCTCTAGTGCCTTAAAGGGTTGATAAAGGAGGTAGTGAAGAGAGCCCAGTTTGTCTGAACATTTCCCAGGTCCTGGTGATCTCAGGTCTTTCTACTCATGCCCTAATCCCAGCTACAAACTCTCTGACATAAAAAAAAATTAATGGGCTGCTTCAGGAGATAAATGAATTCCCCCACCCAAGATCATCAAGCAAAGGTTCGATGATCATTTTGTGGGTATGTGACAGAAGAGATTCTTATTCAGGTCCTGGTTGAATTAGAAGGCCTCTGAGGTCCTTTTCAACTCTGACTCTGTGAGAGTAGAGAAACCAAGTATTAACATATGGAATGGCAGTCTTATCTCTACCAACATCCCTACCACTGCCATCTTTCTGTTTAGCTGTAAAGGATGAATAACATAATGGACAATTAACCCCCTAACTCTCAAACTAGAATGAGATATTTTGAATACAGCAAAATATGCTTGCCATTCAAATTATCCCTGGAAATTGCAAAAAAAAATGATAAAGGGAAATTTATTGAATAAAGGTATATTCATTGATTCCATGTTTTATGCAGGTAGGGCTTTTACGTTATCAAGGGGGAGAATTTTATAACTGTTGAAAATTAAAGAACAATAAAGAATTGCATTATGTTACAAAAAAAAAACAAACAAACTCTCTGACAACACACAAACAGCTCTGGGGACAGGGAGCAAAAAAAAAAAAACAAAAAACCCAGGAGGATTAGGAAGCTCAGGGGTCCCTAATCCCAAACTTTATCTTTAGGATTTAAGATCATCACTGATCTTCCAGGGGACCCATAAGTGGCTTTGAGGGACTTTTCAAGGTGGTTTGTGGTAGGGGTGGGGGAATATAACCTATAAGAAGAAGCTAGTGGGTATATCAATGGACAATCCAAGAGCAAGATGTCAGGGGATGAGGAGTTCTACCTGTTCAAAAACATCTCTTCAGTGGGACCGTGGGACGGCCCTCAGTACCACATCGCTCCTGTCTGGGCCTTCCACTTCCAGACGGCTTTCATGGGTTTTGTCTTCTTTGTAGGGACGCCACTGAATGCTGTGGTGCTCATCGCTACACTTCGCTATAAGAAACTGCGCCAGCCACTCAACTACATCTTGGTTAATGTCTCCTTGGCTGGTTTCATCTTCTGCATCATCTCTGTCTTCACTGTCTTCATCTCTAGTTCCCAAGGTTACTTCATCTTTGGCCGCCATGTTTGTGCTATGGAGGCTTTCCTGGGCTCTGTGGCAGGTACTGGCAGGGCCCAAATGTTGGGCCCTCCAAAGGTCAGGCTGTTGGACTTGGGGTACACTACCAAAGAAGCATATTGGGAAGGAGAATATTGGGGATATTTTGAGTTTTGAGAGTTAATGAAGCATAAGACAGGGAGGGGGGCAGGAGTCTAGCCTGGTTCTTACCAAAATGGGATGTCTATGACATACACATCTATACACCTATTCTTTTCTCATTCCATCTGTGCCTTCCTCAGAAGATGCTCTTCCATGTCCTAAACTTGAGTGTCCATATATTTGGCTTTCTCTAGATCAAGGGTTCTTTACCTGGGATTCATGCCTCCTCAAGTGGGTCAGTGAACCTGTATGGGAGTTATATCTTTATTTCAATATGTTTCCTTTGTAATCATATGTATTTTATTTTATGCATTCTGAGGTGTCCACAGGCTTCACCAGACTGCTAGAAGAACCTGCAACACACAAAAAACAGTTTTAGATCCTCTGTTCCAGACCAAACATCTATCATTTTTCCATCTGCCCTTCCGTGACCCACATACTCAGCTTGTTCTCATGTTTGGCCTCAGGGTTGGTGACGGGCTGGTCATTGGCTTTCCTTGCCTTTGAGCGTTTCATTGTCATCTGTAAACCTTTTGGCAACTTCCGCTTCAACTCCAAGCATGCAATGATGGTGGTCCTGGCTACTTGGGTCATTGGCATTGGTGTCTCCATCCCACCCTTCTTTGGCTGGAGCCGGTGAGAGCAAAGAGAGGGTGGAATTGAACCTGGGATCCTAAGGCTAGGGGCCAGGGAAAGGAGCTAAAATGTGATCTACTCCCACCAGGATTTTCATCCCCTAAAATTTAAAGCTGAATTCAGGGAAAAGTTCAAGAGCTAAGGCCCTAGATGGAAGTTGAGAAGATTCAGATGAGAGAAATGAGTACTGAGAATCGTTCTCTGTCAAACTAGTCTATATTATCACTGATACATGGTGAAAACTCGTTCCTGCCCTGAGTTTCTGGACAGCCAGGGTCACAGATCCAACAAGATCCAGAAATCCTGACTTCTCCCTAACACCTAGGGATTAACTTTTTCTTAAAATTACATTTTATTTTCAGTTCTGAATTCTATTCCTCCCTCTGCCCACTTCCCCATCCATTGAGACAGCAAGAAAAACCAAACCCATTACAAATATGTATAGCAAATATGTGGAACACATCCTGGCCTCAGCCATGATGAGCTTTCCTGGAACCGTCTTCCCAATACATACGATGAACTCTCCTTGCCCACTGCAGGTATATTCCCGAAGGTCTACAGTGTTCCTGTGGCCCTGACTGGTACACCGTTGGCACAAAATACCGCAGCGAATACTACACTTGGTTCCTCTTCATTTTCTGTTTCATTGTGCCTCTCTCCCTCATCTGCTTCTCCTACTCCCAGCTGCTGGGAGCCCTCAGAGCTGTGAGTACTTGCTTGATCTGAAGATCAAGAAGGCAGGGGGTCTGGGCTGCTGGAAGGAGGGCTGGAGTGATGGTCAGGGCGAATATTTTCTAACATAACTGTGCTGTGAATCCTTGTGGCAGAGAGAAGAGTGAGTCCAAAAGTGCTTCACATGAAGTGTGTGTATCAAGGCAGGAGCTATAAGACTAGGGGAGTGGGAAGGTAGAAGATTATAAGCCAGGTGTGAGAATAATGCGAAGGTAAGATATCAGAGATCACCAGCAGTGACTCCCTCCTGGAACCAATGGCAAAGGTCCTGGGCACAGAGAGGTCAAGCCAGAATCTGCGGTGAAAGTCTGTGAGAGTGACAAGGCCCCAAGTTCCTGAAGTCAGAGAGAAGAGAGGCCTAGGGCTCACACCTCCCATTTTTGCCCAGGTTGCAGCCCAACAACAAGAGTCAGCCACAACACAGAAGGCAGAGCGGGAGGTGAGTCGCATGGTGGTGATGATGGTGGGCTCCTTCTGTCTTTGCTACGTGCCCTATGCTGCCCTGGCCATGTATATGGTCAACAATCGGAACCACAGCCTGGACCTACGGCTTGTCACCATGCCTGCCTTCTTTTCTAAGAGTGCTTGTGTCTACAACCCCATCATCTATTGCTTCATGAACAAGCAGGTGAGGAGGCTCTGCTTCTACTCCAGGCTCCTTCCTTAGGAATATTAGAGCTTCGATATACTAAGCCACAGAAACTCTTAGTGGCTTAGGAGACAATTGCTAGCTACAGAAAGGGTAGAGGTCATTATGGCTGAACTTGATGATGTCCAAGGGATAACACAAGATTAGTCATTAACAGGTGACTTTGTGAATAGAATAGACAAACTCTCCCTGTCCTTAAAAGGCTCTGAATAACGAGGTATTTCCCCAAACTTTGTGTGCCATACTTACTATCTCATCTCGAGTCCTTCTAGTCCTCCCACCTCACCAGTTTGGCTCCTCTTCCTAGCCCCACGGAGTATGATGAACCATAGCTCTCTACTAGGCTATCTAAAAATCTCTTAAGTACTAATGAAGGAAGCCTTGAGTCAAGTTATTTGAAGAAACTGACAGCTCCTGCTCAGCCCTCAATTCCCTCTTGGCTTAAACTTCTCTATGTTCTCTGAAGAGCTGGCTTGAGTCTAAAGAGAAGACCAGCACTAGGCTGGTGTAAAGAAAACCCCCAAATCCCAACACACTGGAATATTGCTGGATACCATTTTGCTCCTCCCTCCAAAGAATGATTCAGTTTCAATACTAAAGGAGGTTGGATGGGAACCTACATTCCAGGAGGTGGAGGAAGTTTTACTCAGCCAAAAGCCATCTCCACAGTATGGCCTGGGAGGCTGGTGCCATTCTACGATTAGCTCCTGAGTCTGGTTGTTCCTTTGGGCAGTCTCCAAACTAATCTGGCTTTCTAGGCTGGGAATCTCAGTCTAGAGTTGAGTCTCTAGACCAAAGGTTCTTACCCTGGCGTTTGCAAATTTGATAACTTTCAACATATCAGTTTCCTAGTAATCCCACACACTTTATGCTTTTAGAAACATTTTGCAGATGGAGCACACTATTTTTTTCCCCCTTGGGTCTTTCACATGACTAATAAGGTAATATGTTTTGCATGATTGAATACATATAATCTCTATCAAACTGCTGTCTCAGGGAGGGAGAGAAAATTTGGAACTCAGAAATTTTAAAAAAATACTAAAAATTGTTTTTATATGTAATTAGGGAAAAAAAAATTACTTTTAAAAAGAAACATTATTCTGAGAAGGGGTCCAAAAGGGGTACAAAAGGTTAAGGACCTCGGGTCTCGATTAGCCCAAATTGAAATGAAGCCAGAAATTTGGATTGGGGAGATGAGCAGTTTCTCTTTTCCATATTAAATCATTTATATTAGAATTCCAGATTGTTTCCTACTCAGTAGACTGATTTCAATTGTCTTATCCCTCTAGTTCCATGCCTGCATCATGGAGATGGTATGTAGAAAGCCAATGACAGATGACTCTGAAACATCCAGCTCTCAGAAAACTGAAGTCTCTACTGTTTCTTCCAGCCAAGTGGGCCCTAGTTAAGGGATTCCATAGTGGCCCTTACCCAGAGAAACCTGCCTGGGTTTTCAACTCCTTTGTCTCCTCTGCCGAACTCCTACAAGGTGGTGGCCACATGTGGGGAAAATTGCAGTGGGTGTAGAGTGTCCTTTTTCTTCAAATCCTTCCTACTCTCATGTTAATGAGAGGAGATGGTTAATAGCTCTTCTTGACTAGCTGCCTCCCTAGACTAGTGGTTATCTGGCTGAGTTAAACAGTCACGAATTGCATCAGAGTAGTTTCTGTTCTGAAACAATTTTCACACGGAGCTCTGAAAGAATTACTTATTTTCACAGTGGCTTGTGGAATTAAATCTCATTCCTTTAACACCGAGTATAGGCTTCTCTATCGGTTTATCCTGGGATCACTGTATCCTGAGATAATCTCCTTTCCTCCTCTGCCTTTACAAGGCCCTGAAAAATGAGGTCTGAAACAGCGCATCAGGCACAGGGCAGCGTCCTGCAATAGTTTGTTCATGCTTCCTCCAGGCCAGTCGGTGCTTTAGTAACTTCTGTTTACCAGAAAGCCCTGAGCCAGCATGAGGTACTTCAAGTACCACCTTTGTTTTTTTTTTGCTGAGAGATGGATGTTTTATTTACACACTTTGCATTTTATTCAAGAATCCACATCCCCTGGAATAAAAATGGCAGACGAAGCCTATTTATGAAGTTGTCCTTCTTAGGTATGACGATTTTACTAAAAGCCTGACCTACAGCTCTGAAAAATCTAGTTATCATTATGAAACAATCAAACTGGTATAAATGGAGCATGTGCCTCTGGGAGTGGCTTGTGATTTGGCATCAGGACACAGTAAGCACTCGTATTACCACAGCACTCAGCTGGGCCTTATTCTAGCAGGGTAGAGCCGGGGACAGGGAAAATCAGTAAGATTAGTTACAGCTGCAGTGGGAGAGAAAACTGCTTACAAGCTTTTAGGAAGGATGTTGTCAAGCTGGTAGATGGCAGTGCCTGAGTGGATGCCAACAACTTGAGAGTTTCCCTCTTATCCACCCCACTTCCCTTGGCCCCTTCTTCTGGGTGACCTTGATTATCAAGCAAGTATTCACAGTACCAAGTTCTATCGCCACGGCCTGAAGAGGATATATACATACATATATGTATACACAGATACAATGAATGTAAACGGTTTTATTGAGAAACAGATAGGAACCTGTTTGCATTACAGAATATAAAACTTGGTTTACACTCCATAAAAAATAAAAACACCCAAATCAAGGAAAACTAGCATTCACAGGACACAGGCTGTGGGGGTGTGGCCTGTTTGCTCATCAGCTTCATGCTTTCTTGAAACCAAAAATAACCCAGGGGCTTCATGAGGGATTGAAGTAGAATGCACTCTGCTGGGCACCCAGCATGCAGAAATCGCTGCTGCTGGAAGATGCTAAGATTCACTCTTTGGGTGGGCGATTTAAAAACCGGAGCTGGGCTCTGGGCACTGCTGCGTGAACCCTCCCCACACAATTCATGACTGAACCGCATGTAGTAAGCCGGGGCTGGGGTACGGACCACTAGGCATCTTCAGCCAGTTTGGCACAGAAACCGGGGGTCTAGTAGGGCATAGGACCTCAAATCAGGGGCTGAACCTAATGGATTGAGTCACCCACACTAACCAGTCTTTCTCAACATGGCCATGAGATCAAAGTCCTGACCTTGTTTAGAGTATTCACCCAGTTCTACCTGATGTTATCAAGTTATATCAAAGGTGTGTTATCTATAAAGAGATACATGAAGTAATAAAGGATATACATATACACATACATGTCTTGGTGACCCCAAAACTGCTCACTTGGAACACAAAATGTGTTTTCTTAAGAGGTCTACCTACAATTGAGGTCCCTCAAAAGATATATAGTTAGTGTTGTATGAAGCAGGGAGGGAGTCTGTGGAGTTGAAAGTCATTTGTTTGACCATACTTAACTGGAAAATATAAAGCCTTTTCCAAATTCCCCTTCTCCTCTAAGAAGGGTTGGCAGCCTGCTTAGCCATGTAAAGTTTTATTTTGGGGGGTGGGTGGGTGTGGGCAATGGCACTCAAACCATAGGGTCCCTGCCAGGAAAGCCATCCATTGGGGGTATTCCCATCTCCTCTAGACCTGAGCCACGCAGTTCCCCTAGCTGACACTGACTGAGGCCTGGGCAATTTTCATCTAAGAGAAAATGGGAATAAGTGGTTTGCATTTTGAGGTATGAGGATCCCTGGTAAATTCGGCAGCATGTGGTTTCAGGAAACCAGCCCACGAGGACATTGAGAACACTGCAATTGAGATTTTTACTAACACTGTAAGAGGGAAATAAGAATACCCTATCCTACCTAGGGGTGTTTCCAAGCTCAGCAGCTTTCACACGGCGGGTTTATTGGAGTTTCTCTGCTCCAAACCACATTCTATTTGAGCACATTTTACCTTGGGGTTCCATAAAAGAAATGCCTTCGCTGATCATTTCTCTTGGCAGGTAAAGGCACTTCAATGACATGATTGGAAAGGAGTAAACTAACTTTTTGAAGCAGGAGTCACTTGCCCAGTGCTACCAGGCTGGCCTGGGGAGCATAGGGCAGGGGATCTGTCACCCGCCTGCCTGCTGGCTGGTCATGCAGCAGATAGTAAAAGATGATTTCAACAGCTGTCATACAAGCCTGCCCTGGGTATTTCAACGAGTAAATCCACAGACCTCAGAGACAGTGAAGAAACTCGTCTACTTTTCCTTTAGTTCCCCAGCTGTCCTTAGTGATAGATTTGTGACAGGACAGATCCCACCCACTACATGATTGATTTCTCAAGTCACTGGTCCTAACCCTTTTCAGTCCAGCTGTGCTTGTCAGAATGAGTAAATGCAGCTCCTTCAGCAGAAAAACTGCATCAGGGCAAGCACAGTCCAGGTTTACAAATAAGAATCCTTCCTTGCCCAGGACATGTTGAAGAGGGCAGGTCAGGTGCTGGAGAGTTAACAGGTCACAACGAACAGGGAAATGTCATAGTTTTAGGCAGACGGTGCCATGAGGCTGTCTCTTTGATATGACACATGGGGCACATTTTTCTTTTTCCCTCCCCTGGACTTTTCCTTGTTGATCTTAGGCTTTACAAAATTAGTTAGCTAAGTAAGAAGTACAAAAAATTATAGAAAGGGTTGGGGATGGTAATAAACTAATGTGAGCGTGAGGTGAGGATGGGCATCCTTCATTTCATACTCCCAACCAGAAAACAAATACAAAAAATACACACAACTTGTTATACATAAAACAAAGTGTAAATCTAAAAAACACAAGTGTCATAATTACAGTTTCTCATCAGAAGCACAGAATGTCCCTCCATTCCCTTTGGGAGGAGGAAAGGGGACGGGATGTTTTGCTGTTGTGTTTTTTCACTGCTTTAAAGTTTGTAATAACAGTCTCAGTAGCGAAAACGATTTTCATGTGAAACCAGAAGCTGTAAAAAATAAATTACTTTTGAAGAAAAATGGGTTTTGTCTGTCAACAATTCAGAATTCATCATGTCGTACTAAGGCCTCGCCGAAATCTGTGGCTTGGCTGCCCACAAACAAATCGTACTTGTCAACGATCTCCTCCTTAGTAAGTTTGCCATCCTGAAACCAAAGATGACACGTTAGTAAGGTAGATTTTTTCCGACCCCAAGTTCAGAAGCATTAAATCTAATCAAGATTTAAGGTTATGATTCTCTTCCTCACTACAACTAAATGTAAACCCTACCACCACCAGAAAGGAAATAATCAGTAATACACCTATTCTATGAAGAAAATAAAGTGTGGCAGAGGGAAATGGGTACATCAGTTAGAGACGATTTATTTAGCTCAGTGACAGAACTGGCTCAATCGTTATAATGTCTGACCACTATCAAATGGAAATTCGCTTATTAAAACCCCAAGAACACCTCCCACCTTCCTGCCTGTATCAGTTGCAATTGAGAGTGCTGCTGTTCCTCATCTCAAAGGTTAACAAGAGCCAGAGGACAGATTTCAAACACCTGAACCTCTCAGTGGCACTTTCCTTTTCTCAAGTGACAGAGAGTCAAGACCTTAAAGAAGGGCCTTCTCCGACAAAGACTCCAAGCTAGAAAATTTTGCCCATGAGGCTCTGGTTTGGCTAAGATAAAAGGATGCAAATTTTTGGACTTTTGTGAAGATCTCATCTCAGCCTAACCTAAGTAAAACATCTTGGTTACCATGGTTGAGAAATCTCTTTACTGTTCTGTATTTAAACCTAAGACCTCAAAAGTGTCCAAGGACAGTAAGAGATATTAAAGAAATGCCAATTAACATCCCAGCACACAGGACCTTGACATTCTCTTTCAGAGACAGTAAAAAGTATATCTGACTTGGAAAGGAAAAGGACAAATTTCATTGAACAGTATACAAAATATCAATAAAAATATTCTACCTTATTTCCTAAAAATATGGGTGACTACAGAAAGGTAGTAATTACTTAGACCAGCCCAGCGGGTGGCATGCTGTGCAGGCCTGTTTTACATCCTCTACATTTTTTGCAGGGAGCCCCAAATCCTTTCACCCACTGCAAGTGGCTTACAGGCCTAACTTAGACTCTAAGGATGCCAATCAAGCAGGTCATTTTTTTTCTTTCTTTCTTTCTTATTAGTTTTTTAACATTCACTTTTATAAGATTTTGAGTTCTACTTTCCCCCTTCCCATACACAGCACACAATCTGATAAAGGCTATACATGTACAATCATATTAAACATATTTCCACATTAGTCATGTTGTGAAAGAAGAATCAGAACAAAAGGAGAAAACCATGAGAAATAAACAAACAAAACAGTCAACTCTGATTTGCATTCAGAATGCATAGTTCTTTCTCTGGATGTGCACAGCATTTTCCCTCATGGAGTCTTTTGAAACTGGTAGATCACTGCACTGAGCGGGTCATTTTTAAGAAAGAGCAGTCTACACAAGCAAGGCACACCTTTACTAGCACTGGACAACTGGAGTCTATCAGGTGTGACCAAGAAGATGGTACTGCCCTCAATTGTCTTTTCAACAAAAATTAAATACTTAACAGGCTCTGCTAAGACTTCAGTTATTCTTTATGGCTTTACGGAAATTATTCAGGTAATGGACCAGAAATAGACTTGGATAACTTCCAAATTATATTGGTGTGGCTAGACTTACCTTGTTCTGGTCTGATTCATAAACCAAATGCCTGGCCTCAGCTTCGGCATGATCATAGTCAGAAGGCAGGATCCAGTCTTTGGTTTCCTCTTTGTCCATCTTCCCATCACGGTTTTTATCTCGGAATTCCACAAATTGCTCACGCTCAGTCTTCACCCACTCTGGCTCATCAGCATTTCCATCGTGGCTATACATGTCACCTGTGTGCACCCACAGATACACGTCAGAATTGTACATATGATTGTCAAATGGCTGTCCCAGTGCCAACCAGACCAGCTAACAAAAACTAGCTATTCTGGTCAGAGAAGCCTCAGACATTCTTCAAGTTCCAGTACTGCTTTTCCTACTTAACAAGAATTTGTGTGTAGGATAGAAGAATTTTATAGCTGAAAAATAAAAAATAGTGGGAGAACACTCACTCAAAAAAACCTAAAAAGATGAAGATGCTTATATAAAGGACTCCCAAAATACCACTCTGGGTGTCAAAGCACCACTGTGAAACATTTCATTAAATTACAAGAGATCTGTAAAAGCTGTATTTGATAGCTGAAGGCAGTGGTGGTCAGAATTGTAGCATATATATTCCCTAATATATGTAGGTGGCATGAAATTACAGGTCTTTCACACATTTTCCTGACAGTGACACTGTCCATCAAAACTATTTGTGTGCAGCATTCTACCATATCTAATTAACTTGGACAGATCTAAGCACCATGAAACATTCAACCCTAGTTGTGCTTATAATAAGCACACTACACATCTGTGACCTCATCAATGTGGGTGGTCCTTCCACTAATACAGGCTGCAACTCAGTCATACCTTCTTTTGGGAGACTTTTACCTCACAGGGAAACAAGTTCTTCTAGCTCCTCCCCAGAAGATCTGAGAGGCTAGCATTATTCCTTTAGGTTGGTTGTTTTTTTTTTTTTTGGTAGGAACCAGGTAAACCCATGTCCCTATGCTGCCTTTCACCAAATGACTCACCTTACTTCCATTTCTGATCATACATGTATACTTGAAATAAATGATGGGCCAGCCTTGGAAGAATGAGTGTCTATTACACACAAGATGCTTAACCTTCCGGTGGCCCAGGTAACTCTCTAAAACTAAGTTAGAAACAAACTGCCGATCTGCATTAGTCATTGGGTACATGCCAATGCAATTTCAGGTCAGAACAAAAAATTGCCTTTTATCACTTTTTGCATTTTGTTCCACAACTGAAAGTATGACTAGGCCCACAAGGAGTCTTTCCATTGTCACTGAGTCACATACAGCTCTGATTTCTTGGAGCCTCTGATTTTATAAAATTTATAATCACCACTAGGAAAATATTTATCTTAAAAGGGGGAATAGTTGGGAGTTTGGTTTTTTTTTTTAAAGCTCTGTGCAACTTCTCAAATGCAAACCAATGAACTCTCTTCCTCTTAATTTAATTTTGGGCTTAATGTACATGTATATGTGTATGGGCACAGATATACATACACATACGTATACAATGATATGTATGACTCAGTAGCTCAATGGGTTAGACTTCAATAGCATGTTATGGTCTGCACAACAGGAGTTTCTTCATCCATTTAGTTTTTTTCTATACAGTTTGTTAACCAATTTCTCTTGAATATTCATGGTTTTCATTAAGAAACATTTTTGTAATATTTTTGGGCTTGAAGCAAACAGGACAACATCATCTACCAGAAGGAGCATGTAGAGGGCTATGTGGAATCCCTCTTCCATTTGAGACTTTTACAAAAAACTGCCATGATGATGAATACTGCTGAAGAACATACACTTCTGTTTTATGTCTTGCTTGATTTTAAGAACTATTACATCAATAAATGGTACAATCTGTGGTTGATTTATCAAGAAATCTTATACAATTTTAACACATGCATCAAAGATTCCTTATTCAATGAGAGCCCTTAAGGGTACACTTTCTTCTACTGAATCAAATGCTTTTTGGTAAAAATCAGTAAACGTGTCGAGGGGGGATCTTGTATTCTTTGCACTTTCAACTCTTCTGGTCCTCTGTATTCACTGCAAGGTGTGGTAAAGCTTGTGTAATATGTGGTACTGGACAGGGCTAAAACTGTCTCCAAACTCCTCTAAGCAAACACAAAATGTTGGCTCAGTCATTTCAGTTGTGTTCAACACCCCCATTTGGGGTTTTCTTGGCAAAGATACTGGAATGGGTTGTCATTTCCTTCTCTACCTCATTTGTAGATGAGGGAACTAAGGCAAACAGGGTGAAGTGACTTGCCCAGGATCACACAGCTAGTAGGTGTCTGAGGCTGGATTCAAACTCATGAAAAGGAGTTTTCCTGACTCCTGGCCCAGCATTCTATACACTGCAGCACCTAGCTGCCCAGGATGCAGTAATCAGAAGGTTAAGCAACGGTCATTTTCCAAGAGAACGCCTGTTTCTTTGAAGAGCAGTTAAACAGCAATTAGTAGCTCTAACCTTTCTCTGAAATCCTGTACTTGAAGGACCTAATTTGAAAAAAATAATTTTAATGGAAGTCAGAATATTCAATATCAACTTATGTGCTTTTTCAATTCAAGTGGTTAAAACAAAGGTGTTCTGCTTTCCAATAATATTCAACAAGTGACTTTTGGCAAAAGGCCTCTTCCATTAATGATTTCTTTTAAGTAAGACAGAAACTAATAGCTGCTTTGTTAAAGAGTCTTCATGTGCAAAAAAATGTAGTACAAACCTTTTTTTTTTACAGTTGTTTTATTTTTTTACAATAAATTTATTTTTTTAGTTTATAACACTCAGTTCCACAAGTTTTTGGGTTCCAAATTTTCTCTCCCTCCCACTCCTCCCTGCATCCCCGATGGCATGTAATCTGATGTAGGTTCTACATTTATGTTTGCGCTGAACTTATTTACATAATAGTCCAGTTGTAAGGAAGAATTATAACCAATGGAATGAATCATGAGAAAGGAGAAACAAAAAGAAGGGAAAAAAAGAGTGCAAAAAGTTTGCCTCAACCTGCATTCAGACTCCATAATTCTTTCTCTGGATGTGTGCAGCTCTTTCCATCATGAGTCTTTTGGAGCTGTCTTTGAACCTTGCATTGATGAGAGGAGCCAAATCTATCAAAGAAAGTCTTCACAGATACGCAGCACAAACCTTTCTAATAGTATTTAAATTGGTGGATGATCTTCATACATAACTCCCTATTCTATATATCCCAAGCGGAGAAGGTCCCATCAGTTGAGATCCTAAACCTTAAGTTTGTCCTCTTGAAACTAGGTATACTTGGAATGAAGGGCTCAAAACCCTGAAATTTTGTGACTTGGGAGACCAAAAAAAGGCAGAAAACTATTGTTATTCAGGTTTAGGGAGAAGCAGTGTAGTAGTAGAGTAGATAGAGGACTGGCCTTGGAATCAGGAAGACCTGGGTTCAAATCCTGTTGGACATATACTGGCTGTGTGACGACGAACAAATCATTTAACTCCTCAGTGCTCTGGAGCAACTCTTTAAGACTCCTAAGTTGCAGAAAAGTTGCCAACCTGCACTGATGAGTTTTTTCATTTAAGAATTCCTTATACTGAATTCCCTATACAGTCCCCATCAGGTTTTAGCAAGCAGGACCAAATGGTAAAAGCTCATTACCTAAAAGAGCAAAGCACTACTATGTAAAAAGAAAATCCACAATTTCCAAGGAAACTTCTACCTTCCAAATCTCTTCATAAACATGGCACTTACTTCCATTGTGCCCTATGCAACCATCCCCAAAAAGCTGCTCTCTCTCCCTCCTTCCTAAGTGGTTGAAAGTCCTTTACGAAGGCTTGGAAGAAAATGACAAAATGTCACAATTACTCAAATAATAGGACTGGATCATCCGTTCCACTGCAAAGTCTGAAGAGGTTATTTCTGGAAACATTAAAGCTCATGATAAACTTGCCCAATGCAATTTGAGAAAACTATTGGTATGCCTAACCAGGGCTAAGGTCTCCCCTTCAGAAATGAACTTTGGTTTAAAAGGAAGCATTCTAGGTAAAGCATCAGGAACCTGAAAGTGGCCTGTGAAACTGCTTCGTTTAATACGTGAGACTGCACATACCTAGTTAGCACTAGAATAAGGGATTGCTAATTGCTGTTAACGAAGGACAAGAAGATTCTACAAAGTATGGAACAAGCGGATGGAGTCTCAAACAGCTTATTATGAGAAGTCAGTTATCTGGCCACAACTGTGTGTAACTGATACCACTGCTACGTGATTCCCACTACTGTCCTCTGTTCCTTGTCTCATTCTTGGGTCTCCAAAGATGCAAACTGGGCTTACTGTAATTTTTTCTGTACCTTACGGCAGTGTGATAACTATTATTAAATGTCAATGCACATCTGTTATTGCTAACACTAGTCCCTACCACCTTCCTCTTTGCAGGAGTTTTTAAAAAAAATTGCTAACAACTATGATTGGCCTAAAGGGTAAAACTGTTTCTCTAGGTGGACAGAACTCCCAAAGCTTCTCAGCTTTTTTAAGGAAACACTCTCAAAAGAGGAACTCACCAATATATTCTTCCAGATCAATGAAACCATCAGCATTCTTATCTATGTCCTCCATTGTTTCCTAATGAGGAGAGAGGGATAAAGTTACTTTGTATTCGGGAAAACTTGTGGGACAGGGAGCATACTCTAACTTCGAGTATACATATGTATAGTTCTTTCCTTATAACAACCTTCTGAGTTAGAGAGTATTACCACCCCATTTTATGGATGAAAAAACTGAGCACCAGAGTAGTTAAACATCTTGCCCACAGTCACACATCCAGAAAGTGCTGGAGCTGGGATATGAACCCAGGTCTCCAGATTCCAAGTCTAGACTGCTTTCCACTACAGAAATGAGATTAAGCAAAGATTAAAAAAAGGAATAAAACTGGGAGGATTCTATATCCCCAAATTCATCTCCATCCCCTCCTCTCTACCTGTGGTTCTCACAGCTAGATAGTGCTGAGCAGCTTCTAAGACCATTAAATATGTGGACCTGAAGGCATGCGATTCAGTTGCTTTTTCAGTCACGTCAAACTCTTTATGACCCTATTTGGGGTTTTCTTGACAAAGATACTGGGGTTTGCCATTTCCTTCTCCAGCTCATTTGACAGATGAGGAAAGTGAGGCAAACAGGGTTAAGTGACTTGTCCAGAGTCACATACCTAGTAAGTATCTGAGGCCAGATTTGAACTCAGGAAGATGAGTGTTCCTGACTCTATTCACTATGCACCTATAGCTGCCCCTTATCTCAATATAGGCAAAACCAACTCCTCTCAGTTTAAAAGAATACAAACATGTGGCTCACAATGAGATAGCCTGTCCAACCTTTGGTAAAAATCACTATTATTTCTCAAGGTATCTGATAATTCTAGGTTTACAACTGATTAAAGGTTATATTGAAAGTAGACCTTGTCCTTTTGCATAGGTCACTATCAGGACTTCAAATAACCTGGTAAAAAGTACTATCTAATACATGGTGAAATTGAGGTACACTAAAAAGAAACTGTTCCCTCAAGGTCACAGGAAGCGTCAAAGCACTGACTTGAAAGACTAATAGCCACTCTATACAGAAGACCATTCAGCCAAACACACTGGAAAAGGGAGAGGAGGGACACATAGCACTAGCGGTATGGAAAGAAGTTTGGTTTATAGTCATGGAATCACCTGGCCTGGCACCCACCTGAACAACTATATCTTTCATGTAGTCATATTCTTCAGGGTGAAGAAAAGCTGTGAACTCTTCCTTTGTGGCAATGAGATCTCCATCCTTGTCAGCCATTTTGAACCTCCTCTCATCTCTCATCATCATCTGTTTATAGTTAAACCCATCATCAGGGTCTGGATCATCTAGACAATAACAATAGATTATATCCATTAGAATCCAGTGAGAACATAATATACTGGAACAGGAAACACATCAGGGTAAGTACAAACCTCACCAGCCTAAATACCAAAACATATTTTAGGTTGAAGCAAGAGAATAGAAAGGATTATCAGGCCCTAGCTTTATGTTAGTAGCTGCTGGCCAACCTGGAGGCCTAGTTCCTAGACTAACACTGAAGGCTTCATCCTAACATAAACATTCTGCCCACTGAAGAACCGGATTTATAGAGGTCACACGTAAATACACATGTGTATGGAGCAGAGTGAGGCAACAAAAAGAGTTTTGCCTTTGGAGTCAGGGAACTTGGGTCATTTACCAATTACTTATTATCACCTAAATGATCTGGACCTCAAGCTTTCTCATCTGTAAAGCATGGAGTTCAGAAGGGATAACTTCTAAGGCTCCAATTCCTTCCAGCTCTAGATCCCATCCAAGTTAAAAGACTAGATTCCAAAGCTAATTTGGCTTTAATCCTAACCCTATAGTTAGTTAAGTTCTAACTCCTCCATGAGTTCATGTGATAAGATTCCCATATATTGAAAAAGTAAAGACTTATTTAAGCGTGACTCCTCTTCATTTGGAGATGCCACACTTGGTACATTTGGTGTTCTTCCCAAACAGAAAGTTCAAATACTCATGGAACTCCCGGAATCTAACATGGAGAAGTGCGTCTGCCCTTGAAATAAATTCATGAAGATTTTAACCAGTCTGGATTTGGAACCACCCAGATTTTTAATAAATTGAACTGAAAAAACAGCTGAGTTGAAGAACAACAATTTATTCTCTGTAGATAATAGTGACTCCCTCTAAACTGAGAAACTATGAAAGAACCACTTTAAATAACAAGAATAAAAGTTTATTCTCTACCTACCACACAGGATTATTGTGAGGATAAAATAAGATGACAAAGGTGCTGGAACCAAGTCAGGAAGACCTGGATGCCAGTCTCACCTAATACTTACTAGCTACATGGTCTATAAAATGAAGGAGTTGGATAGCTGGCATCTAAGGTCCCTTCTATAATCCTATATATCAGAACACTCTTAAAAGTAAAAGGCATTCCAAAAGTGTAAGGTATTATTATTACAACACACAAATCAAATTCAATCAGATGTGACATCAGTTTTATAAAAAGAACTGTAGGGCTTCACCAGTAATACTGCACTGGCGACCTACTAAAGTAGTTCTGAGCCCAGCTTTTCTATATACTTGGTGCACAGCTGTAAAAATATTACGGTTCTATTTTAAGAATAGAACTTAAAGCTTCATTCTTTAGTGTTAAAACATTCCATAAGGTAATAGAATTACAGATCCATAGGATCACAGACTTAGAGCCAAAGGAACCTTAGAGGTTATCTAGTATGTGACGACCTCCCTCCCCCTTTATTTTACAAATAAAGACACTGAGGCCCAGAGAGATTAAGTAGTGATTGTTCATGGTCACATGGCTAATAACGTGTCAAGAAGAATTTGAACCTAGTTCTTCCCAAGTATAGCACTTTTAACTCTCTATCACTGTCAAAAAAATTTACCCTTTCAATGAAAGAAAATGACACTTCAAGAAAAACCATTTTAGTAACTACCTTCTTCAAACAGCAAATCATCCTTTCACTCTTAAACAAATATATAGTAGCAACTATGAAAGAAATATATGGAAGATACAATCTTCCATTCCTTCTATGAAGGCTTAAACAAAATCTAAAAGACTGAACTCTGATGTGCAAAAAGTAGGAGAAAAAGGAAGCAAGGATAAATTTAGATGTCTACTATTACTCCTTATCTTTCCTAGGCAGAGATTTGCCCTACCTGACTTATACAACACCATGGGTAGGACCTAAATCTCTTGCCCTAGGTAGGGTAGATTTCAATGTTGATTTATTTTGCTTGTAGCAGAGACAAAGCTTTCTTTCTCTCCCTTAATGAAGTTTGTTTCACTATGCCAAACTTCAATTAAAAGACATTCTTATGTAGTTCTGAACAAAAACTGTTAACCAAAGATTAAAAAAAATTTACAAGGCAAAAAAAGACTCCTAATCCCCTGAGAGCCATACCTTCCATACTCCAGGAAGGGATGCCTTATAAAGACATTGTTATTCCCAGCCAGTGCTTCTGAACTGTGTAGTCTATCCACAGAAATACAAATACCCTTTATGTTGAATCATCTTCTCTGTGAGGCTTCAGAGCTCTCAAAGGGTACACATGCGCATACACACACAGTGAAAAAGGTGAGAGTGCACCTCAGACTGAACCACAATTTATTATCAAGCCATTTTGCTTAGATCACCAACAGCCTAGTTTCTGCTTAATATTTGCTCTTAATACCAGATAAATCAGAAGATGTCTGCATGCCAGCTATCTAGCTAGGCAAGCCATACTTGATGTCTCTCCTTTTGCCCTGACTTTGGAATACACATGTTCTTAAATTAGGTGAAGGGATCTATCTATGCAGTTCTTGGCTATATGCCAAGCATTTGAGAGATTTCCACTTTAGACTTAGGAATGAGAACAAGCTGGTCACAAACATGAAAGCCTCTTTACAAGAAATGCATCCAGTCCTACAATTAACACGAGCAGTTGGTTCTCTAGCAGGAAAAGATCATTACACAGGCATCAGCTGTTAATACGTATGTGTTTGTGTGAAACAGACCACTTTAAAAAAAGAAGCTTGCCTAATTTATAGGCTAAAGATGTAGGAAGGAATGACTACTTGGTTATCATCTTGGCAGTTCATATCACCAAAGCAAGGGGGAATTCTCACCTCTTATAACCTTTCCTGAATAAAATTCTTAAAACAGCCACCCAGTGTTTAGCAGTAAGCAATCCAAAAAGTATAAATTGCTAACAGGTGGTAAGCAATGTTAAGCCTACCCACCAAGCTAATAGAAAGCAATCAAAAGTACCACTGCTTTGTAAGCACACTTACAAAGCAGTCAAGTAAATTCATGAACTTAAGAATGTAAGAGGAAGGATCAATCTTCAAAAAGATTTGGTAGAAAATAATCCACAGCAGTTAAATTTTGTCAGGGAAATAAAATGGCCCTATCCCTCCCATTTTGTACCTACCTTCTTAATCCTTATTATTTCCTCTAGTACCTCGCATAGAACCTTGTATATAAAAAGGTACTTAAATTTTTTTTTATTCTAATTGTCAAGAAGATAATGGATGTGAATTTGTTATGTGATGTGAATGTCATTAATCAAATTTCATGAAGAGCTGTAGTTTCTTATTTTGAGCCACAACTGCTTATGTGAGGTCTACTGCAAATAAACTTTTGTAAAGGACATAAAAGAAGAAAAAAGGGTCAGGGGAAAATATACTTGCGGAAGAAACATCGAACCTGGAGTAACAGCAAAATCCCAAGAGCAAAACAAAAACTGCACATGCTTAAAATTATTAAGATTTAGGGAAACTAGCTCAGTTTTTGGACTGAAGCTGTTAAAGGCACAGCAAAGTTTTTTACTCTTTCCCTTATTTGCGACCCTTTTATTTCTTTGATTCAAGACCATGTCAGCCTCTGTTAGGCTGACATCTTGCCCCTTACCCAGGTAAGTGCCATAGGTCACGTTTCTGTACTCATCCCAGGAGATTAAGCCGTCTTGGTTCATGTCAAACTGCTGCCATTGGCGTTCAACATTGTCAGACATGTATTTCTTCTGGGTGTGCTTAAGCCAGGATTTCAGCTCCCCCTCGGTCACAAACCCATCTTTATCCACGTCTATTTTATCTACAATAATTCTACAAGACAAAACAGTTACGTTTCAAGGTGCCGGCTCCACAAGACTTTTGCCCAGACAAGACCTACCTAATATGTAGCCGTAGGTGGCATTTTTATATTCCTCCCAAGAAACGAGGCCGTCCTCATTGAGGTCATGCCCCTTCCACTGTCGCTCTACATCCTCGTAAATCCAGCGCTTTTGTGCAAATTTAATCCAGTCTTTGAGCTCATCCACAGTGACAAACCCGTCCTTGTCGCCATCTATTTTACTTACAATCTTTCTGTAGAAAATGCAGAAAAATCCAGCAAGAGGTTAAAGCATACAAGATTCTAGAGTTGGCAGTGCTGAATGTTGTGACCACATGTGCTGTCCCAAACTAAGCACCAGAAGTAAACTAATGTCTCCGAAGCAACAATACGAGCAGAATAGGCCAGTGCTGTAGTGGGTTAAACAGCCCGCCACTGCTCTTGTGGTGACTCACCAAGTAAAGTTATGGTCTGCCTCTTCTAGCTAGCACTGGCAACCATAAGGGCGGCCCAGTGCAAGTGGTGGGCCATAGGCCATGATCAGACTATGAGAGTAAACATATGGTTTCTTCTAAGTTCTCCAGACTTTGTGTATATAACACTGTAGTCTCAATATTTATTTACTTATTCTACAGGAAAATTCCCAGTGCTTGGTAAAGCACAACCACTGACATAATTCTTTTTATAATTTACAATACTTTAAGATTTAAAGCAGATTTATTTTGGCGTAGGAGGGGAGAGAAAATATCGGAGAAATAAACAAAATTCTGAAACTCAAACCCCCTCCCTCCCCAAACCCAAAACAAAAACCACTGTTCTGGAATAATGTATCACCCACCAAGTTCAGGTGCATGACAAACCAGGGGAAAAAAATCATTACTGCTGCAGTTTAGTCCAGGCAGTGAAAAGGGTACTTACTATAAGGTGAGCAGGTTGGCCAGAGAGTAAGCTGTTAATTTGAGTTTTATGTGTAGCTACAGAGAAAGGCAACTTCCAATAAAAATGTGCCCTATGGATACGTATTGTACTTAGCAAGGACACACACCCTTCAATGTGAGCATGTTAAGCTGGGAGGGCTTAGTGAACCAAGATGCTAAAAGCAAAGTGTGGAAGCTAAAGTGGCCTGTGAAGTGGCTTTCTCCCTTTCATTGGTCCTTATTTCCTTCCAAGTTAAACTAGTTTTCAATGTGGAAATTTCAAAGCCCTGTGTACATCAATTTATCCCTGTTTTATAGGAGGCATTCTGTCCGATCCCCATCACCTGAACGGTTACACACAGCCACCAGCAGGGTATGCCACACAGCTGACTTGTGCCACAGCTCGGTGGCTGGCATCTGAAATACTCTCTCCTTGGTGACACCCACTGTCTTTCCTACTTACCCAGGATTCATCCTATAAAAATGTCAGGAAAGAATGGTGGCACTTAGAAGCATTGCCTGTCCCCATGCTGCTGTCAGCCTTACTACAGAGGGGACGACAAGTAAAAACCAGTCTTCAGCCAAATGCACTTACTAGTTCTTGCTAAAGAACTTCGAAGATGTTTGTGGGGAGTCAAAGGGTCTCAGTTTAAGTCTACCACTCACTAGCTGTGGGACTTTGAGAAAGCCAAAACCTCAAAGGTGATTTCTTTCTGCAAAAAAGGGGCTATCTACATAACCTACATAGAAGGAATAATCAAATTAACAATTTCATTTCATGCACAGTGGAATGGGAGTTAGTAAAAGGGGACTAGACTTTCGATTTAAATGGTATAAGTACTCTTGGGTGAGGAGATTCCCTCTACCAATGCAAGTGAACAACTCCTTTGAAACTCAGAGTTCTGAGAAAGCTGCCTAGAGTGCTGAGAGGTCAAGAGATGCTCAGGCTCATGCCGCCTGACATGTAAGGGGGCAGGAGTGGGAACCCTGGTCTTTTTAATTTTGAGGCCAGTTCTACCAACTTCAGCACAATGTCTCTCGCTTTCACATAAATACTGTTACAACAGTAACTTGCTATTTTGATTGAGGCAAAGTATTATGAAAGTTTTGCCAAAATCTTAAGTACAGTTGTATTATCCCCATAATTAAGCTTTGAACGTTTTCTACAAGAGGACTGAGTGCTGAGCTTAGAATGGTACTGGTTGCCAACATACACCACAGCACAATTAAGAAAAAGTCAGGTTATCATAACCACAGAACAAGTATTGCATCAAACTAAATAAAGGGGCCGTGTACAACAACGGGAGAAAGATTCCTGAAATAGGGGTATCACAATTTCAAAGATGGAATTTCTTTCTTGAGACTCGATTCTATTTATATAATCGTTAGCAGGATTATCCTAACTGGTTTCTTCATAAAATAGGACTAATTTTCTTTGTTACAAGGGAGGAGTGTGGCATATGCAGAAAAGGTTGTGATGTAAAAACAAAAGACAAGATTAAATTTTATTTTTTAATAATCGGGACTACAAGAAGATGGGGAAGTCCTATTTAAACAAAAAGTTTTAAACTTTGATCGTTATTTTTACAAATTCATAAAGTTAATAATAGTGTAAGGATGCCAGAGGTCCTTCAAGACCCTGGAAAATTACTTACATAGTTATGGTAAGGTACACCATGCAAATATTTAGACACAAATAAGATTATACTCCTCTCCTTAACTGACTGGCAGCTTCCCATTGCAATTGGTACAAACAAACCCAAAGTGTTTCTCTAAGTTCTATAGGAGTAGAAGAAGCCATTTTTCTATTTAAAAAAACACAGACCCACAAAGAAAAAAACAGGAAACTCCCTCCCTGCCAAAAAAAATTTCAAAGCTTACTTAGACAAAAGAAAAAAAAAAACAAAAAAATATTGTATTCATTGACATTGAAGACTACATATACTTCAATTCTCTATTATGGACTGTTTAAGGTAGAACAGGCAAATGGGAAGAGGACAGCAGAAAATGGAGAAGGGGAGAAAGCCAGGGAAAGAAAACCAGGCTCACAGGGTTAAAATCAGCAAAGTGGTTTGTAAAAGAAGCTCTTTAAGTGTTGTATAAATATTAGCTATTATTACAAAGAGATAAAAAAGAGCTGACTTTCATAGAGTAACAACTTCATCTAGTGGCTGTTTGAGGTATTACATTCGTACTTAAATAGTCACTACATATTTGCAACAATAAGCATCAAGAGTATTAAATTCTGGCCTCAAAAACAGCTCAAAGTTGAGGACCACAGTATATGGTTTATTCAGGTTTTGTTTTTCATTAATACCCTATGACTTCCTTGGGATTCAGTTTCCACACTAGAAGTGAGGGGGCTGGACCAGACGGCCTCTTAGTTCCTTCCAGCTCCCTATCTAGAATTCTAGGATACTGTATTCTCTACAGGGCTACTCCTGGTTTGGTGATCTTCAAGTCAAAAGATAAGTTTTGTAACCAAAGGTGCAGGCAGAGCCATTCTCATGAGAAGAGAACCAAATCTCAAGGCCCTTAATAGTTTTAAGAGTAATCCTGGGAAGTGAGTTATATTAATGCAAAGTAGGCTGAGCAGGGCACAAAAAGAAAATGGAAAATTGTATGGACTGGCAGGTGGGCAAATGCCTTAAGTACAATTTAAAAATATACTTACCATCTTTCCAAGATTTATAAGATACAAAGTAAGCATGCAACTGAACATGAAACTTTTGTGTGAGTAAACATTCTATTTAACAGCTTTTTTGTGTGTGGCACTTGTTCAAACTAAAGCTTATTTTGTGCCATGGACTCTGTTGGCAGTCTGGTGAAGCTTATGGATCCCTTCTCAGAATAAAGTTTTATAATAATTGAAGGAACTGCTAAATTTCAGTGAAAATAAAGATGTACGGTTTTTTCTCATCCAATAAATGGATGCGATTATGGATGCAATAAATAGATTCAGTTCACAGAGCAACTGAAATAAGTTAAGAATCTTTGCCTTATAAAGTAAAAACATTTTACTGCTTTTCCTTATCATTCAAAGATCTATCCCCCTTTCTGTGAACAAGTTTGTGAGGAAGGCTTCAATACCCAACAGAAGTTAATCTTTACACATTCCTCACAAGAAATCCTATAACAAACCACTAGAGTCAAGTACTTTTTTGAAGGTTACATTGGAAAACAGGTATTTACATCTTAGAAAAATCAACTTATTCATATAAAGAGTCATGGTTCAATTTAAAACATGTATTCCTTATATTCAATGCAAAACATTTTTTTCTACTTCACTGACCTTCGCCTAGGGGATATGTAGTTTTGAGATGGAGATAATAACTGTTCCTTCCTTCAGGGACAAAAAAAAAAACCCTAAACCTTTTAGCATAGGGAAGAAGATTCTGGAAACAAATGTGGTTTAATTAGAATGAAATAACGATCATGCTTAAATAGAAATAGGAATAGTTTTGCAGATTAACACATTTATCCAGAAGAGCTCTCACTAGACAAAAGCAAATAGGTGGCATGATATTTAAAAGAATAACTTCTTCTCTACTGAAGTGCTACCCTGATAAATCCTACCTGGCAGGAAAATTAGTGATAAGCTCTTTTATCTGAGGGCCAGTTTAATTAAGATGTAAAAGTTTTAATCACCCAAAGGTAACAGGTAAAATTTTCAGCTCTGAAAAATGCATGAAATTTATCAGTAAAGAGTACAAATTCATTTGCCAGTGAAAACATGGCTCATTCAAGTTTGAAATTTAATGTATATAGCAGAGGATATGCTCCCAAAGGCTATGGAACCTGGACTTTTAATAGCTCTTAAACTAAGGGGACAAGGAACTAAAAAAATTCAGGTCCTAAAAAGGCAAAATGACAAATGGAAAGGCTTCCAAAATTACCATGGTCCTGCTCTTATTGTGTCAGTCCTATGTCCTGGCACTAAAAGCTATAATTGTCACAAATCTGAAACCATTAAGAGCTCTTTAGCAACAACTGGAATATCTAGAAGCTAGGAGCTAACAGAAGGCAGTCTTAATGGAAGGCAAAGAATCCAAAGTGTAGTTTACTGCTCACACAAGCATGTGACCTCAGGTCATATACTGTGTGATGGAATGCTGGCATTAAAACTAACATAAAGAAATAGCACTGTATTAAAATGGTACAGTACAACAAGAACCCTTTAGCTGCTCTTCATATTTATGTAAAGATGATTTAGTTTTGCCAATATGTACTGGTATGAAATATTTCATAAGGAGATTTAGGGAAGCAGGCTCTCAACCTTTAACAAAGATCCAAAGGAGAGAAAAGCTAGAGAAGAAAAAGGAGAATAATGATTTAGATACCCCTCTCAGAGCTAACCCCTTACCCAAGTCGCTCCTTGCTCTCCTCTGGTGTCAGCTGATCAAAGGTCTTTGCCTCTTCTGCACCCAGGAATGCATCATGGTCATAGTCAAAGTTCTGGGCATCATCATGAGGCTTGTCACTGAGCTGAGGCTCATGGTGTACTCTTTCCTTCTTCTCTGTGGGCTTGCTCAAGGCACAGACTGTACATAGGGACAGGCACATGAGAAACTGTCGCAGGTCCATGACTTGATCAGATCTTAAAAAAAGGAAGAAGAAGAGAATTCATATGGTAGTATGGTTTCCTAGTTTTAGTACTAATATATTCTTATTGTACCAATCTAGGCAAATCACTTAAGTTAATGTTTTGTTTTGTTCATCTTCCCTTCAAAGCATATGGCCTTGGGGAAAGGGGTGGTGGGACAGAATCTGGAAACGATAAAAACCAAAACCAAAACCACCAAAGTACACAGGCAAAGTACAGCTACAGTCGAAGGGATAGATCAACTTCTGTTGAAACTCCTAGACCCTTACTATCAATCACCTACTATATCCATACAATATTTGCTAGGTATGAGCTTTAAAAAAATTAAATAGGACAGTTCCTTCACTCAAAAAGTTCATACTCCAGTAATGAGAAGAGCTAATGATGATATGATATGCCATAATGACTAGAGGTAAGAAGGCCCAGGTGAGGAAAAAAAATTGGCTAAAATCATGTAAAGGTCATTCCCCCATTCAACCTTTTCTGAAGCTTTAAAAAGAAAACAATTTCACCTAAATTTATTTCAGTTCTTCCTCTAGTTTTTATGTCTCAGAGGATCATAGATTTAGAGTTGAAAGGGACTTCAAAGTCATCTAATCCAACAAGTAAGGAATCCGAGGCTTAGAGAAGTTGTGATTTCTCTATGGGTCAATCAGTCAAGTGGCTGAGTCAGGATCTGACTCCCCATCTAGCACTTTTTCCGCTGGATTTTTCTAACTAGAAAGCAGATTGGCAAACAATTTGAATTATTTCATTAGTACTGAGAATAGGTTTGTGCTCATTCATTCACTCACTCATTCATTACCTCTTCCTCCATTTCAGTGGTGACTAAATGCATCTACTTGAAAGACAACTGACTGGTAGCTAAATGCATAGTACGTGGCACAGAGCAAAGGGGAATAAAGTGGCCCACATAGAATGTAAATCTACAACCCTGCCTAATGAATACAGTGCTCTTACCAAAGGACTTTTAATTCATCATACAGGAAGTCATTGGTAGTGGATCTGATATAGGTCCCTCTGACTCTAAAGCATAATTTAAGGCAAGGCTTCTTAAACTTTTTCCACTTGTGACCCCTTTAGCATTCTTAAACTGTGGGCCTTGACCTTATATTAAGGGACAGTCACAAAGAACCTATTCTGAAATACTAAGGAGCATTACCACCCCCATTAAATTCTATGGTTTAGCCAAAATTTTGGACTAGGAGGAAAAAAGGTGTGAGGGAAACTAGGGAAGGGTTGAAAAGGGTTAGTGCCCTAGGAAAAATCAATGGCAGTAGAAGAAATGTAGTTTCCTCCATATCTGAATTTCTGTAATCAATCAACCAACCAACAGGCATTTATTAAGGGCCTATTATGCACCAGGCACTGTGGATTTAAATGCAAAGAATGAAACAATCCCTACACTCAAGGGACTTAACAACACACACACACACAAAGCAGTCAAATACAACGTAGTTTGAGAGGGAGGGTTCTAGCAATTGAGAGGATCAGGAAAGATAGTGCTTGAGCTATGAATAAAGGAAAACAAGAATTCTATATTCTCAAATAGAGTTCATTTCAGGAAGGAGGGCCAGCCAGTGCAAAGGTACAGAGATGGGAAATGGGATATCATGTATGAGAAACAGAGTGTAACTAGATCATGGGGGGGAAATACATCTAGAATGCTCTCAGTTCTCTAAACTGAATATATAAAGTTCCACTGCTTTATCTTCTAGCAATGTATTTTTTTAAGCCAGAAAAAAAAAAGCTTTTCCCCTAAAGTAGCTCAAAGGATGACAAGTATGTTATTTAAAGCCATAGGAAGGAGAAGAAAAGATGGAAATAAAAGATAACTTACTTTTAAGACAACTTAGGAAGTTGATTGCACTAAGGAATAACCCTGACTCTTCATTAAAGATTTCTAGGTTACCAAACAGCAGAATACAATGTGAAAAAATCTTGGGGGATGGATGCGCAGGAGAAAGAATGAAGAGATTCATCCTAAATTAGCTGAAAGGGCACCCTTAAGTTAATAAAAGTTTTTCATGAAGAGGAGGGTTTCTAGAACAAACACAGGACAACTTAACAAGGTAGATCAAAATTCTTTACCCAGGTGGTAAAGGAACTCTTCTGTTTTTTCCAGATTGAGACAGTAGTTTATATTCTGTATTAATGTTATGAAAACTATTTCTTTAAAATATAACATTATTTCTGTAAAATGGCACTTTTTAAGTGACACAGAACTATTTACACAAGAAATCAAATGATGATACAAATAATAAAGAGAAAAATGAAAGTCCCCTGAGAATCAATAGATCTGGTTTTTTTTTAAACCACCTGGCCAAATTAAATGTTTAGAATAGGCATTTAGAATGAAGGATGAAGTTACCTTAAGCATTAAAGAAAAGTCCCAGGGCAAGAGTCATGATCTCCTAGTACTAGAGACTACACAATTCTGTTAAACAAAAATCCACCGAGAGCCAAAGAGCAAACTCTATCCCAATGTAGATGATACTCAGGAGATACAAAGTCAGAAGTCGACAGAAGTGCAGGTTTAATAGAGACCTTCACAACAGGGCTCATTCTACTCATCACATAAGCAAAGGATTTCAGTTTCAACAAAACTTCTTAATGCTAAACTACGTTCATGAGAAATTGAACATTGTACACTAGTAACTCTTATAAACAACAAGCATTATAGCAGGAATAAATGTTTAAAGCCTACTTAATGATTGGACGTGGCCTAGCAGAAAGCTTGTAAGACTTAACAATTAGTGAAAATTAACACTTCATGTATTGTAATATCTTTAGAAGAAAAAACAAAATGAATAGCCAACATTTGAGATTTGACATTTTGACTCAGAGGCAGCAGGATACATCAGAGTAAGCAATGCATTTAAGAGTCAGATAACTTAGTTATCTTAGATAACTTCAGTACTCTAACTCTGCCACTGACTATGATTTTGTATGATGGATAGTCACAAATTTTTGCTTCAGTTTTCCCATTTATAAAAGAGAAGTTACTACCTTATCTTCTAGAATAGCAGCCTGGTGTGGTAGAGCACTGGACTAGGAGTCAAAAGACTTGAGTTCAAGTTCTAGTTCTGACAATTACTAGCACTATAACCAGCTTGAGAATAATTAAGCCTTTCTGTACCTGTTTCATCTATAAATTGAGACTACTAATAACCTGCACTGTATACTTAAGAGTAGAGTTATGAGTAAAAGGCTTTGTCAACCTTAAAATTGCTATGAAACGTGACTTATTATTTAGGGTCAGTAAGTTCATATGCATTATTATAGAATGTGTTAAATTCTTTGGAAACTAAATGCAAAGAGGAAAGGCCATTACGTGTACAGGAAAATATGCCAAACAGGAAAGCAGAAGCTTGGTTTCCTTTCAACTCTGCCACTGACTATGTGATCCTGAACAAGTCAAAACCTCCCTGGGTCTGTCTCTTTATTGATAAGGGGGAGGGGGTTTGGAGTAGAAAATTCCTCCATCAAAAGACCTCTCCTAGCTCCAAAATGCTATTAATTCAGCAGTGCTTTTTGTGATAGCAAAGAACTGGAAACAAAGTAGGTGTCCACAGACTGAGAAATGGCTAAATTGTCATACAAGAAAATTATAGAATATTATTGTTCCGTAACACACACCATGAGGAATTGAAACATGGAAGACATAAACTGATGTAAAATAAAGCCATCAGAATCATGAAAACTATTCACAAGGGCTACAATGTTAAAACAGAAACAATAAAAGCTGAAAACTATATAACTGTTATTATCAAACCTGGCCTTAGAAAGGGCAAGACTATGAGAATGGAATGTTGCATATGCTGTCAAGGGTGATTATGTTTTGGTTGATTCTGCTGAACTTCCCTTGTACCAAATTCTTTTTTTTTTTTTTTAAAGATTTGGTGGGTAGGAATTGGGATACATTTGGAAATAAAAGCAGCTTCATGCATACATATATGTGGAAAGAGGGGGAAAAGGAAAGAGAGAAGAAGAGCTTTAAAGTTTGCAACCTTATTTTATATCTCATTTGATCCTAACAACTCTGTGAACAGCTCAAACTTCTCCTGAGAGGTTAAGTGACTTGTCCCAAGTCACTAATAAGTGTCTTGGGCAAGATTCAACTCGGGTCTTCCCAACCTTCAAGTCCAGCACTCTATCCATTATGTTACCAAACTGCCAATAAAATGAAAATGATATAAAAAAGGATTTGAAATAAAACTTTAATGCTATGAATTCTAAAAATAGTATATTTTGGGAGCTGTGAAGTGAAACTAATCTAAAGCTCCTTAAATGTGATGGCTATTTTATACTTGATTTTTCAAGATACATAATACGTATTTACAAAATTGGCTCCTAACTGCTTTGGGTCCGCATGTGAATACATTTAAACAAATGGCTAAAGAGACTACTGTAGGAGAGCAGTTTTGTTTAGGGAAATAGCAGTTTCTCTGCCAAAACATTTAAGTCAGGTAAGAGAGGAATATGGGTAAAGCCAGTTTTCTCTAAGGGTATATACATTGCTACATTGGATACATCAGTATCCTGTCTAGTAAACTGCAATTTGCTGATGTCATCAAACAGAACTGGCCTAACTTGCGGTATAGTGGAAGGGCACAGGCTTTAGGTCAGAAGATGAGTTCAAATCTCAGCCTTGATACTTACTATTCGACTTTTGGCAAGTCATCTAATCTCTGAGCCCCAGTTTCCTAATGTGTAAAAAGGGAATAATAATAATAACCACTTCAACTCTCCAGGCTTATAAGGAAAAAACACTTTGCAAACTTTAAAATGAACTGTATGTCAAGCATGACTCATCTGGGGCAGCTGTGGTGTGTGTAACAGTTCCCAACCTTTGAGTACGACTATAATCACTTTTAATGTGGGGGGAAAAATCCCTTCAGTTTCACAGTGACCCCTATACATTAAGAAAATGCATAATGACAGAAAGCTACTATGAATTCAGCAACTTTCAAATCTGTTTTCATAAATAGAAATAATCTATATATTTGAAAAACATTAATGCACATTCATGCAAGGATCCCTTGGGATAAATAACATGGAATCCTCTCCCTACCCCACCCCAAGGTTTCACAGCCTAGATGCTTGGAATGCTGGTAGACTGGAAAGAATGTTACGGGTAAGAGTCAGAAGAGTGTTCAAGATCCTGGCTTTGTCAGTGACTGTGATTTTGGACTAGTTGCTTGTATCTCTCTGGGCTCCAGGTTTATTTGTAAAATGAGGTGAGGTAATACGCACACTACTTTTCTCACAAACTGACAGAATTAAATGAGATGATGCACAAAACATTTTGTGAACTACAAGTTGGCACTGATATGGTTATGCTCTTTGTTATCAATATAGTCAACACCAGGATTTGAACCCAACTTGTTACAGGAAGTTGTTTGTCTCATTATAGGCAAAAATCTTAGTCAACCTCAGAAACTCAGTATGACAAATTAAGTCCCCTTACTTCATCAAGTGTCTGTCTATATGACAAAAAGAACAAGGACAAGAGGGAGTCTCTGTCAGAACACTCAATTGTAACCTGGCAGCAGAATCACTTCCAAAGCAAATCAACCAATCAAGACAACTTGAAAGGAAGTAATGACCCAAAGCCTAGTTTCACAGGAGTAAAGAAATTAAGGTAGGAAAAGCCTGAATTGGCCAGTTAGAGCTTCATTTGTAGGTTACCTTGGGGTGGGGGGTGGAGGGTGAATGTGTATATATAGTGCCAGGCACTGTGCCAAGCATTCCCATTTTACAGAGGAAACTGAGACAAAGAGGGATTAAATGACTTGCCCAGGGTCACAAAGCTTTTATTACTACTATCCCAGACTGCATTTGAACTCAGGTTTTCCTGATTCCAGGCCCAGGTCTCCATTCACGTCACCACCTACCTAGCTGCCTCTCTTATTAAAACCTAAGTTGTTAAACCAATTTGTTTTTGATTTAGAAACTAATCCAAAAATTTAGGAGCCAAATTTTCAGCTTTTGAAGAAAAAGAGTATGTATGTATGTACATATGTGTGTGCTGTGTTGAATTGTTAAATAAGAAGTAGTAAAGGGGTGACCCTTAGTGAAGATCTAAAGAACTCTTTAAGGTTCAGAGAAGGAGCTAAACATATTAGGCCAGCATAGTTCTCTGCCAAAATTCAGTAGGGAGAAAGAAGCCTCAGCAGCCAGATCCCTTCTTTACTACCACCACCACCACCAATACATGCAGAAAGCATGCTAAAGCAGACATACAGACTATGGAGATCTGGTGTTAAGAGATTTCCTTTTAAGTTGTTATAATAGTGAAATGCAAAGACATGAACAGGAAGAGGGAAACGCTCTTTTGTAGTTTTAGTTAAGATTACCATCCAAAGACCAGGCAACAACTTAAAATTGTTAGGTGCTATGGTGTGGCAGCCCAAAAAACATTGGTGGTTTTTTTGGGCCTCTCTGAAGTTTACAGGATACCTCTGTTCTAAGAACACCTCTTCCTCAGGTCCTGCTCTCTCCCATAATTTCCATAATAACCTCCATGCTCTAGGCCTGGGAGAGGGGAAGTGTTGCCTCCCTGGCTAATACCTAAGCTTCCTGCTTATGACATCAAAATAAAAATCAGATGACCCTGCCCTTCATCTCACAAAACTCATGTTCCTCTCAGGTGGTAATAGGCTCTTCTTGATTGCCCAGAGCTTCCTTCATGAGAGCAGGCCTAATTGCAAGGGTGTTATTTTGTATCCCTTCCTGGGTTTCAGAAGTACTGGAGGTTGCAGGTACTTAATAAACACTTCTTGATCAATTGCTGTGGTTGGCTCTGGAGGTTTACGTAGGGGACTTCATTCCTTTTTAAAGTAAAGTGTCAGTTGCTGCCAGGTTGTAAAACCTTATTCCCAGCCCTGGGAGTCTCCAAAATTTGAAAATAATTTTTTGTTTATTACCTCTGTGACCATGAGTAAAATACTTAACTTCTCTGGGCCCAGGTCTACTCATCTGTAAAATGAGAGGGCTAGACTCGGATCAGAGGATTCTTAACCTTGTTTATATCATGGACTCCCCCTTTTGGTAATCTGAAGCCTATGGATCTCTTCTTAGAATGTTTTCAAGTAAATGAAATACTCAATTTCAACTAGAGGTTAGTGAAAATAAAGACATATTTTTTCCCCATCCAAGTTTAGACCCCCCCCCCCCCATCTATCCACAGAGCTTTTGGGAAGTTGGTCCTTGGACCTTAGTTTAAGAAGTGAAGGGCTAGATGGGATGCTGTAGAAGTGGTCTCAAGTTTTATGTAGGCTCCCTTTAAGGGAGCACGGAAAGCCATCGTTAGTGTTACCATTGGTTTGACTTTCTTGCTGACAAAAGACATAAAAGGTCTAGCCTATGAGGAGTTGATGTTTTGAGGCTTTAGTTTTAGCAGAATATCCATTGCCCGGTGGAAACAATACCCTTCTGACCTTAGGAATTGTAGCCTTTTAATCCTTTTCAGTAAAGTCATTTCATTGCAATTTATGGTCCACTAGTGCCTCATTGTATTCTAATCTTGAGTTTGAGTCACTGGACTGGCCTACCCCAGAATAACCTCTAATAACACCTCTAAATGTGTGCTATGACCCTACCCAAAACTCCTGCAAAGAACTAGAACCATGATGTCAAACTTAAATAGAAAGTTGCCCAGCCCCCCCAACTGTACAAAAGGATCTTAGTGGGCCACATAATGACTTAGAAACCGCGTATTTGTTATTTTTGTTCTGCTGTATTTTTTATTATTTTGTCAAATATTTTCCAAATACATTTTAATCTGTTTCTGGTCACTCTGAATGCCTGACACCTCTGGACTAGAACATGGAGGTTTGGCACTTAGAACTTGTTGAATCCTGCCTTAAAGCATGGGACAGTGGTAAAAGCACTAGATTTGGGGGTCAGAGAATGTAGTTTCAAATTCCAGCTCTGACATTCATTTTCCATGTGAGCCTAGACAAGTTACCTAACATTCATGGGCCTTGGTTTCCTCATCTGTAAAATAAAGATGGTGGTAGTCTAGATCAAGGCTGTCCAACCTTAGGTTTTTATTGAAACAACAGACCATATATTTTGATTTGCCATTTTAGTGAGAGCTCAGCTTCATTTACATAAGTTTCTATGCTTGTAGGCAGGTTGCATAAATCACCTGTGGGCTGCATTTTGGACAGTCCTGGTCTAGATGACCTGTGGTCTAGGATCCCTTTCAGTTCTATATAGATGACTCTAAAAAGGCTCTCCCTATCTCCTTTATCTATCTATAGCATATTATGACATTTGCCCACACATTTACTGATGTGAGTTTTTAACTCCCATCTAAATCAATCATTTTCTCAAATTCTTCCCCATTCATGGATCACTTCACTAGGGCAAAAAGAGAACCATACCCTAACCTACCATCTTCCCTTCCCTTTTAAATTCCTCAATGGAACTAATGGGAAAAGTAATACTTTTTAAAAAAATATATACTAAAGTGCATTAGATTTAATGTGCCTCACACTAAAAAGCATGGCCAAATTGTCACATTTGAAAAATTAATACCAGCAACTGGAAAAACCTCATGAATCAGTAGTTCTTGGACTATGTTTAAAGTATGCCTGCTTTCAGAAAAATATAAAATATAGAAGACATAGGAAATGTGGGAAAATTCAAGTAGCGATAGTAAGCTTTAATACTAGCTTTACACAGTAAGCTATAATATTTACCTATAATACCTATAATATTTACTGCCCTTAACAACACACACCAGGTAAAGAGTGCATTATTTTCATTTTATACACATGATCAAAAAGATTAAGTGACTTGCTTGTCCAGCTACTAAGTTTTGAAACTAGAATTTGAACACGGGACTTCTGCTTCCAGATGTACAGTCATTTACATTATACCACACTTCCTAAAAGTCACACCTCTCTATTACATTCAGTCATTTTTTCAGTCCTGTCCAACTCTTTGTGACCCCATTTGGGGTTTTCTTGGCAGAGATGCTGGAGTGATTTGTCATTTCCTGTTCCAGCTCATTTTATAGAGGAGGAAAAAGAGGCCAACAGGCTTAAATGACTTGCCCAGGGTCACACAGCTACTAAGTGTCTAAGGCCAGATTTGAACTCAGGAAGATCAGTCTTCCTGACTCCAGGCCAGGTCCTCTGTTCACTGTACCACCTAGCTGTGCTCTCTAGTATATTAGTAATAGCCTAATTTTTACAGTTGATTTTCATGAATTGTTTCAATAGCTGGTAAGTAGAGATTAATGACTTGTAGCATGAAGTTTTGTTTATAACAAAATCCTAGGAATTCACTTTCCTTAAAAAAAATCTACATTACCTTATGCTTCTCTTCACTCCCACTTAATCTAGTGATTTGGGGTAAAAGGTTATTTGTTGACAGAATGAGACCAACTGCGAAGAAATGTAGTCAGTCAAAATGTGACTTGACTAAACTCAGTAAGTGCAGAAGGGAATGGCAAACTACTCCAGTATCTTTGCCAAGAAAACCCCATGAACTACTAAAATGATAAGTGAGAAGACACTAGAAGACGAACCCCTCAGGTCAGGTGTCCAATATGCTACTGGAAAGAGTAGAGGACAACTACAAGTAACCCCCCAGTACCAATGAAGCCTTTGGGCCAAAGGCTAAAAGAAGTTCAGCTGCAGGGGATGCATCTGGTGACAAAAGGAAAGTCGAATGCTGTGAAGATATAGACAGTGTCATGGAAACAACAAACATGAACTTGGAAAGACTTCAAGAGACAGTGGAGGGCAGAAGGGCCTGGGGTGCTATGATTTACAGGGTAATGAAGAGTCAGACACAACTGAACAACAACAAAAAAACCTCTCAATGATACCTTCTAACTACTATTAAAACTTTATTTTTAAATTCAATTTTCTTTTCAGCACTCAATTTCTCTACCTCTTTCCCAACAAGAGGGAAAAAAACTACAACTTGTTATAAGTATCATCAAGCAAAACTAATCTCCCCATTGCCCATGTTCCCCCGTACCCCCACCAAAGCCTCATTCTGCACTGAGACCATTACCTATCTGGAAGTGGGTAATATTTCCTCATGAGTCCTTTGGAATTGTGACTGCCATTGTGTTGTTCAGAATTCCCAAGTCTTCCAAAGTCATTTGTCTTTTACAATATCACTAATGCTGTATTAAATGTTCTGCTCACTTCACTCTGCAACAATTCATAAATGTCTTCTCTGGTTTCTCAGAAACCGCTCCCCCTTCATCATTTCTTCCAGCACAACGGTATCCTATCACATTCATACCATAATTTGTTTGGTTATTCCCAACTGATAGGAACCCCCTCAATTTCCAATTCTTTGCCACCTTGAAAAGAGTTGCCATAGGTATTTTGTAAGTATGGGTCCTTTTCTTCTTTCTTTAATCTCTTTGAAGTTACAGACCTAGTAGTGATATTGCTAGGTGAAAGGATATGTACAGTTTAATAGCTTTTTGGTACAACTAAAATTATCTAAGGAACTTTAATGAGCAAACAACTATTCTAATTGACAAAATACCTAATGTTCAATGCTAAAGCATGGAAGAAGTGAAAATAGTGACAAAATACCTCCTTTCTGATCTAGATTTGGAAGGGAAAGGATTTCCATAATTAGTGAAAGAGACTTACTGCATAAAAGTGGACATTTCTTAACAGATTCCAATAACCTTCCCAAACTAAGATGAGCCCAAGAAAGATCAACACTGGAGAAGTCACATTCATCTAAAACATAAGAGCGTAACTTAAAAGGCACTCTTACAAGTATCCCCCCTCTTCCGGTTGGCCCTTTTAGTTGTCACCCAGGGGAGCAATGCTGCGGCGAAGATGCCTCCATTCCTGCCATTATCAACACTATCAACCACCTTCTACTGCCAGAGCAGGTAAACCAGCCTAGTCAAAGCAACAAGTGCCAAGCAAGTCAAGCCATTGCTAACCACCTCAACCACTGCAACTACCACTTCTCATATTCAGTAAGTGTGGTGACAACATGTAAGGTCTAGCATTTCCCCAAGAGAGTCTTTCCTCTCACCTACAACATAGGGAGGCTTTATCTAAGATAAAGGTGACTCTAAGACCCCATTGGCCTGTATGATTCATTCGTTCTGTGACCACAGCTTCCTTTTCTCTTCCTTTCAGAGGCAGCTAGGTGGCACAATGGATAGAGAGCACTGGGACTGGAATCAAGAAGCTGTAGGTTCAAATCCAGTCCCAGACACTTACTAGTTGTGTGACTGGACAAGTCACTTAACCTCAGTTTCCTCAACTGTAAAATGGGGAGAAATAGTACCTACTCTGTAAGGGTGTTGAGGATTAAATGGGATAATATTTGTGAAGTGCTTAACAGAGAGTCTGGAACATGGAAGGCACCTAATAAATACTTAATTTCTTCCTTCCTCCTAACCTTCTTCCAGTCAACAGAGAGTGGGGAAGTCCAAGAGAAGCTGAGTACCACTGTATTCTTGCTGAATATCCTCGCTGTGTGGGGACAAAGCAAACTTGTGTTAAATATTTAACGACTTTCAAGTGCTTCATTTCATTCTAACATCACCTCAGTGTTGGTGTTACGGCCAATACTTGCCCTGCTCCCAACCCAACCTAGAAGCCATCATCCAAGTGACACAAACCCTGTGAAGCCCTGCTACCACTCAGGCCAACAGTCGACCAACTGCAAACCCAAGGGTCCTGAGTACAGTAGAAATAGATTTGATATCATCAATGGAAATGACACTAAAGAAGATGTATGACCATCTGCCTTGCCACTGTACTCCTTTTCATCTGCCCTGAAGCTCCAACTTCCCAGATGTATTCTCTTTCCCTATTAGAATTAATCCTTCAAGAGTAGGGACTGTTTTTCTATTTGCATCCCCAGTGTTTAACGCAGTGTTGTGCACATACTAAGGGCTTAATAAATGCTTTTTCACTGACATAAAAAAAAGATGTCTCTGATCCACCGTGTTTTTTAAGCTGTTTTTGTAGCACTCTAGTCTCTCTACTTCAAGGGCTGTAATCTGGGGTCCCTATGCTTGCTTGTAAATATTTTGTTAATTATTTCCATGTAATCAGTTTCCTTTATAGTCCTATGTATGTTATGCATTTAAAAACATTCTAAGAAACGATCCATACGCTTCATCAGGATGTCAAAAGGCTCCAGATAACACTAAAAAAAAAAGTTAAGAACCCATGATCCATTTGCTTTTACTCCATATATCTTTATGATCGAGGACCTAAATAGCTAATAGGATCTAAGAGTGTAAAACATATTAACAGAATAGTGAAAAATTAAATAGGCCAGACAGTGCCTGAATCCATGATCCTGAAATCATTAGTACTACGATATGAAATAAGCAACAGACATAAAAACTCACGAGGTGAAATAAAAAAATAAATTCTAGAAAACACATTTTTCCCCCATCAGCTAAATATGTGTAACTTTGCATTATAAGAATAGCCAAACAAAAAATACTAACTAAAACAAAAGATAGAAATAATAACTTATGTTCAAAAAGTTCTTGTGACCTTGGAAAATCGACATTTTAGTTCTCCATATTATAATTCCAAATGACAAATGACATTTATCTACAATGAACTTTAAGAGCCTGACTGAAGTGTCTTTTAAATATTAAGCTGTCCATGAAGTTTGCTGTGATCATTTCAATTCAAAATAATCTCTCTGGCCTCTAAACTCTTATAGGGCCTACTATCAATACCACTTTTTAAAATCACATACTACCTTGTGGTGTAGTTATGTATATATGTACATGTCTTATCTCCTATAACAGATTGCATATGATGAGCAAGAACCAGGTCTCATATACCCCTCTATGGATATCCCTACAGCACCTGCCTTCGACTTGGCTAGGATCCAACAACAGGTCAATATGTTGTTTCAGCTGTTCTAAGTGAATGACATGTGCTTTGCTACCATCACTACTGTTTATAAAAGTGTTCACATTAACATACAGCACTAAGCTAGGTGCTATGATCCACGGAAGAATAATCTAGGGACTTATGAGCCTGGAAAACATTTTCATTGACCACTACTTCCCTCCCTTTTTCCCTGGCTCTCTACCAACTCTTCCCATATATTTACGATTATGATATAGGAGGGGGTGGAGTGGAAAAAGGACTGTTTAGCGGCTAGATTGTTTCTGTGATCCCAGGCAACTTTCTCAGGTTAAAAAATTGAAGGTGTGTATATATCTTATCTGTGGAGAGTTTCCATACAAGAAGTTCCCCACTAAACAGGAATAATATTTGTACTACCTACTTCATTGGGCTGTTGTAAGGAAAATCCACTGTAAACTGTACTGGATTGAGTTATCATAATTATATACACCATTCTGCATATTGGGCTCTTAGTAAATATTTGATTACTAATGAGTAAAGAACCACCAGGGTTGTTTAGTAGTAATAAAAAGCTAACTTCAAAACTGGTTAAGAAACTCATTTTAGCAGCCTATGTAAGCATACTCAAATAACAGGAAAAAGTGCTGCTTTAAGAAACTTTAGGCAAATATGCTTTTAGTTTCCCTAACTATATCATCACTCCTGGATAAGAGCCTTAGAAAAATCTTAATAAGGACTACCGATATTCAGCAAAACTCTCCTATTGGTTCTAATAGTGTTACTTGAAGTTCAAACTCATTTCCATTTATGTACAAATACTTTTCTAAACATTATACCTGGGGATGTTCTGATACAGAAGTCTGACCCTGTAAGTCAAAAAAACCTGGGCCTTAATGGCCAGAAATCTCTCTTTAGCATCATTACTGACAGTTACAGAGTGCACGACTAGGGTAAGTCATTTTAAATCTCGATGCTTGCGTGGCAAAAAATTTTGTTCCATTCTTTCTTTAAATTCAGAGAGGAATTCCACTGGGGAGCTCCTATGAGTCTGTGTGGTGGGAGGAGTGGTGAAAGTAAGCAACAAAGAGTTGTGCAGTGGGACCAAGCCATTTTATACGGGTGAGATGACCTTAACGCAAAGACAAAATCTTGTCTGGAAGAACAGATGATTGAAACTTTATTCTGTTCTCAGCAAAGAGATTTTGGACAGAACGTTGATCTCATTAACTTTTTTTGGGGGGGGGGGAGGGGTAAGGGGCTGGCTCCAGAGGAATATTGGTAAAATGAATAAGGTGTAAAAAAAAAATTATGAAACTTTTAAAAATAATGGGTTCAAATCCAGCTTTAGACACTGATTTTCTGACTCAGAGCAACTCTCTAGGGATATAAACTGAAAAGCGGTTGCAATATATAAGGAGAGATTCCTGGGGTGGGGCAAGGTTCCCTAAGCCAATGAAATGGGGGGTAGAGAAATCCTTTTACATATATCATCTGAGTAAACCCTGTAACATAGGTTCTACAGATATTACTATTTATATATCCCATTTTATATATAATTGATATACTTACATATCCCAATTTATCTGTTTTGCATATTTATGTAAACATTCCAATTCACTGGGATATACTTATACACACACACATACATACACACATCATACACATACAGGCACACTAATATAATATATAACCCAATTACACAGACCAGCAAACTGCACCTCAGATTAGTGACCTTGGCTAAGCCACCTGCCTTTCGGGGCTCCTCTGGTCCCTTCCAGCCCTGAAGCTACAAGATCTTAGGACCTGTGCTCAGAGTCCCGCGGGTCTTAAGCGTCAGAAGGCAGTTTCAAGGTCAGGTCTTGCCTGACTCCCAAGTCCACCGGCGTGCGTTCAACCTCACGTCCTCGCGTTTTTACACCGTCTTCCAGCTCTACTGGACATCTCTCCCACCTGTGGATGCCGTTCAAACAGGCCGGCCTTCGGGCTCGCAGGGACCGGTGCGGGGTGCACGCCGGTCACTCCCCAGCCTGGCTCGACCCAAGAGCGGAGCAAGGCCGGGGGCAGCGCGTGCCCAGGCCTTGGCTCTTTGAAAGAGGCGGCTTCGGCTCGCCGTCCTCACCCAGACCGTGGCGGGGGTTCTGTCCCCGGCTGACCCGGGGGCCCGGCGGCTTTGCCAACCAGGGGAGTACCTTGGTCCCTTTTCTCCCCACGACCCCCCGTGAATAGGCCGGGCCGCTGCTTCCCGGCGGGCCGCCCCCCGGCCTCTCAGACCCGGCCTCGGAGGGAAGCGGCCCTGGAGAAGGAGAGCCCTGTGAGGGGTGAGGGGGTCCCGGGAAGCCGAGGCGGCCTCGGAGCCTCTGGGCCCAAGTCCCCGAACCTCGGCGAGCGCCGCAGGACCGGCAGGGGGATCGGGGCACGCTTACCACGCCGGCAGGGGCGAGCGAAGCTGTGGGAGGAGAGGAGTGTCGGAGACGCCGTCCGTTACCGTGGCCGCTACCGCCGCTGCAGCCGCCGCCTCGCTCCGACCGGTTCGCCTCACGCGCGCACGCACCACCCAACCGGAAGAGGACGCACGCACCGCCCTAATCCTCGAGGCCGGCTCCATGTGGACCAATCCTCGGAGGTCCCGCCTCCGACGCCCGGCCTCCTCGGGCGGCCATTGGTCCGATGGGCACGTAGACCCGATTGGCTGGAAAGCGCCACGTCCCCACGAGCCCGCGGAGTGGCGTGGACCCGATTCCCGCCCAACCGCCTTGCCTGGGACTCCGTGCTCCCCACGGGATGTTCCTTGCTTCTCCGCTCACTTAGTTCACGAGCCAAGGGACTGGGGTCTTTGCGTGGACGTCTTCATTCTGCCCCTCCCCCACTGGGGGATGCGCTTTCATCTTATCAGCAACAAGTAGCTTTGATACTCCAGGTCCTCCGGTGCCAGCCGCTCTCGCCTTTCATTGTTTAGTCGTTTTCAGTCAAACGTGTCCGACCCCTCCTGATCCCTTTTTGGGGTTTTCTTGGCAAAGACACTGCAGTGGTTTGTCGGTTCCTTCTCCAGCCCATTTGACAGACGAGGAAACTGAGGCAAACAGGGTTAAGTGACTTGACCAGGGTCACACAGCCACTAAGTGTCTGAGTCTGTATTTGAACTCAGGTCCTCCTGACTCCAGGGCCAGCTTTACATCCACCGTGCCACCTAGCTGCTTCATGCCCTCTCATTTTACAGATGATAAAACTGAGGCTTGGAGTGGGATAGTGCCCTAACCCCAGTCACACAGACAAGTAAGAGGCAGTGACCGTATTTGAACCCAGCTCCTACCACCCCAAATCTAATCTCCTTGCTGTGCTTGGAGCTGTCACCTCCTATATCCAAGACCTGAGAGATGCATGAAGCATGTTCATTTTACTTTATTCCGTATTAAGTTCGGAAAGTGTTTATTGAATACTTTTTAAAAAAGTATTCATTTCAGTTCAACAAGTATTTATTGAATACTTGGCCCAGCACAAGATCACCTTGTTGCAAATCTATGACCCGAGAGGTGCATGAAGCATATTAATTTTAATTTGGTTCCACCAAGTTCAGGGAGTGTTGATTGAATGCTTGGCCCAGCAAAGCAAGCGGGAAGCTAACAATTAGTAACTGCACTGACCTTTTTCTATTGCTGCAGGTTTTTGTATGAAGGCTGGAGGACCCCCCCCCCCCACCAACACACCCCACCCCCCCCAGCTCAGGAATGTAATGAAGGACATTCCCGTTGAGGTACAGGTTGGAATGGATTTTTTACCGTTTTACGGTTTTGAGATTTTAAGATTCTAGAAAATAAATGCCTGTTGACTGACTGGTGTATGTTCAGGTTCCTCCCCGCAGGAGTTTTCAATTTAATTGGGACAAGGTATGTGAAAATGGTTTAAAAGTTAATAAACGGCAGGGCATGAAGTCATTTGAGACCATGGGGATGAAGCTGACTGGATTCTTGAAGGCTGCGTTAGCGGAGTGCCAGCTTTGGAAGTTTTGCTCAGGCCTGAGAATGGTACACTAGACTAGACCTCATCAATGCAAGGGTATCCCTCAGATTATGATTTTTTTTGGCTGCATGAACTCCTGTCAGTCAAGGGGGGAAGCTTGTGAAAATTCCATACTGCCGGGCCAGACTGGGGTAGAAGAGGGGCAGAAGCAAAAGAAATAGCTGATGTAATTTAGTTCCTATTGTGTCTTTACTGAATACAAGAAACATGTATTCAGTTTGATTTTTAAACCTTTGTAACTTTCCTTTGTTGTTTGTTAGTTTAAACTCCTGGAGTAAGTAACAATGGAAAAAAAAAATTAACCACCCTGAAGAACCCCAGCTGAGGTGCAATGTACATATTTATACTTGTTTCTCCCAGACTCCAAGGTGGGAGCCAAGTTGGAAACTTGGCATTGTTACTTTCCCTTTTGTTCATCTCATACCACAGGTCTTTCTTTCCTTGTAGTAGCAATGAATACCCATACAAAACCTAAGAAAGGATTGGTCGGTTATTATCAGAGACAAGAGGAGAGGGTTAGAAGCATGGTTGCCCTTCAAAATGAGACCTGATTGAGAGCTCCAGATGGAGAAAGGAGGAACAAGTAAAAACTAAGAGAAAGCAGACAGACTACACCCCAGGGCTTGAATATGTATTTTTTTTAAGTTGGGAGTCCACCCCATATTAAAAGTGCTTCCAGATGTTCAACCCCGACAAGACAGTCCTCTCTATTCCTCTCCAGGCCCCTAGCTCCCATGATTAAATGCTAAGATGAGTGATAGAGGCAGCAATTCCAGGAATTCAGAAAAAGAAAACTATAGTAATCTTGAGTCATCAAAGAAGACATCATAAGAAGCGAGGGCTTGAATGGAACCTTGAAGGAATTTAATTGACAATTTATTTCCATAGCTATTTATCAAATTTCCACTGTCATAAGAACACTTCTGGCTCTAGGAAAGATGCATTTTGGCTAAGGATGGGGATTGCTTCCCTAAAGGTTTAAGTATGTATGTATGTATATGTCTAACACATCCACAAATCACACAATAATATTTGTGTTGGAGAGATGTGTAAGCAAATTAGTATGTAAAGTCCATGGTAGGAATTTTCAACTGCGAGAATCAGGGTAGCCTTCCTGAAGAAGTAGGCATCGAGTTGATCTTTAAAGGAGTTTGGCCATAGGAGATCATTTCAAGAATAGGGAATAGTATGATAAAAAGCATGGAGTTTCTGGAATGCTTGTTTTATTTTTTTTTTCTTTAAAAACATTATGTAATATAAGAATATTAACTTCCATGGAATGGCTGTCTAGAAAAGGGAAGGGAGAGAGATACTGGGAGAAATTTTAGGGATGTAAAAACAAAAGATGTCCACAAAAATCTATTTTTAAAAAAGAAAGCATAGGGTATTTATAGGGGATGGGCAAATAGTCCAGGTGTCTTGGAGCATAGAATGTGTGGAGGGGAATAGCATGAAATAAAAACTGGAAAGGGAGGATGGTACCAGAATGTGGAGGATTTTAAATGACAGACAAAGAAGTCAGAATTTTACTCCGTGTGCAGTACTTACATTCACCTTGGACCAGTAGAACTTGTTTGTACCAACTCCAGATTTTCCTTTTGGCCCAAGTGTGCAAAATCATTAGGGTGTGCTTTCGTAGCTGTGGATTGGGGGCCTTCTATAGCACCAGCTACTTTCTCAGACCCCATGTAGGTTCAGTGATAACCTCCAACTTCTATCATTGCTTCAAAACTCAGTACCCTCTGGGGAGCTGAGGTTGTACTCCCAAACACAATGCCCCCTTTTCTTGTTCTGTATCATCACATCTTAAAGACAGTCATCTCACAGTTGTGCTCATCACCACTCGTCCAGGACAGCTGGGCTGAGGGTTGGGGAAGGGTTCAGTGCTACTGTATTTGTTTGCATTGATGGCATGTGGTGTCCTAGATCGAGTGTTGGGTTAAAAGTCAGAAGCTGGTTCAAATCTCAGATCTGTCACTTATCTTTCCAGTGCCTGATCTTTTAAAATGAGGAAGTTCTCTTAGGTCCCTTTTGCCTCTCAGTCCTAAGACTATAGGCTTTCTAGCAGAGTGACTTCAATCAATAAGTATTTATTAAGCACCTACATGTGCTGGACATTATATTAGGGGCTAGGGATACAAATAAAACAATTCCAACTCACAAGGAGTCTACATTCTGATGGGAAAAACAAGGAAATATAGAAGTATAAACAATTACAAAGCAGGTGGAGAGGGAGGGCACTAACAGTAGAGGGGAACAAGCTAAGTTTCTCTAAGCAGGTTGTGCTGCTTTTTAATGAAAGAGAGGGATTCTTTAAGGTGGAGGTGAGGACGTGTGCATTCTAAGACTGAGGAACAGCCAATACAAAGATACAGAGGTCGAAGTAGGACTGTCCTATGTGGGGAGCAGAGAGGTGGCCAGTTTGGCCATATTGCAGAGTGAGGGAGAGGGAACAATATAGAATAAGGGTTGGGGCCAAATTATAAAGCACTTACAAATTGAAACAGAAGAGTTTATATTTGATTGTAGAGCTGATAGGAAGCTACTGGAGATAATTGAGTAGGGCAGTGGCATGATGCTTAAGAAAACTCACTTTGGCAACATTGTAGAGGGTAGACTGAAGTGGGGAGAGACTTGAGGCAGAGAGACTTTCAAAGAGAAGGCCATTCAAATGATCTAAGTGAAAGGCAATGAAAGCCTGAGCTGAGGTAGAGAAAAAGGGACTGGATTGGAGAAGGGATGTTGTGGAGGTAGAAACCAGACTTGGGCGCTGTGATTAGCTATGTGGAGTGAGAAGGTCAGGATGATGCCAAGGTTACAAACCCTGGGAGAGTAAAAACATGATGTTTCCTTCTACAAAAGGAGAAGTTTGGCAATTTCCCTTTCCCTTCTATTTCTCTAGTTCCCTTCCCTCTTTACCTCTTCTCCAGGTTTTTCTCTTAATCTCTCCTATTCTCTGTCTGTACATTTCTGTTTATTCCACATCTCCCCCCTTCTGTTTCTAACAAAACTAAGAATATTTGTTTCTAGGGCTTCTAGGATTTTTCTTTCTTTTTTCCAATGGGGGAGGAGGTACCTGGGAAGATGGAGTAAAGTAAAATAACAAAAAAGAAAAGAAAGAGGGTCATCGAGGCATCTTTTTAAAAAAAGAAATGTAGAGAAGAGAACAGAGGTCAAAAGGAACCACAGGCAAGCAGGACAGCTTTGAAAGTCACAGTTTAAATTTATCATATACTTAAAAAGAAAAGCAAGTTGTACATGATAGAGATCTATAGTTTTGTGTATAGGGCTTTTCTGTTGTATTATGTATACAGAAATGATTATTTTATGTTTGTTAAGTTCACATTAAGAATGAAATTTACAAAAAAAAAAGAATGGATAAAGAATCCTGATAGGGATTTAAAGAAAATTACTTAGTAATTATTATGGCAATTGAAATTAAACTATTTAAATGTAATTAGTTATAAAATAAGTTTGGTTGGTTTCCTCCTTCCCCATTCTCCTAGCCTTTCCTCTATCTCCTCTTTTCCCCTGGTCTTTAGACCTCTGCCTTCCTGTCAACTCTAACAAGGTAAACAATGAAAACAAGTGAGAATTTCTGGGGACCCAGAGGCAGGCTTCATTTGCAGGATAACTACCTAATTCTAACCTCCATCTCTCAACCTTACAACCAGGACTCTGAAAGTTGACTGTACTGGTGGAAAGCCCAGGTGTCCTGGATTTCTGTGGGTGCATTTCCCCTTAAAGTCATACCTGTTTCAATCAGTGGGACTAGAAAGAGTGTAAAAATCATCTGGGTTCCCTACGTGGCTTAATATAAATCAGGGGAGAGCACTGGGTACTCAGGGTATGGCACCTCCTCAGTACTCAGAGGCAAGTTGAGGTAAGGGCAGGAACTACAACGTAGCTGGAACAATTTCTCCATCCAGGAGGGATGCTGCCAAGTAGCTACTCCAAGAAGAAAGGTTATGCTCACCATGAAGCAATCCTAGCTTTTCTTTTTTTTTGCCACTTTTTCTTCACTATCCATATATAATTCCAGCAGGGAACAAAATACTGAAAATCATATATTTGAAGTGGTAGGGTGAGGGGAAGAGTTGAATGATTTCTCACCATTTGTGTCTAGAAGGGAGTTCAGATAGTTCCTCTTACAAGTGAATGGTCCAAGGTCAGTCAGAGAGAAATTAAGTCCCAAGTTTCCTGATTTTCCCAGACTACTGTCCTTTTCATGTCAGACTTGTTTTATGTCTGATGGTGTTTCCATACAGATACCTTAAGCGTCCTTAATATAACTTTAACCTTTCATTTAAAATTTTGAGCTGTTCCAACTCTGAGTTGAGCAGCTTGATTCCCTTTTGGCTTTGGAACAATTCCCCATCTCTTCCCCCATTTCCTGTGCTTTTCCTGAAACAATTGCTGTTCGTCCTGTAAGTTTATTAGCTAATTCAAGAAACAAAGAGATGTAATAGAAAGATTATTGGACTTGGAGTCAGGCAGCCCTAACTCAGATCACTTGAGCTTTTTCACTCCATTTCCTCATCTTTTAAAAAAAAGGGGGATAAAAATACTAGCAGTACCTGTGCTTCATGGGGTTGTTGCAATGATCACATAACATAATGCATGTAAAGCAAATATTTACACATCTGCCTTTTTTAATTTCCTTGGTTTTCCCAAGATATGTGGCAGAAATTAGATGAATAATCTGTGTTGATAGGAATGTGATGCTATCAGGAGGAGAGATTCCGGTATTGAGTGGGACATCAGAGTTAGGATTTTATGAACTGCTAATTTCTTTCCATGTGTTTAATTTTTCTGTGCTCAATTCAATTCAACAAGCATTTATTAAGTGCCTACTATATGCAAGGCACTATACATCCTGATGGGGATACATCAAAGACAAAAACAAAAAAGCCCCTGCCCTCAATGAGCTTACATTCTGCCAGGGTATACGACATGTACACAGATAAATAATATATGCATAGTGATTTAGAGAGAGAGAAGAAGGAAAAGAGAAAGAAAGGGAGAGAGGAAGAGGAGAGGGGGAGGGAGGGAGGGAGAGAGGAAAAAAGAAGAGGAAGAGGAGGAGAGAGAGAGCAAGAGAGAGAGAGAAATGAGAACATGTGTGAGTGCACTAATGGGGGGAATTGGGAGGACATATGTAGCACCTGAGTTGTACTTTGAAGGAAGCTAAGGATTCTATAAGATGGAGGTGAAAGGGAGTACATTTCAGATACAGCAAGCTCTATCTGCTTTGTCTGCTTTCTTATCACAACACCTGCACTAAGACTGCTTTTCCTTAGTTTTCTCATTAAAGATAGATCGTCAGAGTAGTTGTGTAGCTTGGCCATTTTAGTATCACTTGTCCGATTTCCATCATAATTTTTAAAAGGTCTACCTTGATAGTCCTAGTTCTGTACTCCCTTGGGGCAGCTTTGTAATTCATCCTTTCCGTTGCTCTTGGGTTCGTTTCCACCGTTGTCATTGCCTTTTGAAACCTAGTTGATTCTAGAGGTCCATGTTTGGTCACTGCCTCTGCCGTCACCTGTCTTCTTTGCCCACTCTAGTTACCAGTTGCTGTTGTTGCTGATGGACAACTGCAGGTTTCTGTTGCTACTAGCTGCTGCTGTTTCTAGACACCTCTGCTGGGTAACCCTGAATCCCTCCAAGGCCATCAGCCACCTTTTTGGACCATCAGTCCAAAGACAGTTCCAGACTGTCTTCCCTGTTGTCGAGCACCTTGTTGTTCTGCCAACCATCCCTTTTCCTGTCGCTGTTGAACACCTTCTGCTGCAAAATCCACTGTATGATCACGACTGCACCCCCTAATTTGGGACCGAAAAAGATAGTATAAAAAGTGTGCATATTATGCAAGTAAATATAGCATCTTGAGCAACTGGATTCTTGTTCTGGAAACCAGAGTTTGTAAATAAGAAAGGAGATAATCCTTTGAATGGATGTAAAACAGGGCCACTTATGATGATCTATTCTTGTCACAACTAAAAAATCCTATGTCTAGTCTTTCTTACCATGGACACCTTATTATAATAGAGAGATACAATGAAAAGAGTGCCCAATCTGGAGTCAGAAGATCTGAGTTTGAGTCTTAGCTCTGACCTTACTGGCTTCGTGATTTGGGCAAAGCACTTTTAACCTCTCCTTCAGCCTCAACTTCCTTGTATGTTTAAAAAAAGAAACAAAGAATACTTGCATTATCTATGTTTAATAGGGTTGTTGTGAGGAAAGTGCTATGTAAACCTCAATGTTCTAGATGAATATGAGTTGTAGTAGGAAAATAAGCACTATCCTAGGACTGCACTATTGGCCAGAGGTTAGAGCAAGCCAAGATACAGTACTGATGCATCAGCAAGAAATACGACTCAGAAGTCTGAGAAGTGAGTATATATTCCCTGTCTCTTTTATATAATATTGAGTTGCTTTTTTAAAAAGCTATTCAGTTTTCAGATGAAGAAATTAAAGATATCCATGGTCATATGAAAAAATGCTCTAAATCGCTATTGATTAGAGGAAATGCAAATTAAAACAACTCTGAAGTACCACATCACACCTGTCAGATTGGCTAACATGAGAAAACAGGAAAAGGACAAATGTTGGAGAAGATGTGGGAAAATTGGAACACTAATGCATTGTTGGGTGGAATTGTGAACTGATCCAATCATTCTGGAGAGCAATTTGGAACTATGCCCAAAGGGCTATAAAACACTGTATATTCTTTGATCCAGCAATACCACTTCTAGGTCTGTATCCCAAAGAGATCATAAAAAAGGGAAAAGGATCCACATGTACAAAAATATTTATAGCAGCTCTTTTTGTGGTGGCAAAGAATTGGAAATTAAGGGGATGCCTGTCAGTTGGGGAATGACTGAACAAGTTATTGTATATGAATGTAATGGAATACTATTGTTCCATAAGAAATATGGCAGATTTCAGAAAAACCTGGAAAGACTTAATATGAACTGATGCTGAGTGAAATGAGCAAAACCAGGTGAACATTGTACACAGTAACATCAACATTATGTGATGACCAACTTTGATAGATTTAGTTCTTCTCAGCAATGCAGTGATCTAAGACAATTCCAAAAGACTCATGATAGAAAATGCTATCTACATCCAGAAAAAACTATGGAGTCGGAATGCAAATTGAAGCATATTATTATTCTCTCTCTCTCTCTCTCTCTCTCTCTCTCTCTCTCTCTCTCTCTCTCTCTCTCTTTCTCTCTTCTCTTCTCTTTCTCATGGTTTTTCCCTTTTGTCCTGGTTCTTCTTTTACAACATGACTAATGTGGAAATATGTTTAATAAGATTGTACATGTATGGCCTATATCAGATTACATGCCATCTTGAGGAGGGGGAAAATTAGAACTCAAAATCTTATAAAAGTGAATGTTGAAAACTAAAAAAAAATTAAAAATTAAAAGGATATGAGATTTTTTTAAAAAAAGCCATCCATCTATGTTGGGTATCTGGCTTTGCTGCTGGTGCCACATTCTCATAGGATCATAGATATAGAGCTAGAAGGGGCTACTTAGAGATCATCTAGTTCAACTCCCTCGCATTTGACAAATGACAAAAATAAGGCTCATAGGGTTTAGGTGACTTGCCCAATGTAATCCAGGTAGTAACAGAGTCAGAATTCAAAATCAGGTAAAAGAATCATAGACATAGATCTGGAAGGTGCCTCAGAGGCTATGTTGGATCCAACCTCCCATTTTATAGATGGAAGAATCAAGACACCCAGAAAATGTCTTGCCCACAGTCAGCAGAAGGCTTTGAACCCAGATCCTCTGACTCCAGAGCCAGCATTCTTTCTACTGACCCACAGAGCCTTCATGTTCTGCCATCAGTCATTTTGAAGCATTGAGAACCATGATCTTAAATTGAAATGACAAGATTTTGGAAAGGACCATTTAGACCTAGTCTGGAAGAAGAGCACATGTTTCTGTACCTCTCAAACTTGGACAAACAATAGATAATTCAACAAACATTTATTAAATAACTACTCAATAGACACTTGTCAGATAAATGAAATGGTAAATAAGATCTGCTCAGTGAGAAGAAAAGGGGAAAAGGGGCTGAAGCCACAAGTGTGCAGGCATTCTGCCTCTCCTTCCCCATAACCCTTTCAGATATACTCTTCTCTCCCTCACTCCTGTCCATCCTCCTAACCCCAAGCCTCAGCATGACTCTGTGCATCACCATCATTATTTTTTCATCCAGTTTTGTGATTCCATTGATGTGGGGAAACTCCCTCCATCTGTGCTGATCAGCAACTCATCTGCGACTCTCAAGTCTGAACATGACTCTCATTTGCAAGATAACAGTAGCCATTAAAGGAGATGAGACAATAGATTCTGGCTCCATCTTTCCTAACCTTCTCCCTTCCTGATGTGGATGTAAAGCAGCCTTGGCTCAGAGGAGTATCTCAGGTGTTCCCCAGAAAGCCCTTTTGTGAAATCTCAAGGTGTCTCTCTAGGACTTTCAAAGGGATCCAGGTCTCAGAAAAGAGGTCAGGTGGAAGTATTGAATAGAAGGAGGAGGGTTAGGAGTACTTGTTATGGGTTCTGACACTTCAGCAGATGTTTCCAGTGACCAGATATTCTGGGGAAAATCCAGGATACCATATAGACCTTAAAAACCTCACTATAATGCCCAAAGAGCTGTAAAACCCTTTGACCCAGAAATACCACTACTAGATTTGTATCCCAAAGAGATTTTTTAAAAAAGAATCTATATATACAAAAATATATATAGCAACTCTTTTTGTGGTGGCAAACAATGGAAATTGAGGGGATGTCCATCAATTGGGGAATGGCTAAACAAGTTGTAGTACATGACTGTGATGGAATACCATTGTGCTGGAAGAAATGAGGAGCAAGATGTTTTCAGGAAAACCTCGGAAGACTTACATGAACTGATACAAAGTGAAATGAGCAGAACCAGAGGACATTGTATACAGTAATATTGTATGATGATCAACTATGAATGACTTAGCTATTTTCAGCAATACAAGGATCCTAAACGATTCCCAAGGACTTATGATGAAGTATGCTATCCACCTCCAGAGAAAGAACTGATAGAGTCAATGCACATTGAAGTACGCTCTTTTCTATTTTCTTGCATGTGCTTTTTTTGTGGTCTGTGTTTTCTTTCACAACATGACTAATGGAAATATGTTTTACATGACTGCACATGTTTAACTTATATCAAATTGCTTGCCTTCTCAATGAAAGAGAAGTGGAGGAGGGAGGGAGAGAATTTGGAACTCAAATTTTTTAAAAAGTTAACAATTATTTTTACATGTAATTGGAAAAAGAATAAAATATTTAAAGCTAAAAAATAAAGGAACCCAACCTCACTATAGCAGAACAATTTTAGTCTAGATATCTTACCTAAGGCTGTGGGCCAAAGCAACATGTGGAGGCTGCCAGGGTGCTAAGGAGAGATAGTGGCTGTAGCCCTGAGGGATTCTCTCTTTCCCACATACCATAAGAGAAAGAGTCTCTTAAGCGTAGCTCTCCTTCGGTTCTTTGAATGCTTTCTTTGGAGGAAGTTTCTTTTTCTAGATGAAAAAACAAAAGTCAAGGAATTTTATTTCCAAGTTAGATCATTCAACCATACAGATAAACCATGTACCTATCTCTCAGTGGCTTGCAAGACTCTTAATCCTCTTTTTACCTTTTTTAAAAAAATGGTTTCGTCTATAGAAATTAACTATTAATATAATTAAATTAACTTTGAAACTGTTTGCTATTTTCTGAAGAGATTCTTACTCCTAGTTACAAAGAGCTAGCTGAGCACTTAAGTTTGTGGCTCTTTGGTTGTTTGGTCTTCCAAGGGTAAGGAGAGTTTATATGACCCAAGGGGATATTAGGATCATAGGATTTAGAGCCGAAAGAAAGCTGAAGAATCTAGTCCGACCCCCTTATTCTTATTACAGATGGAACCGTATGTGTGAGGCAACGAATAAGAATGAAAAATAAAGAGGGCAATTGGAAAGAAGAAGGGCCAATGACATCTCAAGATGGTTTGATTGACATCAGTCAATCATAACTGATTGTTATGGTCCCAGTGATCCCAGCTTGTCTGATGACCTTAAAAACATGAACTTCTCAAAATACCATGATCAAGTTAACTTGTTATACTAAACCCTGATGTTAAATGCATCAATCACCATGATTTTTTTTCCCATCCAAACCTGTGATTGACTCCATTCCTATGGAGAAATTCCAGTGTGGAAACTCCCTCCACCAGTGCAGATTGGCAATTCGTGACTTAGAGAGTTGCCTGAGACACTAAGAGTTTAAATGACTTCCTTGTGGTCATACAGCTAGTATATCAGAGGCAGGACCTGAACCCAGGTCTTCCTGACTACCTGGTTATCACCACCCATGATGTGCTGCCTCTATATAGAGAAGGCTTCTGTGAAGACAGAAGAAACATTGGACAGCCTCAGCTCTGCAAAGCTTATAAATGGATGTTAGAAAAACACTTCCAGACCTCTTACCCTGTACTTACCTCTAAATATTTAAATGTTCCATAATATGACATTCTTAGTATATCCAGAGCAAAATTAGGAAAGGGCTATGTATGCTTGCTGATATAAAGAGAATGTTGTATATAGTTCAACCAACATATATTATAAACTATTCCAGGAGTTAGAGAAATGTGAAGATGAATAAGGCTGAGGGAATTTATAATCTAGGGGAGAGAATATATCTATACAAATAGCCATAATACAAAGTGCTCCTGGAGAGGCAAAGGATGAGAGATTGCTTCTGGCTGATGCAATCTTTCAGGAAGACTTTATGGGAATTATTTGTCTCTACGGACAAGGATGATTTTGGTAGGAGAAGATCCTGTGATTGCATTCCAGGCATAGGAATAGAAGAAGTAGGAATGAGCAGAAATAGCAGAGTCTAGAGGGAAGTATGGTGAGATAAGGCTGGAAAAGTCGGATGGAATCAGATTGTGGAGTGCCTTAAATGTTCTTTGAGAATTGTGAGCAGGGCAATCATAATCAGAGGTGTACATTAAGTATATTTCCCTGGCAGTGATGTGTAGAGGTAGCTCTCTGTGAGTAAGAAACTTACTGAAGTATTCTTAGTAGGGGACAATCAGGACTTGAATTCTGGTACAAGGAGTACTGGCAGTGGGTATGGAAAGCAGCACATTAGTTTCTTCATCTGTAAAATGAGAAAGTTGGACTAAATGGCCTCTGAGGTCTCTTTTACCTCTACATCTGTGATTCTGTGACCAATGTGAGTGAACCTGCAAAGGTAGAGTGGACAGGGGCTTGGCAGCTGATTGGAGAAAGAAGGAAGAGACAACGTTGGCTCCATGGTTTCCAGCCTGTGAAATAGAAACTAGCAAAGTTAGGGAGAGAAACAAGTTTCAGGACAAAGATGGTAGAATCTGTTTTAGACATGGACTTGAGACATTGGTGGAAAATTTAGGAATATATTCCAGAAGACTTTAAGAGTTCAGTCCTGGAGCTTAGGGATGATGTCCACACTGAATATAGAGAATTGGGAGTCACAGAGCTAAGGTGAAGGAATGAGGACAGATGAGCTCATTGAGGAAGAGAATGTATGTTAAGAGATTGAGTGTCTGACTCAGAGACTCGGGGATGCCTATATTCAAGAGGTGAGAGGAAAGGAAGCCAAAGAAGGAGAAGTTGAAAAGGTAGGAAGGGAGCCTGAAAGTCAGTGTCACAAAAGTCTAGGAAGGAACTGGTCAAAATGGGATCACATGCTGTAACCAGAATGGCCTTTGTTTTCTTTGAGTGACTCAATTTATCTCAGTGAGCTTTATACTAGGTGCTAAGCCTCAGGCCCAAACCCCATTAGGTGTTAATGTAATCCATGTGGATGTGTACATCCCAGGGTCCTGAGGGGAGGGGCCAACTCAAGAACCAATCACCAGAGCCTGAGCCCTGGTGATTCAGATGATGTTTGATGTCTGAAGCCCTATAAGAAGGGAGGACAGAGCCATTGGTGCAGGGCTCTGGAGATGGTGTTGATGAGGAGACTCTGGGCAGCTGTAGTTAAGGAGCCCTCCAGCTTGTAAACCCGGATGTTGAAACTTTGTTGAACTCTGGTAACTATCTGTTGGGACTTGAATCAGACAAAGTCTGTTGATGTCTGTAATTTGTCTGCATTTTGTTTTGAAGTTCAGGGTGCTGGTTTTTTTCCCCTGAACTAACTGAATGATATTTGAATTAAAAGTAAGCTTGTCAACCCCTTCACCTTGCTTTCCTTGCTTAAGCAGATCGAAAGAACCTGTGCTGTTGACAGCTTTCTGGGTGCTGGCTGTGGGTGAATCTTATACCCCCACAGAAGCTGCTAGCCAGGTTGTTGAAACACATGCTGTGGAGAAGTCAAAGAAGAATGGAAACCTAGCAAAGGCCATTGGATTTGGTGATTAAGAAACCTCTCTTAACCTTAGAAAGAGTCATGTGAGAGGAATGGAGGCTGGAAGCCAGATTAAAAGGGTTGAGGACTAAATAGAAGCAGTTAAATATATACACAGAGGTCTGTATCCTTTTGGCATGGAGGTAACCTTGACCTCTGGAAGGTTATGCCAATAGAACACAAATCCATGGCAGGTCTTACCAAATTGAGAAGCTTTGACTAGGGGCCAGAAAACAGATCGTGTGTGTCTGTCTTCTAAGAACCTATCTAACTAAGTTTTGTTTTTTTTTTTAATTCTAAACTTAAATAGCAAAAAAAAAAGGAAAAAGAAGGAAGAAAACCATTTCTATACACAGTAGAATACAAAAAGACAATTGTCTATGAAACCGTGACATTTCATACCACTTTTAAAAAAAGTATTCTGCAGTTTGTTTTCAAAACTGTACTGTTTGCATGTCCTCACTTTCTTCCTTACATCCTTCTGTTCTCTTCTGGCATTCGGGCTAGCTAAGTTTGGAGACACTCCCTTCTAGGTTGCTTTTGGAGAGATGGATTTGGTGGTGGTAGAGGGGGCCGGGGATTGGGGGAGTCACACCAAGTCTCCCAGACAATATACCAATTCATAATGGGATTGTGATCTTACACTAGAACTATAACCAGGATAGGATGGTCCAGCATTATACAGACAAGTGTCTCCTGCTCCCTCCTTTTGCTAGCCTTCTAACACCCCCAGGACCACTGAGGTGAGCCATCAGATTTGCCTGATAGGCAGCCAAGTATTTGAATTGCAGATTTGGGTCTATTTTGAGATTGTACAAGTTGATTGTGCTAAGCTGTGATTTCCCTTCTTTTCTTCCTACACCCTCAACTTGCCACCCTGTTTTGGAGACCCAGGTATATTTGGTTGTACTCGGCTGCAAAAGGCCTTTGGGTATATTTGTCCCCATAAAGGGGGCCAGGCAGAGAAGGAAAAAGGTCGAAGACTCTGACTTTACGAGAAAAGGTTATGGCTTTTACTTGTAATCATAGATGTTGTAACAGCAATGCTACTTGCTACTACTGTGGCTGTGTAAGGCCAATAACACCAGCACACAGGAGGGCTGCTAGCACAGGTTCTTTGATCTGCTTTTCTAAGGAAAGCAACTTTAAGGGGTTGACAATCTTACTTTAATTAAACATACATGTATCATTCACTTAGTTCAAGAGAAAAAGTCAACACCCTGAACCTGAGAGAAAACAGAAACAGAAATTACAAGCAGAAATTATACAGGGTATTTATTCCTAAAGTCTGGACACAGGCAATTGACATCAATGTGGAGTTATTGCATCGAGTTCATGTGAATCTTGCAAAGCACATCAACCTTTGCATCACAAATGAATTGAAGATGTTAATTGTTAATATTCCAATTAAATAAAATGTTGTTGAAAATTTCATTCATTTCATTTCTTGAAAATATGCATTTTTGCCTATGTGTCCAGACTTTAGGAACACCCTGTATAAACAGTGCAAAATAACACAAACGAACAGACAGACTTCTAGCCTTCTGACCAAGACATTACATACATAGTTACCAGAGAGAGAAGTACTAGCATCTGGGTTTTCCAAAGCCGGGGTGGGGGGCAGGGGGCACGGCTCTCCTTAATGGCTACCCAGAGTCTCATCTAGTCAAATCACATGACACTTTTCCAGTGAGTGAGCACCAAGCAAAATGCTAACCTCAGAGTATATATACACTTTTTCAGAGTCAGAGGACATCGCAACTCAAACCCATGTGACCCAGGTCTTCCAGTGACTTAAGCAGGTCATCAAAGACTCTTGATTGAAACAAAGGCAAGACTCAAAGGCACTTGACTGCCTTAGTGCTGAGAAGCACTCCAAAACTAAAAAAAGCAAAAAGTCTCATTCTGCTTGCCATTACAGATGTTAATGAAGTTATAGTTTACTTTTGATTTCACTTGAATACATTTCTTAATCTAGATGAGCCAATTCTTTGGGGTGGAAAAGAATCATAATTGTGGTCTCCAAGTGGGTAGGTACTAGAGTCATTGTGATAAGTTGTCATTTTAAAAGGAAGAAGACCTCCATATATAAAATGTATATTATAGAAGCACTTTTTGAAGTAGCAAAGAACTGGAAACCAAGTGGTACCCATCTATTGAGAAATGGCTAAACAAGTGATGGTATATGAATGTAATGTAATATAATTACACTGTGAGAAATGATTACATGGGCAACTTCAGAGAAACCTGAGAAGATCTGTATGAAGTGATGCAGAGTAGAGCAAGCACAACCAGGATAATAATTGATATTGATAACATTATGAAGAAAAACAACTTTGAAAGATTTGAGAACTCTGATCAATGCAATGGCCAACCACATTATTCCAGAGCACTGATGATGAAGCATGCTACCCAGAGATATGTTAGATTTAAGATACAAAATAAAGCACACATTTCAGGGAGGGGAGGGAGAAAGACATACATTTTTGGATATAGTTAATGTGGGAATTTGTTTTGCTTAACTATGCATATTTGTTATGATAAGCTTTGTTTTTCTTTTCCTCCCCTCCCCCCCCACATGAGAGGATAGGGCTAGGGAAGAAGGAGGAGGAGAAGGAGAAGGAAGAAGAAGAAGAGGAGGAGGAAGTCATTGAGGCATCGTTTTTTTTTTTACATGAAGAGAATGGAAAGAAGGCAAAAAATATCAGATAAGCAGGACATATTTCAAAGCTAGAGGTTGAAAAAGAAAAGTAAGATATACGTAACAGAGATCTGCAGGTTCTTTATAATAATCTTTTCGTGTTCTATATGTATATGGAAATATTCATTTTATTTAGTATTTAAGTTCAGAATAAAAATAAAATTTTTACTATAGCCCAAGGAGATTTTTTTTAAAAAGAGGAAGAGCATTAATATATTTTAAAAATACTTACTCCATTGTCATCCTCAACTCTTACTTACAGAGGCTCTTTTTGTAGTAGCAAATAATTGTAAACTGAGGAGATGCTCATTAACTGAGGAATATTGGAGTATATAAATATGATAGAATACTCTTGTACTTTAAGAAATGATGAAGAGGATAGTTTCAGAAAATCTTGGGAAGACTTGTATGAACTGATATAAAGCAATGTGAGCGGAACCAAGACAACAATTTATACAATAACAACAATATTGTAAAAATAATCATATCTGAAAGACTTGGGAACTCTCATTAGCACAATAACTGATCATAATTCTAAAGGGCACAATGAAACATGCTACTGACCTCCAGATAGAAAAGTGATGGACTTAGAGTAAGATAGAATCATACTGTCTTTTCTTTCTTTCTTTTTTTTTAATGGACATGGCTAATGCAGGAAATTTTTTTTGCATAACTATACATATTTGTAATGGGCTTTGCTTTTCTTGCCTTCTCAATGGGTAGGGGAGCGGTTATTTTTAAAAGTAATTTTTTAAAAAGATCACATAAGGAAGCTAATTCATTCCTCTAGATCTTAAATGGTAACTGGTAAAGATATTGAAGAGGTGTGAAGGAGGTGCATCTAAGCACTTTAAGTTAGCAGGGAGGTGGTGTAGTTCATTATTCCAGCAACACACCCTGCCGGCACTTGGAAGAAAGTAGCTGCTCCTCTAGTGCCACACCCCAGTGGAGAAATGCAGTTCTTTGTTTGATGTTTCTTTGTTTCTCCTCCAAGGTTCATCTGAGCCCTGTTCTCTTTTTAATTTATACTGTCCTACTAGGTGATCTCATCCTCTCCGGTGGTTAAAGTATCATCTCTATACGGAATTGATTCCCAGATCTCTAAATCTAGACATAGTCTCTATCCTAAATTACAATCTTGAATCAACAACTCCCTTTTGAATATCTTGAGTTGGATGTCCCATAGGGATCTCAAACTCAACATGTCAAAACAGAACTTATTACTTCTCCTACTCTCCATGCCCCCTCCCCCACCTTCTCAACTTATTTTTTTCTAGTTGAAAGCACCAGTTCACACAGCCTCCATTGTCATCCTCAACTCCTCACTTCCAATCAACCCACATATCCAATCTGTTGCCAAACCTTGTCTTCACTACCTTTGCTACATCACTGACATGCACTCACAAGCTATCACCCTAGTGTACCTCATCATCTCTTGCCTGGACTATTATAGTAGTTTTCTATTTGTTCTCCCTGCCTCAAGTCTCTTCCTGCTATAATCCATCATCTATTCAGCTGCTGAAGTGATTTTTCCAACTCAATAAATTCTAGTCCCGCCTTGTTCAAATCTAAATGACTCTGGCTGCCATTTAAAGCTCTTCACAAGTAGGTCCCTTTCTCCTTTTCAGTCTTGTGACCCTTAACTCCTTTCCATCTATTTGACAATCAGCTACAATGGCCACCTTTGTTGTTACTAGGTCAGGGAGCTCTATTTCCCATCTCTGGGCTTTTGCACTGCCTGGCTGTCCCCTTATCCTGCAATGTTCTCCCTCCTCACTCCCAATTCTTAATTTCCCAGGTTTCCTTCCAGACTCAGCTCAGATCCCACCTTCTGCAGGAGGCCCTTTCTTGTATTCCTAGCTGCTGGTGCCTCCCCTCTGAGATACCTTTCATCTACTTTGTACATATCTTGTGTGTACCATAGATGTCTGTATACTGTCTCCCCATCAGAATATGAGTTCCTTGAAGGCAGGAACTGTGATTTCTTTTCCTTTTCTTTCCCTCTTTGAATTCCCAATGTTTTGCACAGTATGTGGCACGTTATAAGAACTTAATGCTTATTAACTCTCCATGAATGTCATCTGCATACACGTATTTCAGCTACACATAGCAAATAAGGTCATCTTTGTGCTAAAGTCTGTGTGACATAATATAGAGTCAGAAAACCAGAGTTCAAATCCTGGGCCAGTCACTTATTTGACTTATGATCTTGGACAATTTACTTAATGTTTCTAGACTTCAATTTTCTCATCTATAAGACAAAGAAGGGCTGGGCTAGATGACCTCTTAAGTTCCATCAAGCTCTATGTTTGTACCCCAGCCTTTTCAGCTTTTAGACTTTTAGCTCCTTGGGGGCAGAGATAGGTGGGTGGTTAGTGAGTTGCCCTATCACATGCTTATAAAATATTCTGTTTATTCTTGGCTTGTCTCCATTGATTAGATATAGGTGGGGACAAGAGGTGTTCCAATTGGACCTGAGAATCTGGAAGCATTCCAAACACAACAGAAAGGCTAGGACTAAGTTGGTGGCAATTATTAGGTGGATTTCAACCTCTGAAATACCATATATGGGGCTTCCTTAAGTAAGGATGACCCCATAAGTCAAGGAGGTCAGAGAATTAAATTATCTCCTTGGTTCCTAGCTGCTGATTCTAGGGCTTGATTCTTTACTTTTGGTGAATGCAAAGGACACAAAAGAGAGTGAGGGGTCAAAGAGGACTCCAAGTCTTTAAGCCTGGAAGACTAAAAGGAGAGTCATCGAGCTTTTGACAAAAACCTTAAAGTCAGAAAGAGAAACTAGCTTAAGCACCAAGTTCCTCTATTGGTAGATTCTCAAAACTCTGGGTGTGTGTGTGTGTGTGTGTGTGTGTGTGTGAGACAGAGACAGAGACAGAATCAGACAGACAGAGACAGAGAGACAGAATCAGAGAGGGGGAGAGAGAGAGAGAGAGAGAGAGAGAGAGAGAGAGAGAGAGAGAGAAAGAGAAAGGGTGGGGGTGGGGGGGTTCCTTGCATTCTGTTTTACCTGAGTTGCTTGTCTGAACATCTCTAGGGACCTCCATGACGTTGGTCCTGATGATCCAGAAAATATTGGCAGGGTCAAAAAAAAGACAAAAGGAAAAAGAAAAAGCATTGAAATTTTATTTCAAACCCGGCTTTCAATAGTGTTCTTCCAAGTGCAAATGACTTAGGCACAGATATAAATGGAAATGGCTATATTGGTGACTATGACCTACTTAAAAAGTGACTAGAGAAGTGAGAAAGCCAGGGGAGAGGGACAGAGAAAAGCTAAGTTTTGTCTTTGCTGAGAAGGAGTGGGTACCATCTGCTCACATATCATGAGAATGGAAAAATTTATTCGTTTTATCTGTTGTAAATTGCATATATCCCATATGTAAAAAGTCTTTTAAAAATTTATTTTTTTTTTGTAAAAACAGCCTTGATTGCCATCAAACTGGTACCTGTCTCTCCATGGAAAGAAAATAATAACACAGGGCTTCAGTGAAATTAATTTTTCAAATACAAATTTTTATTCATGTTTTGTTGATGCTTCTTACATCACAATCATTTCTAGATATACTCTCTTCCCCTCTCACTCATTTCATAAGTCTGTCCTTAGGACAAAGAGAAAATAGTGAAGCAGAACTAATGGATATAGTAACTATATTCTATGCAAGGTTCCGCATCCCAACTTTTCACCTCTGCATGAAAAAGAAGGAAATTCATTTCCTTGTTTTTCCTCTGGGACCAAAATTGTTCATTATATTAATTTTTAAGACTACTTAATAGATTCAGAAAACAGTGAGTTTTTTAAACTAATTAAAATTTCAAAGATGGGAGACCATGGACATGAAATATTATATATGCTTTCAGACATGGTGGATCTATTGGTTGTTTTTGTTAGAATGCATTTCCCCCCTTTCTTTTTAAATTTCTTTTCATAAAGGATGACTAGATTGGGGAGGAGAAAGGATAGTTAGGATTCTAAAATCATTGTGACATAATTACAAAAGATATAAGTTAAAAAGTTTAAATAAATTTATAAAGCTAATGAAAAAAGCTATATTTGTACAAAAATATTTATGGTAGCTCTTTTTGTGGTGTCAAAAGAATTAGAAGTTGAGGGGATATTCATCAATTGGGGAACAGCTAAATAAGTTGTGATATATGACTATGATGGAATATTATTGTGCTATAAAGAAATGACAAGTGGACTGATCTCAGAAAAACCTGGAAAGACTTACACGAACTGGTGCAAAGTGAAATCAGCAGAACCAGAAGAACATTGTACATAGTAACAGCAATGATGATCAACTGTGAATGACTTAGCTATTCTCAGCAATACAGTGATCTAAGACATTCCAAAGGACTCATGATGAAAAATGGTATCTATCCACAGCTAGACAAAGAATTGATGGAGTCTGAAAGCATATCAAAGCATACTATTTTTCACTTTATTTTTCGTGGGTTTTTTTTGTTCTGTGTCTTCTCTCACTATATGACTAATGTGGAAATATGTTTTAAAAGATTGCATATGTATAACCTATATAAATGCTTACCTTCCCAATGAGGGGGAAGGTAAGGAAGGGAGAGAATTTGGAACTTAAAATTTTTAAAAATGAATATTAAAAATTTTACATGTAATTGGGGAAAAATAAATTATTTTTAAAAAGCCTTATTAAGGAAACAGTGATTTGAAAAACAAATTTTTAAAGACTCTCATATAAGGTTAAACAGTGAGAATAAAAATTTCTAGGAATTTTGCTTTTTAACTTAATAAAATAATTTGCTTTAAAAATTAGCTACATGTTTTTTTTTGTCTATTTCCTACCATCATTTTCTTAGACAAACCACACCTGTCAATCTTCCAATGGGCAGACCCAATTTGCTCTTGTGTTGGTTTTCCCACCTAGACATAGTGGCAAAATGGTATCAGGCTACCTCCCTTTGCAATCTGTCATATTCCTATTATTGTGACCCAAGGCATAGAGATTTTTGTCCTACTTGAAGGCAAGGACTGTTTTTAATGTCTGTCTCTGTACCCCTAGTTCTTAATATGATAGATACATAATAAATACTTGTATTCTGGGGGCTGTGCCCTTGCCTGATTCCCTTTTACCTCTCCCATATCCTCTCCTCAGCACTGTCATGAGCAAGACCAAAGGATTTATCACAGTATAAATTCTATACAGGTATAGTAAAATATAGTCATTAAACATTCATTAAATGCTTATTCTGCATGCCAGCTATTCTGTGTGCTAAGCTAAAGTGCTGACACAGAATTCATCTAAATCTAGCTTGCCACTCAAAATGGTATGTAAAAACCTCCTGGTTTTAGATACCATTAATCTGTCACCTGGGCTGATCATTTCAGTCCTGTACTGCCAGGTCTTTTGTTTGGATAGTCTATAGTCTTCTTATTTCCCTCCTGTTTCTATCCCCAGCCCAAGTTTGGGCTCTCTCTCTAAGAAAGGGGTTTTAAACCATTTTTGTGTCATGGACCCCTTCTGCAATCTGGTGAAACCTTTGGAACCCTTCTAAGAATCACGTTTTTAGATGCATAAAATAAAATCTATAGGACTACAAAGGAAACTTAGTTATATTGAAATATAGTTAGCAAAATATTGAAGAAGAAAAGAGGTCACAATTAAAGCGAACCTGCTGATCTTAAGCCCTGCTCTGAGACCTCTTGTTCATCAAAGACATAGATGCTCTCCTATCTGATTTCTGAGTGTCTAAGCTGTTGATCCCCCCACTCTCCAAAAGAAGTCCCCACTACAGATTTTTCATTTCTGTCATCTAGCTACCTCTCCTCATGATTTCATTCCTGTTGTTTTCTTTTTATTCTCTACATTGTTCTCTAGGACACCTGGATTTCCATTCCCTTTTCATTTTGGCTGACCTTGTTACTTTCAGGCAAATACTTTTAATCCATGCTTCCTCTGCAGCTATCTAGTGTTAACATGGATTCTTGGGCAATTAGCAAATGTAGCTTTGGAATTTAAACAGAATCACTTAAAACAGGGGTGGGGAACCTGCAGCCTCGAGGCCACATGTGGCCCTCTAGGTCCTCAAGTGCAGCCCTTTGACTGAATCTGCTTAGAAGCTATCAACTAGCCAACAGTATATCTAAGGAGAGCAGGAGCTTCCCTTACATATGTAAAAATGTAACAGCAGTGCAGGGAAGCTGTTCCTCCTATGTTCATATGTTCAAATGCCTCATAAGGCATTTGCTTCTGGGTATGAAGGAACACCCGGAACACACGGAACTCAAAGAGAGATACTGAAGACGTGACCTGGAGAGAGGCCTGTGCATCAAAATTGTTCCTACAGGGAGCTACATGTACCAAGGAGCAAGGAGGCACAGAGCCAGTAAGAGAGGAGTGAATCCGTATGCCTAAAACATATGCAACCTATCCTTTTCTTTCCCCCTTAATTTCTTTTTCTTTTTTAATTTGCAAGTTTTTTTTTATTTTAAACTTAAATACAAAATAAGAAAAAAGGAAACAAATACTAAAACTAAAATAATATGAAATAAGAAAAGTAAAAAAATGCATTGTCATGTGCGCAGCAGAATATGAGAGAGGATTCAAAATTTACAGCAATACATTCCCAGTGACCTATCTTTTTGCCTGTAGTATGAGCGATGTGGTCTATATAAGTTCAGGTGGTGGGGAGGGGAAGTGAACTCTTTAGAGCCTCTGAGATTCTTTTCTCATGAGGAAGGTGGAACTATTTTCTTGACTATGGGCTCAGGTACAAGCTTTTTCTGTATTTTTGTTGTGTAAATAAAACCTTTCTAATATTTGGTGTCTATCTGGTTAGCTGGAGGTCCCTTTTGAGGAAAGCACAGTAAGCCAGAATCTGACATTCCCAGGGCATCTATGGGAAGGAGCAGGAGCTGGTGATTTTTTGTGTGATCTTCCAAAACTATACCCATGTCCATGGTGTTAAGGGCTGAAGCCCAGTTGACAACAAAGATTATAAGGAAAAGGAGAGTAGATTTCTATGCCATTCCAAGTTGAGGGCTGTTAATCTCTCTTCCCCTCCCCTCCCAGCCTCTCCTATTAGAGAGGTGAGGCACTAAGTCAGTAATTAGGTCTCTCCTAACTTCTCTTTCAAATCTTGCCTCTCAAGACCTTCCCTCTTATTCCACTACACTGACTCAGGACTCTGGAGTTTTAAGCTGAGTTGCCCATGTGATACAAGAAGAAGGTCATAGTGGACTGCAAGGGCTTATGAATTGCACAGGGTCATAGTGTGAAGACAGAGAGTAGTTAGGGTTTCTTAGCAGGTGACTCCTCAGTCACAAGGCTTGTTCCCTTATCTCCCTACTGTCAGCCTTAATGGAAGAAAAGAATGGTAGGAGGTGTAATGCACTTACCTAGCTGTTTTCTTGTGCTGGCTCAAGCCTGCTGAACGCTTTGAAGAGGCTTCAGACAGTCCCTTGGCCATAAGAAGCGCCAGGCTCTCACTTGGTCCAGCAGGTTGTGGTCTGCTAATTTCGAGCTGGAGAGATTGATCATATGGTAAAGTGAGGTTGCTAGGCTCACACTGTCTTGGGTCTGAAAGGGATTGCCTCTTTGTCATGTTATGGGGGCCCCAGCCATGAGGAAACACCATTTTCCTTGATGATAACTGTGGACCCCAAAATGTGCTCCATGGAGTAGCCATGCTAGTGGAATCCAGAGATCCTATCTATTTTTCATACGCCAGGCCTGGATTCCTACCTGTGAAAAGTATTGTTCCCGCCCAATACTTTTTATCATACTAGAATAATTTTGTGGTATTTCTGAGTAATAAAGCTTTATGTTTTCTGTTCACATGAATGGAATAATTTCTATTTCTCTGAGGGGAAAACCAACCCCATATTTAGTTGCTTCTTAGTTGTACAAATAGGTTTCTTCAGTTGGTTAGTGACTCTTGATAGATCTCCCATTGTTGTGTTTGTCCTTTGTTTTCAAAGAGGACCATGGCATCAGGGAAATGATGACATGGCTTGCAGTTGACTTTGATTTGAGTGAGGGAGGGCTGTGTAAGGTCACCACCAGCCTCACTTTCTCCTCCAGAGCCATCTGGGTCCAGTGACTAGATATTCATCAGGATGATTAGAGATGGCCCAGGATGCAATGGGAGACCCTGGCCCTTTTTAGATCCTTACATTTGTAACCATCCAAAACAAAACAAAACAAAACAAAACTGGGGAAGGCAGTCTTCAGACCACACATGGTAGAGTTACGTCATCTAAAATGTTCTCCCTTACAATGACCCGGCTGCTAGAGTGTCAGGCTGGATAACCTCTGGGAGCACACTTACCATTTCTGTAGCATTCCCAGGAGATTTGCTGGGATCCTTGGGGACTAGGCAGTGAGTCACATGAATTCTCCGATCTTTAGTGGTAATGGACAGTCCCCTCTCCAGAATATACAGCAGCCGGACCCAGAGCTGGAACACAACCTCAGGATGGTCCAAGTGGAGTTTTAGGTAGTAAATTTTTTCAGTAACTGTCCGGACCCTCAGGATACGCTGGGACAAGTCACAAACTTGAAGTTCCACAAACTTTAGTGGGAGAATCCTGGGGACAAGAGAGAAGGGGAAAAATGGAAACTCCTCCACAGAAGAAGTCATCCTTTTTCGATAGGGCCATATCCCTAGTCAGTAGGATCAGTGGAACAATGAGGAATTTCTACATGAAATCCCATAAAGTGATCCCCCAAAACAATTCCCCAAAAGAAAGTTATAGGTAACAAAAGGGCAAAAGATGGATAAAAGAGGGGAAGAGAAAGGGCAGAAAGGGAAAAATAGGGGAGAAGAAGGAAAAGAGAGAGAAAAAATGACAGAAGTGAAAGGGAGGGGAAAATATATGAGAAGGGAAGAAAAAGGGGGAAGAGCAGAGAGAGAGAATAAAAGATCTGAGGGAGAGATAGATGCACAGACAGAGATGGATAGATAGAAAGAGAAGCAAGAGGATTTTGGGGCATAGGCAGTAGCAGGTCAAGACTGGCTAGGAAGGCTCAGGACATGGATTTAGCTAAGCAGGAAAGTCTGCAGATAACACAGTTCTAGGTAGGCAAAGGGACCAAGTCTAGTTGGGTCACACTAGAACAGGGGAAGAAGCAACCAGCAATTATGTAAGTTTGGGTAGACCCACAGGGTCCAGAGTCTAGGAACTAAGGGTCACCAGGGACAACACTGACCCACAGGGTTGGTGAACTTTGATCCCAGGTCAGAGGCTCTCTACTCTACCTGCTATTTCACGGAGTCTGCTGGGAGCTCCAAGTCTACAAACTTAATTGTGGCTAGAATGTTACAGGCCTCCTGGGAGAATCCCAGCTTCCAGAAAAGAAGGACAGTGATGCTAGGATTACCTTACCGGAAGGGAACCAAAGGAGAAAAATAGAAGACAGAGTAACATTAGACTTCTTTACTTACTGCTATCATTCCTCATCCCTCTTTTCCCCCCTACTTAATAGTGTTTTTTTTGGTTGAGGGGGGAAGGCAGAGCAAGTGGGGTTAAATGACTTTCCCAAAGTCACACAGCTAGTAAATGTGTCAAGTGTCTGAGGTCAGATTTGAACTCAGGTCCTCCTGACTCCAGGGCTGGTTCTACTCACCATGCCACCCAGCTGCCCCAGTATTTTATTTTTTCTAGTTACATGTAAAGATAGTTTTCAACATTCATTTTATAAGATTTTGGGTTCCAGATTTTTTCTCTTCCTCCCTCCCCTCCCTTCTTCCCAAGACAGCACTCAATATGATACAGGCTATACACTCCACAACCCTCTTACCAAAGAAAGTGGTTGGGTTGCAGCATAGGTTACTCCTCTCTCTTCCAACCCCAAAATATCCCTCCCTACCATTGAGGGGAAAATTGTCAGAGATGCAGAGGCACGGGCTGATGAGTAAGACTGACTTTATGGGTGAAGAGCCTAATAATGAGGTTCATTCAATCCGTACTTATCACCCACTGAGGATTCTGTTATTCACCAAGTCTCAGGACACTCTCCTTCCTTCCTCAATAAGGTTAGTGCCTGCCTCATAGTCTTCCCAACCCCTGCTCTCATATTAGGGGGCTTCAACACACATATTGATACTCCCTCAAACACACTAATTTCCTACTTCCTCCTGTTTTCCCTGACTTCCTTCAATTTTCCTCTAAAGCTCTACTTTCTAACCAAAAGCCTTTCCTGGTCTCACTTAATGATTATACCTTCCTTCTAAAATTACAAGAATTTAACCTCTATATAACCTGTTTGTCCATAGCTGTTTACATATTGTCTTCCCCATTAGACTGTGGTTTCCTTGAGAGAAGGTACTGTTTTTGGCCTTTCGTTGTAGTCCTAGTGCCTAACACAATGCACAATTTTATTTTTTTTAAGGTATCCAAATTTTAGGACTGGAAAGGGATACTAGAATTTGTCTAGGTTAGCCCCCTCATCTTACCAATGAGTATGCAAACCCAGAGACACTTACTCAAGGTCATATAACTTTCCATTCCATCTCATGACAAGAAAGGAAAAATTTCCAATAATTGGAGTCAGTCTCTAGTTAGCTTTCTCTCTCCAGGCGGTCTGTCTTCATACCCCTAGTCCTTTTCCTCATTCACTAGGTCTTTTTTTTTCTCCTTACTTGTAAAATGAGGAAGTTAGACTATATAAATTGTCTTGAAGTTCTGACATTGTAAGTGTAAGTAACTAGACCAGAAGCTAATACAGCTTCTAGGGACCTCTACGTTTTTTATCTGTGATTCTGGCATAGTGGAAAAAGCATTGGGCCTAGAACTAAAAGACCTAGGTTCAAATTCTAGCTTGGCCATTTTGGGGTCATGCAACCTTGGGGAAATTACTAAAACTCTCAGAGCTTCAGTTTCCCCAAGTATAAACTGAAAGACTCGATCTTTAATGCCCTTCCCAGGTAATTCAATTTTAGAGCAAGCTTCCTCTCAGGCACTCAATGGTATCCCCTTTCATTCTTTCACCCTCATGAATTTCTTTACCTCTTGAGGGTGATAGTTGGTGCTTCTACTGGACTGATCCACTTTGGAGATTGCCCTTTGGGCCACTTGACTTTGGCCATCAGGAGAATATTGGGAAGAGGAAGGCATGCCACTGAAGAGGTCACACCAAGAGCCACAGTTGTAGATGCATCATAGATGTTTCTCCAATTCTTTGTGACCTGAAAAGCAGCCCCAAGGGCATGGATCTAAGCATGTAACAAGAAAGGGTAGAAGGTACTTTCAACCATGTTGGTTGAATCACTTAATTGAAAGTCAGTTTTCAGCTATCTGCCTTGTAGACAGTTTGTATTGTTGTTAACTCCCCAAGAAAATTTCAGCTCTAAAGGGTTCCCTCAACTATCTAACCTACTTTTGAGTCTCTTAAAATAATTGTTTCATTTGTCCATTTAGACAAAGAATTCTTAACCTTTTTTGTGTCATGGATCATTTAATAGTCTGGTGAAGCCTAGGGATCCCTTCTCTGAATCATATTTTTAAATGCTTAAAATGAAATACAGAGGATTACACAAAGGAAACCAAACACTGATGAAAATAAAATTGCCATTTTCTTCCCCTATCCAAATCCACGAAAACTACTTACTGACCACATGGGGTGCCATAGTCCCCAGGTTAAGACTCTTGGACCCCTGGTTTAGACTATTCAAACCTAGGTTCTTGGTTCTTTTATCCGAAGGACTCATCATTTTTATGAAATTTCATATTCAGCTTGGAGTATTATAAAATTGAAAGCTGTGATTTTGGTAATGACTTTAGTTTGGTCTTATTACCATACTAGTCATACTTTTGTGCTAATGGCCTAGGGCTGGAGGTTGAGATCCAGTTTGATCAGTCCCTAGTGTACAATGACCACTGACCTCTACCTGAAAGTTCACACCTGGTGCCTTGTACAGCAGAAGTCTTGCAGGTGAGATCATTGTTCTATGTATACAAACAAAGGGGCCATGGGACCTAATCTCTTGAGTTTTTTATGCATCCTTGGTCCCCCTTCCTGCCAGGGATTCCAAGGCTCATTTAAGTGTCTTACACAAGCCCTGGGTATAACGTTTGGGAGAGGGGGAAAGAATTTGCTTAAATTGCTAGATAAGGGTACCTGGATGAAGTTGCTTTCAAAGACAGCTGAGTTGGGAAACAAGTTAAACTCTGGAGAATGAAGCAGTTGGCAGAGTAGCCCTTGTTCTACCCCAAGGCCCACTCCAGGGTCTGGTTCTTCTGCTGCAGGTGGGAGGCCCCTGATGACCGTTCTTGCATCAGGGGAATGGTAGGCTTGATAGCATCTTGGGACAACCAGTGTCTTTTTTGACTTCCACTGGGGTCTTCCACTTAGAGGAGTTGATGGTAACATGCCTCTTTCTCTGTAGTCAAGGGGCCAATTGTAAGTTCCTGATCCGACCTCCCTCTTCTACTTGCCTAGAGTTTGCTCATCAAGGCCCAGGAAAGTCTGTCAGCTCACAATGGATGACATCACTGAGATAGTGAGTGTAGTATAAGGGAAAAAGTACTGATGGACTTGGAGTCAAAAGACCTGGGTTCAAGTCCAGGTCTGTGGCTCTGTCTAGACTGTGTGACCAAGGGCAATTCACCTAACCTCTCTGAGCCTCAGTTTCTTCACCTTAAAATATTTACATCAACAACCTCAAAGAGTAGTGAATAAACTATTTTGTAAACCTTAAAAATCCCATCTAAACATGAGCTATTATGATAACTAAAAACCTTGATGCTTTAATAGGAAAGATAAAGAAAGAGGGTGGTTCGTTCTTTCTTCCCTATATAATATTTTCTAATCTATCTGAATTCTAAATACCCTAGACTTTCTATGGATGTGGGCAGAATTGTCCTCCCTCCAGGATCCTGTGGATAATGCAGTGAGTTGCTGTGAAGCATTGCAAGACAAAACCCACCACATCACTGAGGAAGGGGACAGATCACTAGACGTGGGTAGTGAGTGCAGAATTTACTGGTCACCCCCACCCTGAGTACAGCCAGGAAAAGTCACCCTCGACATGCCAATTCACCCACAAAAACAACATCATTTTAGCTAGGATCCTCCAAAACAAAAACAGAAACAAAGATTATAATTTACCTCCAATCTTTCTCTTCCCTATGATATATGCACACTAGCATAATTTCATCCAAATTATCCCATCCCTCAGATCTCCATGCCTGAAAAGCCCATAAATGTTATGTTTGGGCAAAAACCTCAGCTATCCATTGACACATACATTGGCATATCAGAAGGAAGGTAAGATTTTGAGATCTGACCAGCATATTGCCTAAACTGGGAATCCAGCAGAGAGAGAGGGCTACCACTGGGCCACGGTCTCAGACCAAAAGAGCACAGAATGGGACTGGTAACAGTATGATGTTTGAGTTCACTATCAAGAACTCGAGCCAGGGAATAAAGTTCAACTATGAAAGCTTGATGTCACTAGAAAACAAAGCAGAGAGGTCATGCTGTACCAACTTATTGACAGACTAGATCAGAGAAAAGCTGAGGTTTGCTTTTCTGTGAGCAAGACCATATAAAAACCACTCATGTGTTGCTAGTTGGGCCCCTTCGGCAAGCAGTGGGGTGGGGGGGTATGTACACATGTCCCACAAAGGTCCTATTGATCTGTTCTGGAGGAGCATATCAATATAGTGATAATCCAGGTCAGGATTCCAATGAAGCAGAACAGAAAGGTCTGGGCGTTTTTCTTAAGTTATATTAGGAGAAAAGAATCACAAAAGAAGAGATAGAACAAATAGAAAGCAAAGCTGCTCAGTTCTCATTTTGTTTCAGTTTTCTTTGCAAAGAAGAATGGCCTTGACACTGGAAATAACAGGAAAAATGACTGATTCATGTACATATGTAGGTAGTAAAAGTGCACCTAACAGCCTCTGATGAATTTAAGTCACCTGGCCCAGAGGAACAACATCTTTGGGTCCTGAAAGAACTGGCAGGGGTGATTATTGTCAATGTCATCAGTGGAATTGGAAAGATTAGAAGATTAGAGAAGGGTTAATTTTCCAAAAAGGGAAGAGAACAGAGTCTAGAAACTCTAGGGCAGTGAATTTAACTTAAATTCTTGGGAAAATTCAAGAGATTATCTGTGGCTCTGCTTAATTTGAATTCTAAGGGACATGATACCCTCCCAGGATAAGCTGATCCCCTGAAATTTCATCATCAAGATAATACTTAATACCTTCCCAACTCCTTCGGTCTCTCCTCCCTTCCCAAAACTTTCCTTTCTAGAAGCCTTGGCCTGGACAATCCAGCTAACTCTTTGCTTTCCATCTACAAATTTACTTGGTTTGAACTCCGAGGAACGTGATGCCCCCATGCCAGGTACCCCATGGTGGTCCACCCTTCTCCCTTTTTCCAACTTCCTTTTGTGTGTTGTCCTCCTCCACTAGATTGTGAGCTCTTTGAGGGCAAGGACCACCTTTCTTTTTCTTATTTATATCCCTAGGACTTAACACAGTGCCTAGCACATAGTAGGCTCTTAATAAATATTTATTGAATTGAATTGATTGATAAATATTTGGAAATGGAAGCAGGGATTACAAAGAGCCAGTGTGGTAAGCTGGTCAGGGTAGCCTAAACTCATTTCTATTTTTTGGACAAGATTATTAAACTAGTAGCTGAGGGGAATACTGCGGCTATAGTTTACCTAGATTTTAGCAAAGTATCTCATATGACTTTTGTGGAAAAGACAGAGAGGTATGGATCAGACAATAATAGGATCCAATGGATATGGAAGTGATTGAATGGCTGGACTCAAAGATTGATTGTTAACAGTTCAATGTCAGCTTGGCAGGAGATCCCTAGGGGAGTACATTGAGGGCACTGTGTTTGGCCCTGTACTGTTGAACAGTGTTATCAATGGCTTGGTAAAGATATAAATGGTATGGATGCTTATCACATTTGCAAATGATGCAAATCTGGGAGAGATAGCTACACACTGTGTGTCAGAGTCTAGATCCAAAGAGATCTTGAAAGGCTAGAGTGCTGGGCTGAATCTAATACGAGAAAATGAAGCAGGGGATAAATGTAAAATCTTGTGCTCAGGTACAAAAAATCAACTTTGCAAATAGTTATCCCTTCCACATCATGGGGGTTGAGGATACAGTGCCCCCATGAACTGGAAAATCCATATATAATTTTTTGGCCCTCCTTTGTACCAGAGAAGAAGCCTGAATTATTGTGGTATTAAAAGTTAAAATATTTTGATATTATACAATACTATACATATATTTTATGCATTTCTGAGTCTCTAAACTTTTTCTGTGTTGTCTGCTGGCCTTCCCCAAAACTCCCCCAAAATTCCCAGTTAATTTCTTGTGCTGACCCTTGGTATATTGCAACTGTGATGGGGAAAGTCGTGATGTGGAAGGGATAAAGAAGAGGAAGGCATGGAGAGAATAGCAGTTGTTCTGAAAATAATCTGGGGAATTTTAGTGTGAGTTAGCACAGTGATATGGCAGCCAAGAAGACTAATGTAATTCTTGGGCTACTTTATGAGTGGCCATATCTTCCAGGAAGAGAGAGGTATTAATCTTACTGGGATTTTGCCCTCACCAAGCCTCATCTGGAATATTGTGTTCAGTCCTGGGTACCAGAGTCTAAGAAGGACACTGATAAACTGGAGATTGCCCAGAGGAGGAAAGTGAGGATGGTGGCAGTTCTTGAGTCCATAATAAATTATCCATTGGAAGAACTGGGGAATTTTTAACCTAGAGAAGAGAAGACTCAGGAAGTACATGATTACTGTCTTTGAGTTATTGAAAGACTACTGTATTGAAAATGGATCAGATTTGTTCTATTTAGTCCTGGGAGGCAGAACTAGCAGCCATAAGTGAAAGCTGCAAAGAAGCAAATTTAGAGTTGATATCAGGAAAAATTTCCTAACAATTATAGATGTCCAAAAGTGAAATGTGCTGTCTCAGGGGTGGAGGGGTTCTCCTTTCCTTGAAGGTCTTTAAACAGAGGCTGAACAATTGCTTCTTGGGTGTGGTGTAGTGGAGATTTCTTTCATGTATGGTTTAGACAAGATGCCCATTGAAGTTCCTTCTGGTTCTTCAATTCTGTGAAGAAGAAACTGAGTTTGAGTACTTTTACCATTTGTGAAGGTGGAAGTCTACCAGAATGGCCTCAGTCAGGAGGAGAACCCAATCTGAGCAGGAGAGAGATACTAAATTCATCCTCTTCACTGATAGAGACCCCAGGAGGACAAGCTTCCCTGTGGCACCTAATTCCTTTGAGATGGTGAGCACCTCCAATCACCTTCAGTCATCCGTAGACAAAGAATTTCTAGTTTCCAATTTATGTGTATCAATCCTGGCATCATCCTTCCAGAACGAATGTCCAGTTACTTGTTTCTTAGGACAACAAGGTAGATAACTACCCTATCCCAGTAAGAAAGGAGGAGAAAAACACGTTTTTTACTTTGTTGTTGTTTTTGAGACCCAGGGTCACACAGCTACTAAGTATCTGAGGTTGAATTTGAATTCAGGTCCTCCTTACTCCAGGACCAGTGCTTGATCTACTGCGCCACCTAACTGCCCCTAGAAAAACATATTTAAAAAGCATCAGCCAGAGGAACATCCATCTCATTACCCAATATAGTCACAATGGCTTTCAAGACTAAGGTTTACTTTCCCCCTTGTCCCCAGGAGCTCCTAAAAATAGACAAGAAGCTAAACAGGGCTTCTGAAACTTCTCACACACTTCTGCTTGTCCTGTGCACTATTCCAGTGAGTTGTTTCTAGGAAAACTCAAGTAGATTTCAATAAAAAATTGCAGCCTGAGATGAAGCTCCAAAGAGTCCCATTTCTTGGCCACATCTCTCACAAATAGTGTCCTCCCATAACTTTGCTTCAAAGTCTGTATTCCTCAGCAAGGATCTCAACCAGCTCCACGTTGGCTACCTAACTCTAGGGGCTGGCTCTCTGGCAATCACCCAGTGACTCTATTAACAATTTATTAAGTATTTATAAGTATTTAAACTTTTATAAGTGCTATTATTAATAATAATGAATAGCTCTTCTCAGCAATAATGAATTGGCTCTTCTCAGCAATACAAGGTTCAAAGACAACTCCAAAGGACTCGTGATGGAGACAACTATCTATATCCAGAGAAAGAACTGTGGAGTCTGAATGCAGATTGAGGCAAACTATTTGGTAATCTTTTTTTTTGGTTTTGTTAATTCTTTCTCATGATTCATTCCGTTGTCATAATTCTTCTTTACAACTTGACTATTGTGTAAATAAGTTTAATGTGAAGTTATATGTAGAAGATATATGGGATTCTGTGCCTTCTTGGGGGGGAAGGGGAGAGGGGAGGGAGAGGAAGAAAATCTGGAACTCAAAATCATGCAGAACTGAGTGTTGTAAACTAAAAATAAAAAAATCTTAATTAAAAAAATAATAATGAATATCTAGCATTTACATAGCACAGTGCTTTACTCATTTGATCCTCAAAACAGCTAGGGGAGGTACGTACTAAATTATTATTATTCTCATTTTATAGATTAGAAAATGGAGGCATACAAAGGTTAAGTGACTTGCCCAAAGTCACACAACTCATACGTGTCTGAGGCAGGATTCAAATCCAGATCTTCTTCACTTCAAGCACTTTATGCACTGCATCATCTAACTACTTTATACTGTCTTTAAGACATTGTGCTAGCTACTAAGGATAGGTCAGGGGCTCATAACCTTCTTTTGTGTCATGGACCCCTTTCACATTCTAGTGAAACTCTTGGACCCCTTCTCAGAATCACATTTTTAAATGCATAAAATAAAATTCATAGGATTGCAAAGAAAATTGATTACATCGAAATATAGTTATTAAAATATTTATTTTAAAAAGTTCACAGAAAAAACTGATGGAGTCTGAATACTGATTGAAGCATACTCTTTTTACTTTTTTGTGTGTTTTTTTCCTTTTATTCTGTTTCTTCTTTCATAACATGACCAATGTGGCAATATGTTTTACATGATTGCGCATGTATAACATATATCAATGTTTACCTTCTCAATGAAGGAGGAGGGGAGGAAGCAAGGAAGAAAAATCTGGAACTCAAAAATCTTTCAAAAAATGAATATTGAAATTTTTCTTTACATCTAGTTGGAAAAATAAAATACTCTTAAAGAAAAAAATAAAAATAAAAGAGTTCGCAGACCCCTGGTTAAGAATCCATGCTATTATTATGTATTTAAAAAGAAAAGCAAGTTATACTTTACAGAGACATGCAATATCATAGACAGTCCTCTTTTTCCTGTTCTACTCTGTATATGCAAATGTTTATCCTATTGGCTAAGATAAAAATAAAAATAAAAAATTAATACAATAAAAGGAAACTAAGTGCTTACCAAAAAAAAAATGTTTTCAAGATGACATGTCTAAAGGCAATTTCCCTGCCAGACCTCTCTTGGCTATGATCCTTCTGCTGCCTGAGGAACCACAGCCTCTTAGAGACAACAGCCACTTCCCCATCACTGTCCAAGGTTCTCTAGGCAGAGCGAGTATATCAATTTACCAGGCTTCTCAAGGAGAGGTGAAGTGGGACCCAAAGAGGTTAAGTGAGTTTCCTACAGTCATATAAACAATAGCACTAGGATTCAAAGCCAGGCCTTCTGAAAAAGAATCTATAAGCTTCACCAGAATGCCAAAGGAGTCCATGATACAGAAAGGTTCTGAACCCCTGGCCTAGATGAACATTCATTTTCCAGCTAGGGAAATTCAAACCCAGCAACATAAATTGACTCCCCAAGTCCTGCTGACTTAGTGGCGAGAAAGAATTGAGGTCTCCTAACTTCCAGGCTACTGCTCTTTGCAGCGTGCTTCGTTCAACTCAGGCTCGCAGCTTACCTGGCTTCTCTCTGGCCCTTAGTTTCATCATCTGTAAGATAAAGGGAAGAAGATTCCATGCTTATAAATTTCATTGTAGAAGAGGCCTCACAGGCTCTTTCCTCAAAACTCCTCATTTTACAGAGGTAGAAACCAAGGTCCGATATCTAAGATGAGATAATTTGCTCAAGTTATTACAGGCAATGAGTCTCAGGGGTGACAATTGAGATCCTCAAATTCCAACACAAGGGCTCATTACACTGTACCTTTCTTTTCCAGCTCTAAAATTCTAGTCTTGAATTAAACTCAATAAATATTTACTAACGGTCACATCATGGAAGAATATTATGCTAGGAATAGGAGAATATAGAGTTTGAATACAAAAAGATCCTTGTGGAAAATTGTAGTATAGTTGGAAGATAGGATAGATACATGTAATTAATACAAATTGATAAGTGCATAGTAAGTTGTGTACTTATCAATGATATAAGGCACGAAGGACAAAAGGTCATTCATGATTAGGGTGAATCAGGGAGGGCTTCATAGAGGATATGGTATTTAAATTGTATTTTAAAGATTGAGGAAGAAGGAGTAAGAGGTCTAGATATAGGACAAGGGAGGAAGGTGAGGAAAGGCATTCCAGGCAAGGGAAAAAGTGTGATCAAGAGTAGGGGTGGAAAACCACAGGGCTGTTTGCAGGCAATATAGAATAACTCAGCTTAGCTCAAGAATGCATGCCATTGCAACAAAGGAACTTGTTTCCCATAATGCCATGGGCTGAGCCACATGCGTGAAAGAGAGTAAATGAACTTGACCAGAGCTAAGAATGATCAAAGTTTTGATGTACTTAGAGGAAACTCTGAACTGGGGTCATGAGCTAAAAAGTATAAATTATTGAGAAGTTTCCACGATACGAATTTTGATTTGTGAGTCCAGAACTTTGGTAACGGACATGGGAGAGCCTCAACCCTCTGTGGTACTGTAGGTCAGAATGACCATGTAAGTGCCTACAGAAGGTAGATCCCTGTAGCCATAATGGCTTTTGTTTTCTTTGAATGGCTCAGCTTGCCTCATTGAGCCTCTGGACACTGTGGCTTGCTCTTCCGGGGCAGGAGGCCCGGGGAGCATGCCGGGAAGCAGACAGCTTCCTGTGTGAGGAGTCATGGGGCTGGCTGAGGGGAGGTGTTGGCGGCTATGCTAGGGGGAGGGGCCAACTCAGGAACCAATCGGCCCTGGTCATTAGGGCGGAGCTTGATGATGTCAAAAACCCTATAAGAGGGGAGAGGACAGCTTGAAGATTCTCTCTTTCCTTTTTCGGTTGGAGCCAGCGACAGTTACGACAGTTACGTCAGTTACAGCGACCGTTACATCGTCAGTTACAGTTGCAGCTTCAGTTACAGACACAGACACAGCTGAGGCAGGAGCTGCCAGTAGCAGAGCTGACCTACGGGAGGAAGCTGAACAAAGACTTCAGTCCAGTGGGTAATCTTATTACCATAAAAGGGGGAAACATGATTTTGCTTTACGCAATCATGTTTCTCTGTAGCCTCCTGGTTACTCTTTCAAGGCGTACTTATTGGGCCTGGAAGATTATGATCAACATATCAAAATGGGGCTTCTGGTTCATGGGTTGGTTACTGTGGAGCCTAAATAAATGTTTTGATTCTTCTGCCTTCTACTTTGAGAGTTTCTTATATCCGGCGGTTCCGAACCTTTCAGACATGTTTATGATCCTCTTTGAGATTATAAACTCGGCACTCCTGATACATTTGGCGTCACGAACAGGATCGCTAGGTATAAGATCTCTATTTAGAAGCAGAACAATTTCAGAGGAAGAGATGAATATCCCAGGATGGGAGGATCCATTTTATTCCTCCCTAGCAAAAGAATTGGCTAAAAAAGCTGGACCCTGTGAAAACTGGGAACCAAGGCTACGGAAAGGAGATCCTAGGGATTTGGAAAAGTGTTTACGAGAAGTTGGGATTCAGTCAGGGGCATCACTATCTAGGCAAAGCTGGATAGTATTATCAGCCTACCGGCTAGTATACGAAAGATTGAGATTAAGTGAAAGACATGGGGGCACTCCTACCCCACAGGAAGAAGAGAAATCTCAGATAGCAGAAGACCAAACTGACTCAAATGAGAACTTTTCTATTAATGTGGCTAAGAGCAACAGGAGACCAAAAAAGCCCAGAGTGCATTTCAACCCAGCCCAGAAAGAGCCTGATTGCCTGCTTCGTCCTAGCCATGGTGGCAGAGGAAGTGAGTGGGGAGAGAATGAGACAATGTTAGGGGCTGAGGCACAAAACACTACTGGGGTTCAGGATGTGCCTCACACAGAGAATAGGAGATGGTTAAATGATCAGACAAGGGCTCGACCCATACAAAGGAGGAAGACAGAAACCCGAGGTGAAGATTCAGTTACAAGGGAAATTCAGGAAGATTTCTCACCGCAAGAGGTCACAGATATTTTGAGTAGATTCAGCCAAAGAATAGGAGAACCATTGATATCTTGGATGGTAAGACTCAGTGATCAAGGGGCCGGTGGAATATCAGTAGATGGGACAGACTGCATGAGATTCATAGGTATCAGCCATGATCCTCTAGTTCAACAAGCTTTTAGGGAACATCATCAGCAAGGAGATGGTGATAGCAGGACTACTCTGTTGGCATTAGCCGCTGTGGGATGCAATAAGAGATATGCTACTGATTCTATGTGGCCCACTGAGCACAGACCCTGGTATTCACTTAGAGATTGTATCATGAGACTAAAGGAGGAGGTAATGAAGACTGCCATTATGACAGGAACTGCAGACAAATATTACAATGATTCAATGGAACTGCCTCATAGGAATTTAATAATTAGGACAGCTCCCCCTGCTTATAAACAACTAATTTTGAATTTATTACTTGGAGAAGTAGGGAGCCGTCTTACAACAGTGATAAATAAGATTTTACAGTTATATGACTTAGGTGACCGGGGAAGGGATAGATCTCCTCAAGAGAGAAGGGTGAATAACCAGCAAACTTGGCGCCAAAGGAGAGTAACAAGGAAAGAAATGTTTACTGCTTTATTGAGAGCAGGGGTAGGTTTTGAAATGATAGATGGAATTCCAACCAATGAATTATATAGAATGTACAGAGATAAAGGCCTTGATAACAGGAGAGATAGGGAAATCAGAACTGCTCCTGCAAATGCTACAGATGTTGAACCTTCATACCCAAGTGAATCACATGAAAGGGAATACTAGGGAACAGGCCAGGCCCCAGCCCAAGTTAAGGAAATACACAGGCTGGATTGCAGACCTCACATTAACTTGACCATATATTGGAAAAATGGGTCAAGTACGGTAACTGAGGCATTAATAGATACTGGGGCCGAGGCCACCCTTATTTATGGAAATCCAGACAAGTTCAGCCATGGAACTCCTATTACCATTACAGGACTAGGAGGGACTGAAATATCAGCCAGACAAGTTAAATTGATGATGAAAATTGGACAGTTGCCCAAGAAAGAATATAGTGTGGTTATTGTGCCTATTCCTGAATACATCATTGGAATAGACATTTTGAAGGGTATGACCTTAAATTTACCTGAAGGGAAATACCAATTTGCTGTGAGGAAAATAGGCATTAATGCAGTCTTAGTGGGGAAAATCAAGATGGATCCAATCACTTTGCCCGAACCTTCTGAAGTAATTACTTTGAGGCAATATCGTGTGCCAGGTGGGCAAGATGAAATTGCCAACACTATAAGAGAATGTGTTGAGGCAGGAGTGTTAGTCCCTACAACTACTCAATGGAACAACCCTGTCTGGCCAGTCCGAAAGTCAGATGGAACATGGAGGATGACAGTAGATTATAGACAGCTGAACAAAGTGACTCCTCCCTTGTATGCTGCTGTCCCAGACACGGTTACTTTAATAGAGAGAATACAAAAACATGAAGGGACTTGGTATGCAGTTATTGATTTGGCCAATGCCTTCTTTACAATCCCAATAGACCCCAAGCAATGGAATCAGTTTGCTTTTACTTGGCAAGGCCGACAGTATACATTTACACGCCTGCCGCAAGGATATATTCATAGCCCAACTATTTGCCACAGGATTGTAGCTGAACATTTGGATGAATTAAAGTTACCTGGTGTACAGCTTACACATTACATAGATGACATCATGATACAGGGAAAGAATATAAAGGAGGTGGAGGAGAGTTTAGCATTATTAATTGACCATATGAAAAGCAAAGGATGGGAAATCAACCCCGCAAAGGTTCAAGGGCCAGCTCAAACTGTAAAATTCTTGGGGATACAGTGGAATAGAGGACTGCGAGAAATTCTCCCACAAGCTCGACAAAAAATCCAGGATTTTCCCACCCCTACCAATAAGAAAGAGGCCCAAAAGTTCATAGGGCTGTTTGGTTATTGGAGACACCACATCCCACATTTGGGACAGATTTTAAAACCCTTGTATAAAGTCACCAGAAAGAAATATGAATTTGACTGGGGACTTGAACAAAGTAGAGCTTTTGAGGAAGCAAAGGCTGCTATTCAATTAGCTCTAGACTTATGGCCTATGCAAAATGGGCCAGTGGAGTTACAAGTGACTGTACAAGATGACTATGCAAATTGGAGTCTGTGGCAAAAACAACAAAGCCGAAGTGTACCTTTAGGCTTTTGGTCAAGGAAACTGCCCTCATCTGGAGTGCAATATACACCTTTTGAGAAGCAGCTGTTAGCTGCATATTGGGCTTTAGTAGAAACTGAGCAACTAACTCTGGGTCATGAAGTGGTATTAAGGCCTGGAATTCCAATTATGACTTGGGTAATGAGTACCCCAGCTTCTCACAGAATTGGACATGCACAAGAGGCAAGCATAATCAAATGGAAGTGGTATATTCAGAATAGGTCCAGAGCAGGCAAAAATGGAGTTTCTGCTCTACATGAATCTGTGGCGAACATTGATACTGAGAGCAATGAAAAGCCCCTTGAATCTAAGCAACAGATGGTACCATCCTTAGTGAAATGGAATAATGGATATGACGGACTAAATGAAGAACAGAAGAAACATGCTTGGTTTACTGATGGGACAGCAAAATATTTAGGACAGAAGAGACATTGGAAAGCAGTAGCCTATAACCCCTGTACAAGGAGAACTCTGGAAAGTTCTGGGATAGGTGGAAGTAGCCAATATGCTGAACTGATGGCAGTGCATCAGGCCATCAGAGCAGAGAAAGGAGGACAATGTCATATATTTACTGACTCGTGGGCGGTAGCTAATGGATTAGCTACGTGGATGCCTATATGGAGGAATCAGAATTGGGAGATTCATGGCAAACAAGTTTGGGGTAAAGAGTTATGGGAAAATATATGGGACATGTCTTTGGTTACAGATCTGTCAGTTTTTCATGTTGATGCTCATGCAACCCTGACCACACCAGAACGTGAGTACAATGCACATGCGGATCGACTAGCAAAGATTGCTACTGAATGTATTGTCCCTACTCTGACTCCAACTGATGACCCAGCCTTAGCAAGATGGGTCCACCAGACTGCTGGCCATTTAGGGGTCCAGGCCACCCATCGATGGGCACAGGATCGAGGTATCAGTATTTCTCATGCGTTGTTAAAACAAATAACAGAGGAGTGTTGTATATGCCAATTAGAAAAAGAACGAACTCTTCCTAGGATAGTTACTGGAGAAATAGCAAGGGGAAAAGTTCCAGCCCAAATTTGGCAGATAGATTATATTGGCCCACTACCCCAGGATAAAGGATGTAAATATGTATGTACGTGTGTTGACACCTATTCCGGTGTACTAGTGGCTTGTCCTTATAAAGACGCAACTCAGAAAAACACCTGCAAAACTCTAGATATTGTAAGTTTATATTATGGAACCCCAATGCAGATTCAAAGTGACAATGGGTCACATTTCAAGGGCAAAGAAGTGAAAAGATATTGTGTGTTGAATAATATACAATGGATATATCATATTCCATATTACCCACAAGCATCTGGGCTAATTGAAAGAATGAATGGATTGTTGAAAGAACAGCTGAGAAAATTAAGCTCAAATAATTCATATCGACATTGGAAGGATAATTTGTCTATTGCCTTACGTAATTTGAATAATAGGCCCTTAGGGGGAAGTACACCTCTAGCCAGAATGATGACCCCAAATCTGCAGATCAGAGAACAGCAAACATGTGAGATCCAAAACATTGAATTTTGGACTGTGAGGGAAGATGTCCCACTACCAAGTCCAGGAACACCTGGTTCAGCAGGATATGATTTACATTGTATAGAGAATTTTAGGTTAAATAGGAAAGAGATAAGAAAAACCCCTACTGGAGTATGTATGAGAATCCCCAAGAATCATCTTGGACGGATATTACCTAAACCAGGATTAGCGGCTCAAGGAATACATGTATTGGCTGGAGTGATAGATTCTAATTATCAAAAAGAAATTGTTGTGACACTCCAGAATATGGGTAAAAAACCTGTACAATTTTGTAGAAATGATAGGATGGTTCAAGTCATTATTATCCCCTGTGAAAAAATACCCTTTGTGAAAACTGACCCTCCTCCCAAAATAACTACTAGAGGGGCAAAAGGGTCTTGCTCCATTGATAGAATAAAGTCAGGAGCTAAGGTATGGGTAAAACGGAAGCCAGATGATATTCCAAAGGCTGCAGAAGTTATAGCCCATGGGAAGGACAACACTGTAACAGTTGTCTATTCAGGGGAAAATAATTACCAAATCGTACCCCTGAACCATATATTTTACCGTGAATAGGTTATAATAATAGATTCACAGACTATTCTTTTTGTCCTTTGTTTTGGCTAACCTTGTTGCTAGTTTTGTTTCCTTCAGGCTTAAGCACCCTGCACTTTCCGGTGACTGCCTAAGCATGTAGCATTCTTGGAATTCCTGCCAGCTCGTTAAAGAAATGACCTCTGGAATGGGACTTTTTGGGGGCAGGGCCATCTCTACATCCAATTTCAGCATGAAGAAGCTATGGAAAATGAGACCTTCACCCCTCACCCCAAGATTTTGAGCCCCAATCGTTCAAGGGGGGTGGAAATGATGATAGTGTTCTGTTTACTTATTTTGTGTTATCCTTGCTGTGTTGTTTTATTGTTATGATATTATTGATCCTATGTAATGGATACAAGGATTTAGGGGTGGACATTTGAATTATTAATAATTATTTTGGGGATGATTGATTGAAAAGATTATTTTGCTGGGATCTAGGGGTGGATTGCATTTGAATCGTTAACCAATGTTTGGGAATGTCACTGAATGATATGTTTTGCTTTATAATGAATGATATGTTTTAGTTTCCTTTGTAATTGGATCACAATGTATGTTCTAGGATACATGGCTGATTAGATTATGTATCCTATAACAAGGGGTGGAGTGTAGCCATAATGGCTTTTGTTTTCTTTGAATGGCTCAGCTTGCCTCATTGAGCCTCTGGACACTGTGGCTTGCTCTTCCGGGGCAGGAGGCCCGGGGAGCATGCCGGGAAGCAGACAGCTTCCTGTGTGAGGAGTCATGGGGCTGGCTGAGGGGAGGTGTTGGCGGCTATGCTAGGGGGAGGGGCCAACTCAGGAACCAATCGGCCCTGGTCATTAGGGCGGAGCTTGATGATGTCAAAAACCCTATAAGAGGGGAGAGGACAGCTTGAAGATTCTCTCTTTCCTTTTTCGGTTGGAGCCAGCGACAGTTACGACAGTTACGTCAGTTACAGCGACCGTTACATCGTCAGTTACAGTTGCAGCTTCAGTTACAGACACAGACACAGCTGAGGCAGGAGCTGCCAGTAGCAGAGCTGACCTACGGGAGGAAGCTGAACAAAGACTTCAGTCCAGTGGGTAATCTTATTACCATAAAAGGGGGAAACATGATTTTGCTTTACGCAATCATGTTTCTCTGTAGCCTCCTGGTTACTCTTTCAAGGCGTACTTATTGGGCCTGGAAGATTATGATCAACATATCAAAATGGGGCTTCTGGTTCATGGGTTGGTTACTGTGGAGCCTAAATAAATGTTTTGATTCTTCTGCCTTCTACTTTGAGAGTTTCTTATATCCGGCGGTTCCGAACCTTTCAGACATGTTTATGATCCTCTTTGAGATTATAAACTCGGCACTCCTGATACAATCCCACAATAGGGGAAAGTTGTCTTGATTCTCTATGAGCTTCAGAACAAGTCCTTCCATGAAAATCTCCTCCAGACTAAGACTTGAAAAGGGCCACATAGGGCCGGTGTACCTCCTGTAACATCCAGGACCCTGCTCATATCATGGTCCCTTGAAAACTTCCAGCCTCATAGAAGCACATTGCCATTTAGCATCCATTTCAAACCACAGATCTCAAGCCCCAACAGATTTTTGCTTTAATAGCTGACCAGAGGACACAATTCAAAGCAAAAGATATTTAATTCAACAACATGGTAAAAATCAGTGACAAGAGAGATCACCCTGTACCTATCGACCACCAGTAGGAGAAGAGGCATGTATGCCTGGAACACATATGGCCAGGAAATACTCTTGGGGGAGGGGGTGGACACACATATGCAACATATAGGGCTGGGGAATACGTATGGACAAGACAACTTTTGTGTTTAAGGTGATATTCTTTGCTGGAACACTTCTTCCAATTCTCGTGGTGGTGGTGGTTGTTGTCTTTCGTTCTCAAAGAGAACCAAAATGACACCACTACATTGGGATCAAGGCACAGTGAGTCCAACTGTGGCTGATCAGACCAATACGAGCTTGGTCAGGGACAAATAGTCCATATGAACATTTGGAGTGGAGAGGTCTCTAAATTTGCACATCTCACGTTTCTTTTGAACTTTTGCGATTCTGCTTTGCTCTTAGAGTACAGAGCCTTCTTTGATGTAGGCACACCATGCTGTGTGGTCCTACGCTGGTGTCTCCCATGTCTCACAATGAATTCAAAAGTTGTTCAGAGAGACCTTGAGAGTATCCTTATATCACTTCTTCTGACCTCCATGTGAGTGCTTCCTTATGTGGGTTCTCTGTAAAATAGTCTTTTAGGCAAATGCACATTTGACATTTGAATAATATGGCCAGCCCATCAGAGTTGTGCTCTCTGCAGTAGAGTTTGGATGCTTTGCCACTGAGTTTGAGAAAGAACCTCAGTGTCTGCCAACTTATCTTGCTAGGTGATCTTCCTAATCTTCCTAACACAATTCAAATGGAAGTGATTCAGTTTCCTGGCATGGCGCTGGTAGACTGTCCAGGTTTCACAGGTATACAACAATAAGGTGAGCTCAATGACTATAGACCTTCAGTTTGGTAGGCTGCCTAATACCTCTTCTCTCCCACACTTTCCTGCAGAGCCTTCCAAACTGCTTCTTGTTTCTGGGAAGAGTTGCTATTGTCCTCTGGCATATCATCTGGTTAGGAGCTGCTCTTTGCTCTTTGCTGCAGAAAGCTGCCATCTGGTGGTCTTCTAGTTGCTAAGTTCTAAGGAGTAGGGTGCTATTCAACTTTGAGCTTGGAGTCCCAAGAATCTTTTATGTTTTAGATCCCTGCCTGACACACCCAGCCAGCTAGCTTGGGGAAGTTTTTTTTTTTTAATTACTTTTTTTTTTAATCAGCAAAAATTGTCTTCTCTCTCTCCTATCTCATCCTTGCATCACTGCCCAATTAAAAAAAACAAACCCTGTTACAAACATGTATAGTTAAGCAAAACAATTTTCTGTGTTAGCCACGTCCAATATATACATATACATATATATATTTGTAATTCAGCACTGAATCTTTCATCTTTTTGTAATGAGTAATGAGGTGGATAGGATGTTTCATCATTAGTCATCTGGAATTATGGTTGCTCATTATGCTGATCGGTCTTTTGAAGTTGTCTTTATAATACTGTTGTTATTGTATAAATTGTTCATTTCACAATTCACAGAGGTTTCTCTGAAACCACTCCCTTCACTATTTCTTACAGCATAATAGTTTTCAATCATATTGGGTAAGCAGACAATTTTTAGGGCATCTTTTCTAGCCCTTCCTCACACCAGGAGGTGAGCAGTGCTATCCTTAAAAGGCTGCTCAGACACCCACGGGGCTATCAAATCCCACTGCTGCTTCCAGTGAGAAACGACCCTATGCAGGATTGTGACTACAGCTCCCAGTGTATCCGCCCCTACTGCTTCATCACTTGCCTGTCGCCACAGGACTTTGAGATAGGTGTAATGGTAAAATGGTATAAGTGATATCTTTTGATTTGTGTGTAAATTGGATTTAAGTGAGGCAGAGTTGCACAAAGTTGACCAACTGTTTCAACAATCTGGCTAGCAGCTTCTGTGGGGGTGCAAGATCCACCCACAGCCAGCACCCGGAAAGCTGCCAATAGCACAGGCTCTTTTGATCTGCTTAACTAAGGAAAGCAAGATGAAGGGGTTGACAAGCTTACTTTAATTCAGCATACAGATATCATTCACTTAGTTCAGAGGAAAAAGCCAGCACCCTGAACTTCAGAACAAAATACAAAATTACAAACATCAACAGACAGACCTTGTCTGATTCAAATCCCAATACATAGTTACCAGAGTCCAACAAAGTCTCAGCATCTGGGTTTACAAGCTGGAGGGCTCCTTAGCTACAGCTGCCCGGAGTCTCCTCATCAACACCATCTCGAGAGCCCTGCACAAATGGCTCTGTCCTCCATTCTTATAGGGCTTCAGATGTCATCAAATGTCATCTGAATGACCAGAGCTTAGGCTCTGGTGATTGGTTCTTGAGTTGGCCCCTCCCCTTAGGACCCTGGGAGGTTCACATCCACATAGATTAGGTTAACATCTAATAGGGCATGGCTCTGGAGTTAGCACCTCCCCTTAGCCAGCCCCACCTTGGGCCCCACCCCAGTCACCAATCCACACCTACATAGGTTCCACACCTAATTGGGGTTTGGGCCTGGGGCTTAGCACCTAGTAAGGCTAATGAAATACACTGAATTACTCAAAGCAAACAAAAGCCAAACTCTTCAAGGGCACTAAGTGCTAAGGAGCCCATTTTGTTTACCAACACACCAACCAACCATTCAGTCATATTATATAATTGTAACATGTTCAGTCAATCCCCAACTGATGAGCACCCTCCGCAGTTTCAATTCATTGCCGCTGCAAAAAGAACTATGAATATTTTTGTACATCTTTATTTAGAGCTTTTTTTGGATTCCCTCCCTCCCCAGGACTGATCCTTCCCTTCATCTATCTTCCCTCTAATTCTCCCTTCTCTCTTTTCCTTCCTATTTCCCTGTTGAGTGAAATGTATTTCTGTACCCAGTTGTGTGTGTATGTACATTCTTCCTTCCTTTGATCAATTCAGAAGAGAATAAGGTTCAAGTGTCAGCTACTTCTCCCACCTCTTTCTCCTTGTTTGTATAGACTTCTACTTTCCCAGCCCAATTATGTTCAATAATTTCCGCTAACCTTTCTCACCCTTAATATACTCTTCTCCTTCCTTTTCATTCTTCTTGTAAGGTCATCAAGACGTAACAGAACTAGTCCCAGGCCTTTTGTCTAACTAGGCTCCCTCTATGAATTCTGATAATGATAGGGTTTAGAGAGGATACATGTCATTTCACCATATTAGAATGTAAGCAGTTTATTCTTGTTTGATCCTTTATGATTCTGTTTTCCTTTATGTTTCTCTTGACTCTTGTTTTTGAACTTCAAAGTTTCTATGCAGCTCTGGTCTTTTTATCAGGAATGCTTGAAGGCCCTCTATTTCACTATTCCCCTGTTGGTTTTACCAAGTTTTACTGGGTAAGCTGTTCATGTCTGCAAGCCTATATCCCTTAGAGTACTGTGTTCCAAGTTCTCTGCTCTTTTATAGTGGTGTGACTCAATTCTGGAGCTGGTTTAGTTCCCTTTCTATTCAATTATGAGTCTATTCCAACTTCTGTCTTCTGAGAAAACTTTATTCAATGGTGGGAATTGTGAGAAAACTATATTGCACTGTTTGAACCTAGCCGTGTGAGGCTGGAAAGCTGGACTATCTCTACCTGCTGCTTACAGACCCTTAACTAAGGACCTAGGTTATGCTGACCAGAGACCCAGTCAGATCCAAAGATTAATGCAAGGAGTTATCTCACAATAGTACATCTCAAGCAACCCATATGTCTTCTTTGAAAACTGGCTCCATATTGAGTAATCAGTTATTGTTTCCAGGTTCCTTTGACTGAATACAGAAACTTGGGGGAAGTGGATACCTCTTTTTCTGATTTCAAGGAATCACATCTGTTCACTCTTCCCCCTCCCAACTTGGAAAGTCCCTAGTCTTTTCTCCAATTAGAAATCTGATTACTTAACGTTGTATTGTTTCCTTTTAGTTAGTTGACCTTATTCGATGAATTGTTTTTAATGTATAAAAGTCTATCTTCCCCAGTGTTCAAGGTCCAGCCCTGGAAGTGGCCAAGGAAGGGGCCATTCCCAATTTGTTAGGTAATTGTCATGCATTGCTTAATCAGTTGAAATGCTCAGGTGGATGGTAAATCATGTGTGATCCTTACTGTGGCTCCTCAGTACTTGGATTCTTTCTTTCTGACTGTTTCTGGTATTTTTTTATTTGACATGGAAACTCTGGATTTTAACTATACATGTTTGTAACATGGTTTGTTTTTTTAACTGGACAGTGATGGATGAATGGGGTAGGAGGGAGAGAAGACAATTTTTGCTGATTAAAAAAATAAAATTTAATTAAAAAAAAGCTCAAGAGCTCCTCCAAGCCAGCTGGCTGGGTGTGTCAGGCAGGAATCTAAATCACAAAAGAGCCTTGGTGCTGTGAGCTCCAGGTTGAATAGATCCCTACCCTATAGAGCTTAGCAACTAAAAGACCACCAGATGGTAGCAGAGAGTAGCCACTCAGCAAAAAACACACCTCCCAACCAGCTCTGCAAAGACAGAAACTCCCAACCAGGTGATATGCCAGAGAACACTAGCAGCTCTTCGTGGAAACAAGTAGCAATATTGGAGGAAGAGAAGTGTTCCAGCAGGGAACATCACCTTAACTACAAGAGTTGTCTTGTCCATGTGTATCCTCCAGCCGTCTATGTTGTATGTGTATGTCTGCCCCCTCCACCCCCAGTATTCCCTTGCCACATGGTTCCAGGTATATATGTCTCCTCTCCCACCTCTCTGATGGCCAACAGGTACAGGATGATGTCTCTTGTCACTGATTTTGCCATGCTGTTGAATTAAATACCTTTAATGCTTTGAACTAATGTGTCCTCTGGTTGACTGTTAAAGAAAAAAAATCTGTTGGGGTTTGTGAGCTCCTCACCACTAGGTACAAGTCCCTTCCTCAGTCTGCTCTGGATCTGTGACTCAGAACTGAGTGACAGAACTCCCAGCTGACACCTTTTGTGCAATTTTCACAAGTTTAACTCCCTCTGTGCTGCATTTGGGTCCTCTTCTTGCCCTGGTTCTTAGCCTCCTCTTGCTATAGAATGCTTAGCAGGCACATTCCTTGCCATACCCCATCCCTAGTGTCCTTGGACTTCTCTGTCTCCCTCTGCTGACCTGGTCTGGACAAAAAAAAAATAAATCACATGACTTTTTCCCTGGGATTCCCAATCAAGATTTAGGCTAGTTTATTTCTCAGATCTGTTTGGAAGAATTTGGGGAGGGGTGGGAGTATAATGTAATTCTTCCAGCTGCTCTGCCATCTTGGCTCCCTGGCTGACTTTAGTTTAAAATCTGTCTTTTAAAGTGTTTCCCCCAAATTGTCATTTTCAGTCCAAAGTGAGTTATGGATAGGAATTTCCTTTTGACTTCCATAATGCCCCTGGTCCACCTTGCTTAGAAGCAGGATTGAAAAGGGCCCAATGGAGTTGGCAACATTTGTCTTATTTCCTCTCAACAACCAAATGACTATAGTCTCAACATATTTAATAAAATTAATTAATCTGTTCTATGCTTTGTAAGTTTATTCACAGACTCAAAGGATCTCCAAACTGGAAGGGATCTCAGAGGCCATTTAGTCTCACTTATGCCTGAAGAATAATTCTTTTAGCAATACATTCCAGCCTTTACTCAGACATCCAGTGAGGGGAATCCCCCTACTGGGGCAATCCATTCCACTGTGAGATAACTCTAACTATTAAGAAGTTTTTCCTCATATCAAATTACTTCTAGTTTTTCCCCTTGTTGTCAGATAGAACAAATCTAAAACCTCTTCCTCATGACAATCCTTTGATCATCCCTAAATCTTCTCTTCTCTAGGCTATTTATCTCCAATCCCTTTAACTGATCCTGATAGAGGGATCTTAAGTCCTTTCCCCATCCTGGTAACTCTCTTCTGTAGGCTCTCCAACCTATTAATGTCTTTCTTTAGCTGGTGGCATAGTGGATAGAGTGCTGGGGCTGGAGTCAGGAAGACCTGAGTTCGCATCTGGCCTTAGACTGATTCTCCCCAATCTTGTACCTGTGAAATTAACTTTGAAAAGCAAAAGACCCACATGTAAGAATTTGCATTTGTCCTTACACAATTTAATTGTTAGATTTGGCTCCATGTTCTAATCTGCGAAGATCTTTTTGGATCTGAATCCCATCATCCCATGTACTTGATAAATTTGGTAAATTTGATAAGCATGCCATCTGCGCCTTCATCCAAGTCATTTGCAAACTAGACAAACTGCACACATACTAATTGTGCGAGCCTGGGCAAGACACTTAACCTCTGTTTGCTTCAGTTTCCTCAATTGTAAAGTGGGGATAATAATAGCACCTACCTCCCAGAGTTGTTGAGAGGAACAAGAAGATAATGTTTGTAAAAGTACGTAGTACAGTTCAGTTGTTTTTCAGTCATGTCCAACGCTTCAAGACCCCATTTAGAATTTTCTTGGCAAAGATACTGAAGTGATTTACCATTTCCTTCTCCAGCTCCTTTTACAGATGAAGAACTGAGGCTAACAGGGTTAAGTGATTTGAACTCAAGAAGGCTGAGTCTTCTGACTCCAAGTCCAGTGCTCTATCCACGTTGCCACTTATCTGTCCTTGACATACAGTAGGTGCTCAATAAAGGCATATTTTCTTCCTTTCCCTCTTTCCTAAAATGTGGTGCAGAACACAATACTCCAAATGTGTTCTCACCAGGACAGAATGCAAGGGATTCTCATTTGCCTTGTCCTGGATACCCTGCAGTTCTTAATGCAACCTAAGATTGTGTTAGCTTTTTTGGCTAGCATGTTATTTGCTTCCCTCATATTGACTCATACTCATGAAAATTTTCAGATCTTTTTTTAGACCAACTGTTGTCTAGCTGTCCAGCTGTCCTCCCCTACCTTGTATGTGTGAAGTTGACTCTTAAAAGAAAAAAAGCTAAATGCAAGATTTTGCATTTGTCCCTATATAATTTGGTCTTTTGAGATTTGGTTCAATGTTTTAATGTGTGAAGATCTTTATAGATCTGGACTCTATCATTCAATGTATTTGATAAATTCAGTAAATTTGATAAGCATGTATCTGTGCCTTTATCCAAGTCTTTTGTAAAAGTGACAAACAGCACATACCATTGGGGATAGCTATGTGAATGCAATGGAATATTATTTTTCCATAAAACAAGAGACAACTGTATAAAAGAATGCTCTGAATCACTAATAATAACAGAAATGCAAATCAAAACAAACCTGAGATTTCACCTCATACCATGCAAATTAGTGAAGTTGACAAAAGATGGGAATATTTTATATTGGGAAGTGTAATAATAATGCTACTTGATGCTACTGTGGCTGTATAAAACCAATAACACCAGCACACAGGAGGGCTGCTAGCACAGGTTCTTTGATCTACTTTTCTGAGGAAAGCAACTTTAAGGGGTTAACAATCTCACTTTAATTAGACACACATATATCATTCACTCAGTTCAGGGGGAAAAGTCAGCATCTTGAACTTCAAAGAAAACACAAACAGAAATTACAGAGAAAATATAAACAGATCAAAAGACAGGTTTCTGTTTGACATGTATAGCAATACATACATAGTTACCAGAGAGAGAAGCACCAACATCTGGGTTTGCAAAGCTGGGGGGCTCCTTAATGGCTACTCAGAGTCTCCACACCAACACTCCTCCAATGAGTATTCCCCCAGAACAAAACCTCTTCTCCCAAAGTTCTGAGAGCTCTTGCTTAACAGCTACCCTTTTCAGGGCCCAAGGGCTTCACACCACTCACGACCTAATTAGCAAAAAGGTGTTGGCCTTCCTACAAACAAAGGCAAGACTCAACCAAAGGCATTTGATTGTCTTAGTGCTGAGAAGCACTCCAAAAGAAAAAGCAGTAAAAAGTCCCGCTTTGCTTGCCCTTACAGGAAGGGTTTGTTGGAAGATTATGCACACTAGTGCATTGTTGGTGGAGCTGTAAATAGTACATCCATTTTGGAAAGCAATTTGGAACAATGCAAATAAGGTGACTAAGGTGTCCATACCCTTTTACCCAAAGATTTTGTTAATAGACTTATATCCCAAGAAGGTTACCAGTAAAAAGAAAGTTGCCATACACACCAAAATTTTTATCGCAGTGCCTTTTATGATAAAGAATTGGAAACAAAATCCATTGATTGGGGGATGGCTAAACAAATTGTGGTACATAAATGTAACAGGATATTACTGTTCTGTAAGGAAGGATGAATTATAATGAATACAAAGCATGGAAAGATTTGCATTAGCTGATGCAGAATGAAGAAAACAGAACCAAGAAAACAAAATATGCAATGACTACAACAATGTAAATAGAAAGGTCAACCACAATCAAAAAAAAATTAAAAGTGAATGTTGCAAAATTATAATGAACAAGCATAGCTCAAGAGAGGAGAAAATATTGCCATTCCACACTTTTGGAAGAGGTGACTGGTCCACAAGTATACATACATGCACATATTTTTAGACTTTTTCAACGTATGAATCAGTTATGTCAATCATTTTCTTCTTTCTTGGTCTTCGAACATACTATTTGTTATATGGGATGGCTCTCAGGAAGGGAGAGGGATGCTTGTCTTTACTTATCTTTAGTTTTATTATTTATTATTTTTATTTTTTAAAAGTTTTATTACTTTTTTAGTTTTATTAATATAATATATCTTTAGTTTTATTATTACTTTAAAGTTTCATTATATTTATTATTTCTTTTTTTATTTCAATGTTTTCTCCCAATTATATATAAAGCAATATTTAACATTTTAAAAAAAGTTTTAAGTTCCAAATTCTATCCCTTCTTCCTTCCACATCCCTGCTCCCTGAGATGGTGAGCAATCTGATATAGGTTATACATGTGCAGTCATGTAAAACATTTCCATATTAGTCATTTTGTGGAAGAAAATGAGAGAGAGAGAGAGAGAGAGAGAGAGAGAGAGAGAGAGAGAGAGGGAGGGAGGGAGGGAGGAAGGAAGGAAGGAAGGAAGGAAGGAAGGAAGGAAGGAAGGAAGAGAGAGAGAGAAAGAAAGAAATAGAAAAATATTATGCTTTAATCTGCATTTGGATTCCATCAGTTCTTTCTCTGGAAATGGATAGCATTTTTTTTTCATTAGTCCTTTGGGATAGTCTTGGATCATTGTATTGCTGAGAATAGCTAAGTCATCCACAATTCTTCATTGTACAATATTGTTGTTACTGTGTACAACGTTCTCCTGGTTCTGTTTGCTTCATTCTTTATCAGTTCATGTAAATTTTTCCAGGTTTTTCTGAAATCATCCTACTCACCATTTCTTATAGCACAATAGTATTCCATTACAACCATATACCACAACTTGTTCAGCCATTCCCCGACTGATGGGCATCCCCTCAACTTCCACTTCTTCACTACTACAAAAAGAGCTGCTATAAATATTTTTGTACTTTTGGGTCCTTTTCCCTTTTTTATGATCTCTTTGGGATACAGACCTAGTAATGGTATTGCTGGATCAAAGGGTATGCACAGTTTTCTAGACTTCTAGGCATGGTTCCAAATTGTTCTCCAGAATAGTTAGATCAGTCCACAACTCCATCAACAATGCATTAGTGTCCCAGTTTTCCCACATCCCCCACATTTATCATTTTCCTTTTCTGTCATATTAGCCAATCTGATAGGTGTGAGGTGGTACCTCAGAGTTGTTTTAATTTGCATTTCTATAATCAATAATGATTTAGAGCACTTGTATATGACTATTATTATTTCAATAAAAATTTATTTTTTAAAAGACCCTACTATGTGCAATGCTTTAGGTTCTGAGGATACGCAGACAAAAATGAAAATGGTTCTGGTAAATTCCCATTACACTTGACAGTTGTGCCAAATGTCCCTTTGCTGTAGCTGGAGAGACAGAGAGACAGTAACAGGGATCAATGGAACACATGTTCCACACAAGTTCCTGTCCCTCATTGTGCTCCAACAGTGACCTGGGGTTCTTGAAGGTTATTCCAGTAGAGTCTGAGTGCTGGCATGCTCTTTCTAGCTGGGAAAATCTAAGAATCACTATCAGGCTGGCCGCTAGGTAAGGAGTTTTGTTGCCTGTTAGAATGGAAGGACAAAAGAGCCATTCTTGACATGGAAAGGGAGGTTGGATTTTCCCACAGAGATGGGCATATATTTTTTGCCTCCTTGAGAAGAGACTCATGCTCTGGGCCCTCACTGAAGAGTTTGTTTGACCACAGACTACTGGCTGATTCCTCAAACCCCTACAGTCATGAGGACCAAGGAGAAAATAACGATTCCCCAGCCTGCTTTTTTTTTTTTTCCTTAGGCTTGATTCATGGCAAGAGCAGTGATTCTGATACTGATTTCATCCTGTTATATCACCCTGATGATTTTAATAACCTAACTTTTGACTTAAAATTTGCATAAAGGGCTTATGTCCAAGGACTCAACTACCCTTTGCCCCTAAAGCCTTCTAGGAGAAATGTTTTGGGGTGAAAGTCCCCAGATAGTTGTAAGCCGCTCCTCTCTTCTCAATTGTTGAACTTCTCTTTGAGGAACTTGGCTCTGAGGTATTTGCCCTTCCCAGGCCTTGTCCCTCCCTGCTTCCCTAATGCAATTGTTTGTTCTAGGAGTTCATTAGCCATAACCTCTGAGCATTCCCAGTACACTCATCAGTACAATTAACCCTTAATCCATTCATTTTTCCAGGTTCTCTTCCTTATTTGCTTATTGTGTTTTTACATTTTTATAGAATTCACAATTTTGGATGTAACTGTCATTTTTCAGTCTCTGTATGTTGAAATACACATTGCGTTGAGGTTTATTAAATTAACAATTTTTTTTTGAAAGATGGAAAAAAGAAAGACCCAGAACAACAACTGTGCAGCTTGTTGATTTTAATTCCATTTCCATCTCAGTTTTTATAGGTGAACCAAGGGTATTAACACAGTATTCATTCTTACTTTCCTCAGTACTCGTTTTGGGATACTTTAGAAAATTCGTTTCACATAGTTGTGGATGTATTTTTGCTAGCAACCTGCCCTTTGTGATGAATTGATTCCAGAGATCTGTGTTTTGGTTCTTCTCTGCTTTAGTGTGGACTTTATGGACAATTGATTCTTTCAGCAATCCGGTGTGCAGCAGATTCTTCTTCAGCAGAACATGGTTATCACAGGGATAGATTGACCAGGACCTTGGCTTAGGGTACTGAAACTTAGAAGGCTTTGGCAGGATGGGCACTGCTTCTGCAGGACACTGGTTAATGAACTTAGCACCTAGTTAGGAGGAATAGTCAGTTAAAATATGGAAGCTGTTGGATGACTTTCTCCCTTTGTGAGGAACACCACCCAAAGTTAGGTCCCTGCTCTTCTGATTTTCTGGGACCTGCCCATCCTTTGCTTGTGGCCTTCCCTACCAGTGACCTTGCAGTATGGCAGGGTTTCTGCCCACAGGGGCTGGACATACCCAAGTTTCTGTCTCTCTGCACACAGATCAGTATCATTTTCCCTTCCCACCTCCCAACTACATTTGTCTTTAAAAGTTAATTTATGTTATTATCTTCTGAGGAAATCATCATGTGACTCCCCACTTCTTATAGAGATGGGGGCCTTGGAAGTGAAATGTTGTCAGACTTCATTACTATCTCTTGGGTTTTCTCAGCTATTTTTGTTACCAGGGGGATTGAAAAATGGCCTTTTGTGTTAAAAACAGAAGACATCAAAAAGACATTTTTTAAAAGGAAAGAAAAAAAGTTGATCTGCAGGCACCTTTCCTGCTGCTTACCCTGGGTGCCAAAATTGTTGGTTATGGTTTTGCAAGCAAGTTTAACAAAGAATTGATTTAGCTAACAAGTGTGTCTGGCTAATGCCATGTACAGTACTGCTCCAAAGAACTAGTCTTTCCCTACTGATTAAAGGTCTCTTTTTTTTTACTTGGGAGAGACAGCATGGACAGAGGGCTGGCCTTGCAGTCAGAAGGATTGTTCAAGCCTTGCTTCTGACTCATGCTGTCTGTGTGACTGAGGATATCACTTAACATCTCAGTGATTCCAAGAAACACTCTGAGAATATGTTATCTATGGGAACATCCATGTCTGTTGATGTCTGTAAAGTTCATAGTGAAAGAAAGGAAATTAAAAACAAAACAAAAAGACCATAAGCTATACATAAGTTGATCTGTATTGCTTTGAGGGAGTTTCCACACCAGAAGTTGCCCACATTGACAATTCTAGGCCCCTATGGAGGTGAATTTCACTTCATTTAATATGAGCTCAGCCAAAGCAAGTTGGGTGCCTACCATTGTGGGATATTGCATATACTGTCAGACATAGTCATTGCTGGTTAGCTTTCCTTTACTGGTGTTTTCTTTGTCAAAAGGGAGGAGGATCTCAAGGGGTTGGAGTGTATCAGGAAACAATATCAGTAAAACTTTAAAAATACAAAACTTTAAAAGTACATAAACATATAAAATATTTTAAATTTTTTTTAAAGATAAGCTGGGGAAGTAGGTAGAATCAATATCCTGAGGGAGAGAGGATGTATGAATGCTCATTGGGTTCAGTGTGCTACCATCATGTCAACTCTGCCAATGGGCTGAGAACTAGAAATGAACCTTTTCCCCTCATTCCCATCTTTTCTTCAGATGAAGAATCAAAACATAGTAGAAGGTTGAATAAAGGACAGATTTGGGAACAAAAAAGTCAAGTTAGTCTGGGGCTTCAGGAGGGAAGAGTCCTGCTTGAGCCAGACTATGAAGGATAATGAATGATAGTGGTCAAAAATGGCCACATAGTAAGAATAAGCCTAGTTGATCTTTGAGATGAGAGGCAAACAAACAAACAAACCAAAAAATTGAGACATAGGTAGAACTAGCTTCAGCTGTAGACTGTTTTCAAGCAGACCAACCCAGAGCAAGTACAGGCCTTCAACAGGCTGCACTCCAGAAGGATCCTGACGGGGGTTTTCAGGGTGAGTAGAGGCAGGCCTAAAAGTTCAGCGAACAGATGTATAGGATCACATAAGGGCAGGCAATCCTTCTTACAGATAGGGTTCCTTATAGAGTTGAGGTAAGGAATAGACAGGAAAGGGGGAAGGGACACTGCTTTAGGTTGTGCCATCTAAGTTCATCTGTATTTACCTGTACGTCAGTCAACAAGCATTTATTAGACACTTACTGTGATAAGCACCAGAGATAAAAAGAAAGGCAAAAACTATGGTTTCCTGCCCACATGAGAAGTTCATGATCTAGTGGGGCAGTTTTAGTGGGAAAAAAATGTATAGATATTGTGCTTTTCAGTATAATCTACATTATTAATATTTTCTCCATCACTTTCTTAAGTCTAATCATTCAACAAAATAATAAATCAAGTCTTGATCTGCAGTGTTTGCCAATTTCTGAGGTATAAATGCTCAGTGAAAATGTAACAACTAATTCTCTGGCTCCAGCACACCCTTGGGTTAGGCTTACCGTAGATATTTTAGAAAAAGATTCCTGTACAATATTAACTTGTCAGTTCTCCGCTTCTGTGTTTTGTTTTGTTTTGTTTTTCTCTTACTTACCTAGGAAAGTCCTTTTTGAGAAAACAAACGAATTGTGTCTCGGCTACCCTAAGCAGAGAACGGTTAGTTTATATCTCAGCAAAGGTTAGAGGATCGTGGTGCCCGCTCCTAGAGGCAGCCAAAGATTCTGGAGTAGGTCCAGGGGGCTTGTTAGAGAAAAATGAAAATCTCCCATAAATTAGCCAGCTTTGATTCAACCAAGGCTAACTTTTCTCCAGCTCTTCCCGTGCTCTCAAAATTGCCTCCTGTTTTCTCTCCAGGACTTTGCTTCATCAGCTATACTCTCTTTTCTCATGAATCTTTGATCTCTTATTTCCCAGGCTCCTTCCCAACTGCTGCAAACTCAGAAACACGGAACCACCAAATCCTAGGGATCCTTCTTCAATGTCATCTAATCTGCACCTCCTTCATTTTGCATGCTCAGCTCTCACCAACCCTTTAAAAAAAAAGTCTTCCATTTTTTTCTGTATCTCTTTCTTCCCTTGCATTGAAAAACTCCTTGAAAAAGTTGTCTATACCATTTCATTTCTTTACCACCTGACTCACTCAGTTCCTTAGAATTTGGCTTCCATTTCTACAGTGACACAGAAACTACCCTCTCTAAGTCCTGTGAGTTTTTCTTAAATTCATTGTTCCTCAATCAATCAATCGATGAGCATTTTTAAAGCATCTACTGTGTGCCGGGTTCTGTGCTAAGCACTGGGGATACAAAAAAGAGGCAAAAGATAGTCTCTGCTGTCAAGGAGCTTACAATCTAATGAGGGAGACAATATGCAAACAAATATATACAAGGCAAGCTACATTCAGGATAAATCGGAAATAACAGAGAGAAGGCACTGGAATAAGAGGGGTTAAGGAAAGCTTCCTATAGAAGGTGGGAATTTTAGTTGGAATTTAAAAGAAACTAGAGAGAGGTCAGTAGTTAGAACAAAGGAGGGTAAGCGTTAAAGGCAAGAGGTCAGATAGAGAAAATGCCCAGAGTTGAGAGATGGAGTGACTTGTTTGTGGAACAGCCAGGAGGCCAGCGTTGCTGGATCGAAGAGTATGTCTTGGGAAGTAAAGGGTAAGAAGACTGGAAAGGTAGGAGGGAACAGGATGACGAAGGGCTCATCCACCTTGGTCTTGGCATATTTAGCCCTGTGGCGCGCCCTCTCCCTTCTTGTTATCCTTTCTTCATTTTCTGTGACACCATATCCCACTGCTTCTTCTCCTGCTTCTCTGATCTCTTCTTCTCTGTCTCCTTCATGGGTTCATTTTCCAGCTCTCAATCTATGGTGCTGTAATAGCTAATGTCCTCAATTCTCTCACTGAACTAAGAAGTGAGGTCCTCACTTGAAAGGGAGAGGGGAAGGAGAAGTGAAAATCCCTAAGTGTCACAGGATCTTGAGAGAGAGAGGATGACTTAGTAGAAAGAATACTAGATGTTGAATCAGAAAGTTGTTGTTCAGTTGTTTCATTTGTGTCTGACTCTTCATAACCCCATTTGGGGTTTTCTTGGCAAAGATACTGAAATTGTTGGCCATTTCTTACTCCAGCTCATTTTACAGATGAGGAAACTGAGGCAACAGGGTTAAGTGATTTGCCCAGGGTCACACAACTAATAAGTGTCTGAGGCTGGATTTGAACTCAGGTCTTCCTGACTCCAGGCCTGGTGCTGTATCCACTGTGCTATGTAACTGCCCCAGCTAGGGAAGACCTGGGTTCAAATCCTGTCTCTGACACTCACTCTGTGACTTTGGGTAAATCATTTAATCTCTCTGAGCCTCAGTTTCTTCTTCTGTAAATTCAGGGGTTTGGTACTAAATGGCCTCTGAGATCTCTTCCAGATCCTATGTTTATCCCAACTCCAAGTCTGGTACTCTACTCACTGAAAATTCACATGATCCTGAAGGCAGATCTTTCCTACCTTCCTTAAACAGTTAACGTTTCTTCCCCTAGAAATGGCTTCCTAGTTATCTAGGTGTTAGAAGCACCTGAGTTTTGCATCATTTTGAAGATATTGGGCACAGGGTAGTATCAATATGCCCAGTTCCCACTAGGATGGGAAATGGAGAATCAGCTCAGCTGGTATAACTCAGGCAGGATGAGGCAAGATCTGACCACAGATACTCATCATTTCTCGTTTCTCCAGTTCCGGATGGATGGATGAATGAATAAAGCATTTACTGAGCACCTATCATGAGCAAAGCACTATGCTAAGAGGTGGGGTTATAAAAAGAAAAGTAAGACAGTCCCTGTTCTCAAGGAGCTCACTTTCTAATGGAAGAGATAACACACTAGAATCCTTAGAGTGCAGCAACGAAGTGGATGTTAACGCCTCTTCTTTACTGTCATTTCCCCAGAAGGAATTACAATCTTATTAGTTTCTGAGGCCAAACCATTTAATGGTGCTAAGGACTTGGATGTCAAGAGCATTCTTTTCTTGGTCTCCAGAAGCAGTGGCTGTAGAACCTGCAGAAGCAATTTTCAGAATGTATCTCCATAAGTATTGCTTCCCAACATGACGGCTGAGGGTCCTGGGCTGGAAACATTGATATTCCCAAGGCTTTTGTGTTCAGGATACTGAGCTGTCTCTATCAGGATCTGAGAAGAAATAATAGTCTAGGTTGTGATAGTTTAACTTGCCTAAAACGTCCTTTTTCCTCTGTCTCCTTCAGGTTGAATTGCTGCTTCAGCTGGACTGGATTGCTTGTCCTTTGTGTGACAGTTGGCAGGGACAACTGGCCCCTCCAAGACAGGAGCCACCTCCACAGATGATGCCTCTGAAGACTGGGCTGGGAGCAAGGATGGTTGTCTTGGGTGGTGGTGGTGGTGGTGGTACTGATCCCAGAACTTGTGCACCTACCTGTCTGTTGGTGGTAGTTGGTCAGCACTTGTTGCTCATAGTGACGAGGAAGATGGGTCCCTCTCTCTTCAATGTTTGCTGTGAAGGCTGGACTAGAAGTAAGTCTAGTGGTTTAGGGATCACTGCTATTGCTAAGACTTTTAGGTTCAGAGTCCTGAGCTGAATCCACTGGGGTCTGAGGGCAGATGCTGGTCAAAGTGATGGTGGTATTTTGATTTTCCTGGCACCTGTTGCCTCCTGTCTCTCCCTCAGGGTGCCATGTTGCTTCAGCTAGGTTGGCTTGCCTGTTCTATCATGATCATGTTGTCTGTGTGTTAGGTAGTGGGGTATTATTGAGGGGAGAAAGTAGGTCTTGAATAGTGTGAGCCGCAATTATAGACCAACAAACATCCATGAACAGCTAGCTCCTTTCATGAACTACTATGATGATAGCCCAAGGAGACGATCATAGGGGCACAGATCTAGAGATAGAAGGGAATTACAATGACATCCCTTATACTGCATTTGGAAGTGAACTTGGTGGGGCAAATGTTTTGTAGCAACTGATTTTAGGTTGAACCCACTTTCACCGGAGAGTGAGGTGGTATAGGCTGCAGGGGTGGGGAACCTGTGGCCTTGAGGTCATGTGTGGCCTTCTATATCCTCAAGTGTGGCCAAATGGATTTAGTCAAAGGGCCGTACTTGAGGACCTAGAGGGCCACATGTGACCTTGAGGCCACAAGTTCCATACCCCTGGTATAGGAGAAAGTTTGTCCCTGGGCATATTGTGAAGAATGATCTGAACTTCTTGCTTTATATTCTGAGTAAATATCCATTTATAATACAGATTTAAAAAAAAAAGGTGGGCACACTAATGCAATGCTGGGTTCTTTTAAGAACCTCCATTTTGAGGAAGCATCCCAAGCCAGCCATCCTTCATTCCTCCCTGGCTCTCCTTCTGACTCTACAGACTTCATCACCTTTCCCATCCATGCCCTGCCCCTGTCAGCTCCCTTGTATATGTAGTCTTCCCAGATTAAAATATAAGCTACTTGAGAGCAGGAACTGTCTTTCTTTTTGCTTCTATTTGTATACTTGGCATAACGTCTGGCATATAGTAAACACTTAATAAATGCTTGTCAACTGATTGAGCTATGAAGTGTTACAACCATTCTGGAAAGCAATTTGGAATTATGCAAACAAAATGATTAAAATATTCATATCTTTTGACCCAGAGATCTCACTGTTGGCATTTACCCAAATGAGATCAATGACCAAAAAAAAAGCCCAAGATTCACCAAAACATTTGTAGCAGCTCTTTTCTGTAGTAACAAAAAACCAGAAGCAAAGTATATGGTCATTGGAAAATGGCTAAACAAATTGGGGTGTGTGAATCTAATAAGATATTACTGTGCTATATGAAACAATGAACATGATGAAAACAGAAAAATACATGGGAACATTTATACATACTGATAAAGGGGAGTATGTAGAACCAGGTAAATTATACACACAGTATCTACAATAATATAAATGAAAACAACAAAACAGTGAAAACTGCATGCTGGCAAATTATAAGGACCAAGTTTGGTCCAAAAAAAAAAAGAATATGACAAGACACTTTCCCCTGCTTCTTTGCAGAATTGACATACTATTGATATGGAATACTGTACCATCAGACTTGATATTTTAGTTAGTTTTGTAGAACTTTCCCCCACTTTTCTTCCTCTTTTAAAAATTCTTTATTAAAAGGATGACTCTCTGGGATGGAATGAGGGGGGAATGGGAAATATAGTACAAACAAGAGATATAAATAAAAATTTATTTTTTAAAAAAAGCATAACTTTGTCCAATAAAAAGATACACCGGGGGCAGCTAGGTGGCGCAGTGAGTAGAACACTGGCCCTGGAATCAGGAGGACCTGAGTTCAAATGCGGCCTCAGACACTTGACACACTTGCCAGCTGTGTGACCTTGGGCAAGTCACTTAATCCCAATTGCCCTGCCTTCCCCTTCCAAAAAAAAAAAAAGAAAGAAAGAAACAACAAATTTTATGGAAAAAAAAGATACACCAGTAATTTTCCCATTTTCTGACTTCCTTACATACCCTAACAACAATACTAATGCTGTTGAAGTCAGCCACTTTTAGGTGCTATTGTTTCTCACAGCCCTGGCAAATGGGGAACATCTCAAGGACTTCCCTGATGCCAAGTTCAAGGCACTACCTAAGTCTCTTCCATCTTTACTGGCAATTCCTTACATTTCTCCTGACATACTGACAGCTGGGAATAGTCAAATCTGGGTCTCTCAGAGAAGTATGAATCAATGCACCCCTTGTCCCAGATGATGGGATATTCTCAGCATCTCCTTAAGGATGTATGCTGTCCTCCTGACTTCAGTTCTCCTAAGTAAGCATGGAAGGAGAGAGATCTAGAATCCTTACTTCTTCTAGGTAAATACGCACCTAACTTGTGCCATACATACCAGTTAAAGTCACCATCATTCATAAAATCTCTTTCTTTGCCAACCTACTATTACTCACTATTTCCTAGACTCTGAACATTTTGTTGCCCAAGGCTGGAGTTCTCTCGGAGTCCTCTAGCACCTATCTGAACACAGTTTAGCTTCAAATGGACACTCAACAATACTTTTTTAAACTTACTTTCCCCAAGAGTCACTACTTGGAAGGGACACTTCAGAGTTCCTCTAGTCCAAACTACACCAAAACAAAAATTTCCTCTGCAACAGGCCCAACAAGTGTTTCTCCTACCTTTCCTTGAAGACTTTCAGTGATGGGGAACCCGTTGACTATTTCCCGAAGCAGCCCTTTTCACTTTTAGGAAGCTCTAATTATTAGGAAGTTTTTCCTTACATCAAACTGAAATCTGCCGTTTTGTAACTTCCCTCTCTTGTGCTCCTAATTCTCCCCTCTGAGTCTGAGAACAATCTTTCCTACTTTACAGCCCTTCAAATATTTTCTGCTCACGATAAGGACTTACTCAAATGTTCAAATACACTGACGCCTCACCAATAATAAGAGAACACAGATTTTTTTTTTACAACATGGGGCAGCCTTGCTTCCCAATCAAGTGGGATTTATTCAGTGGAAGTACAGGAAAAGCCTTGTTCTAACCCTGTTTCGCCTCTAGGATGATTCCATGGTGTGGCCTCCATGACAGTGCTATAGTGACGTTCTAGTGTAGTGAAGAGGGACGATCACTCTCTAACTTCTGGGGGTCAGAGTCATCAGCGTCAAAAGACCCTCTTCCTAAGACTGTGGCCGAACTTGATGGGGGGAGGCTGCTAGGGTGCCGAGCCGAGAAAGTGGCTGCAACCCAGAAGGGTTCTCTTGTTCCCAGAGGCCATGGTTCAAAGATTCTGTCCACTTTAGTTTATCTTTGTCATTCGAGTTGTACCCAGAATATTGTTGAATATCCCACTTGTCTTGTTTTTCTCTGGCATATCCTGTGGACCATAAGACCAAGTAAGAAATACAGACTGCTGGGTTGCTCAGTCATACAGATAAGCAGAACCTGTGGATCATTCTCATAGGCTGGAAGATTTTTTTAAAATTTTAACAAACATTTTTTATTTTAAAATGTTTTATTTTTTATGAACTTGGCAAACACCAACCAACATAGACATTCCCATACACAAAGAAGAAAAAGAGGACTAGATAGGAAACTGATTCTCTATTATGTAGTTTGTTTTTTTAAATATTAAATTAAACACAGTGGTACCTGCACTGCCCTGATCATCTGTGTCTCTCCTCTGAATTTCCTTATGCTCATTTGAAAAAAAAGTTTCACATGATAAGAAATGTTAACAGGTGTGTGGCGCTTGAAAGTTTGGAAAACGCTTTGTATATATGATCTATTTGAGCCCCACAACAGTCCTGTGAGCTAGGTTTGTTATCTCAATTTTGCAGCTAGGGAAACCGGAGTTAAAAGAGGTTAAGGGACTTGATCTGTGATTACATAAGCCTAGTGTCAGAGGCAGAATTTGTAACTCAGGTCTTTTTGACTCTAGCTCCAGCATTTTAGCCACTGTGCTAAGCTGTTTTTCAAAAGTTCTTAAAATTGAGGTTTTCTCTTATCAAAAACAGCACTGTTACCTGTTTTATTAATTTCCTGTGTTCAAATAAGGCAGCAAGGTGGTGCAGTGGAGAGAGTAGCAGGCCTGGGGTCAAGAAGACCTAAGTTCAAAGCCAGTCTCAGACATTTACTAGCTGTGTGACCCTGGGCAAATCACTTAACCCTGGTTACCTTAGTTTCCTCATCTGTAAAATGAGCTGGAGAAAAAAAATGGCAAGCCACTCCAGCATCTCTGCCGAGGAAACCTCAAATGGGGCCACAAAGAGTTGAATTCAATTGAACAACAACAGCTGACAATGAAGGAATTGACACTAATAAAGGAAAAGACCCACCAGGGATGGTGTGTCATTATGTTCTACTTTACCTGAGTTGGATCGGGCATCTCCTTTGATCTCAGTTTCATTGGTTTTACTGCTGGTACAACTTCTCCTGGAATCCCAAAAGTCAAGCAAAGAGAGAAAGGAAAAATGAAAATCATTAAAATTGTGTTTTGGAGAGGGGAGGGTAGCATATGCCTGCAATCCCTGCTTTCAGGGGAGGCTGAGGCTTGTAGATCACTTGAATTCTGGGGGTCTGATCTCTAAGTTCAGTACCAATATGGGAAGCCCTCTGGAGTAAGAGCTCACCAGGCTACTTAAGGAGGGGGCAATGCCTGCCCCAAACGGACAGGTCAAATCTTCCTTGCTTACCAACAGTGGGATCAGCCTATGAGAGGCCACTGTCCACTTCCATACCCCGGGCAAGATAGGGATACCCAGTCACCAAAAAAAAGAAAAAAAATTTCAAAGCTAGTTTTTGTGTTTTACCAAAGAAGAAATGCTTTAGGCATAGATATAAATATAGAAATGGTAAGTCATGATTATATTTGGTGGGTATGATTCTTCTAAAAATTGCCTAGAGAAAAGATGGGAATGCCAAGGGGGAGTGAGGCAAGGCAGGGAGCCAACCTTTGCCTTTGCTGGGGAATGAGTGGGTACCACTCCATCTGTTCTGGCCTCTGCCTAGGGCATTTACTTATTATGTGTGTTGTCAGTTGCATATGTCTTGGCCCAAATGCAAAATCTGGTGTTTTTGCTGTCTGGTGGCCCACCCTGTCAACTACCAAGTGGGCTCAACCAAATACAGAGAAGGGCCTAATTTAAAACAATGTTGGTGGGAAAGCTCCACAATCATGCAATGTGTTAGGATTTACTTTTTTAATTAAAATTTTATAAAACTAGTATTTATTTAGCAGATATCAAAATGGTCAAAAATAACCATCTCAAACCTTTGAAGATAGACAATACCAATGGGAAATACAAAGTAAAGAAGGAAGGAAGGAAGGAGGGAGAGAAGAAAGGAAAGAGGGAGGAAAGAGGGAAAGAAAGAAGGGAGGGAGGGAAAGAAAGAAAGAGGGAAGGAGGAAAAATATGAAGAAGAGTAAGGAATAATATGTAGCAACCTCAGAGGAAAGGAAGGTAAAATGAGGGAGGTCAAGGGAAAAGAGGAGAAAGAGAAGAATCAGAAAGAGAATGACATCAAGGGAAAAAGTGGGACAGAGAAGAATTTGAAGGAAGGCACAAGCTGGAGAGACAGAAGGCAAGAAGAACCTACATGAAGAAAGGGACAGGACCATTGAATTACAATGCTATGGAATATGAATCAAATGTTTGAATCAAATGATTGCAAATAAAACCCTACAGTGTGTAGAGGGAGAAAGGGGACAAGGGCAAAGGGGTATGCCAAGATGATTGGTGCCCCAAGGACAGATTTGGCTACTTTGCTATTTAAGTCAAGCCTATTTCTCCTCCTCAAACCACCCCCCACCAGTTTACTTATATAATATTCTGTCTATTATAAAGAAAGTGGCAGATGGGGGGAAGGGTAATGAGGCTGGGTCAGAATAAAACATGGAGAACAGAGAATGATTTCTTGAGGATCCAAGCCTATAAACATTTTTTGACACCTACCATGTGCTAGCCACAGGAATACAAAAATTAAATAGGACTTGGTTCTTGTCCTAATGGAATTTGCAATCTAGTAGGTAGAATATTCTAAATATAAGTGGGGGAGCTGTTAGGTAGGAAATTTCCCATTGGCCACATCCCCACCAGCATCAGATGATGGACATTAATTAAGGATTTCCTCTCCTCTCTCTTTTACATGCTAGCAAAGTGTAGTTTATACACTTGCTTAAATGTAGTAATTTTCTATTTAACCAGTGAATTTCCTGATTTCCTTTCATGTAGTCCAAGATCTCCGTGGAGTGGGAACTGAGTTTTGTTGTGCTGTCTTTTCCTGGGATCGCTATTGCCAATATTACTATGCTTTTTTTTCTGATTAAATTGTTTTGCTTTGACTTAAAGAATTTTTTAAAAAGAGTATTCTAAATACAAATGAGCAAAATGCAAAACAATATAATGCATAAGAAGTGAAAACAAAATTCTGGGTGAGCTAAGGAAACATTATTTCTAACACGGAAATACTGTCAATTAAGGGTTCACCGACCACCTAATGATAACTATATCATCTTACTCCTCCACTCCTCATCCCTAAGCTCCCCACCCACCCCTTTATTAGAGGTAGACATTGACTGCAGGAGAAATTGTCGAGGACTGACTGTGGGTACAAATCACTTACTTTAGTCGGTCTTTCTTGGTGGTAAGATCTATAGAGAGATCAGAGAAGGTTTCATGTATCCCTGTGGCCCCCAGCAGCATCAGGCTCTCACTTGACTGAGAGATTGATGGGTCATATTTTGTTGACTACATGGAAAAAGAATTACATGATGAACCAGATTTCTAGGACTGAAGGTATGTGACAGCAAAAGGGACCTTTTTCTCACCACTGAGGGGCAGAGTTATGAAGGAGTCCAGAGATCATATCTATTTTTTTTTAACAATCTGACCTTTAGGCTTTACTCTCCTTTTGAAGGCAATGATTTAAGGAGTTAGAATTCCCTCCCTCAGATCAGGAGTAAGGAATCAGACCAGAGCAGGCCTTCCTTCTGGTGGTGAAATAATAAGAATTTTGAAAGGAGGTATCAACATGATGATAATCCAAAATAGGAGCCTCACAGCCCTACTGAA